>NC_143014.1:85401116-85701116 GCF_055824585.1 Amblyomma mixtum
GGAGGCAGATTCGGATGGAAGCGCCGCATTGGCGCACGCGTTCATCCGGATCGCGCCGAAGTTTATCGCAAAGATAACGAACTGTAGGCTTTGCAGATGCCCAACCTTAGGGCACCCATGAAGAGCTGCTAAGGATTCACTAGTTGGCGCGTTCTCAACACGACAACTGTAAATACAAGGAAATGAGCGCGACAAATCGAACCTTAACCCACGATCCTCGTTACACGTTTCGGTATGCCTTTCTCGAACTTCAGCTTAATAGGAAAATGTGGGTGCAGCTGGAGTGCGCTTGCAAAAACTCTAAAAGTTAGTAAAGAGTTTTTGCAATCGCTGGCCATGCGCTGCAACACCATCTCTTTCGCGAGCAACTTTTTTTGTGTTGTTTTAGAACCGACACAAAACAGCCAGAAAAATAACGAGGCTGTCTCTGAGGTAAATATTCTTGAAAGACTTCAGCGCATCACACCGGCGCCATTTCACAATTTATGCTTATGTTGTTTCCTGCCCTCACGTGCCATGATTGAGATCACGCCGTTCTGCGTACGTGAGCTATCCGTTGTGCTTCGCGAGAAAAAGTAAGAAAGAAACAAAAGAGAGGCACGTTTTCGGCAATGGCTAGAAACGATGGTGGCTGACGCCGAAGCTCGTTCTAGTGAAGCAACCACAGACTCCCTGCAACTTTGTTACCGATACGCGTATGACAGCGAAGGCTAAGAGGATACTGCAAATGCGCCCGAGCACTTTGGAAGCTGATCCAATGCAAGCGGTTAATTCGAAACATAGTAGAACGATCTTCTCTGAGATTGTGCAAGGCATCATCTGAAAGACCTTGTCAACATGGAAAACGGACCATTGTTTGATCCCCAGGTACTCTTATCATAACAGCGCGTTATGAACGCTATCATAACAAACACTAGGCACACAATGAAAAAATAAAATAAAAGAACGCCTCACTTAATACCTGTGGCTTGTGAGCAAACATGAAGAATTTTATTCGTATTGTTTTTCGTCATCCGTCATCGGGTGGTGTCACCCACAGTTCACTCAGCGAATGTTAAAAGAAAGAAAACAAAACGTGTCAAAAGAAGCAAAATACGCGCAAACGTAACTATGCACACAAAAGGGGTGGGGAAAGGGAAAACCACCAACAGAGCGACGGGCGGTACACGTCGAATTGTGTGATTATAACTAGGGTCCGGATTTCATTCCTAAACGCCTATTTATTTTTCTTCTGTGCGTCTCTGTTGTGCCATTTGTTAGTTAAAAGCGCAAATAGTCTATGGCGGTTATTTTATAGTGCCTGCAAACTCCTATTTTTGACATTTCTGCCTACACAGACATATCTGTTAAGCTAGCGACTATAAATGTTTATTCTTGGGTCCGCCCGCTATTACCAGTTTTTGGGGTATGGTTACGTTTTAAAGGCGCTTTAGGTGTATGAAAATTCCGCGAAATGGTATAGTACTATCCGGTACGGTATGGTACGATGCGGTACAGCACTTTACGGTGCGGTAAGGTATGATGAGGTAGAGCACAGTACGATAGGGTACGCCATGGCATGGTGGGGTACTGTACTGTCGATATGGTACAATATGATATGGTATGATGTGATACGGTACAGTATGGTATGGCGTAGAATTGTGCGGCGTGGTATAGTATGGTATGGTATGGTATGGTATGGTATGGTATCGTATGGTATGGTATGGTATGGTATGGTATGGTATGGTATGGTATGGTATGGTATGGTATGGTGAACACAAGAATGTGGTTTCTTGTAGGCTCGAAACTCTGCGAAAACGAATGAAGAAACAATGAAAGTGATGAGAACGGAGAAAGCGGCGTGCCTTTCCGGAATTAAAAACGCTACACTTTCGATCCTTTGCATTATTTTGCACTTAAGATTTCTTCTCGCAGGTGCGGTACATCAGCCACCTTATTCATGCACTTCGCCTCAATTGTTTGAGGAGAGCACATTTCATCGATGTTAACAAACTTATTGCCGCATTTTTATTGGTCTTGCCCGAGTTCGTGTGCTTAACGCTGAGAATTTATTCTGCAGTCAAGGCCGCAATCCTGTAATAGTGTGCTCGAGTTTGTTCATTCACGAATCAGCTGCCGGTTGTATCTCAGAAATCATGCGTTGTATGTCACATTCAGCGTGATTCAATCTTCAACTATAGGCTAGCAGGTCCAGTGCGAAGCTAAAGCCTCGCAGATAGTTCACTCGAAAGAAATTCAAGGGACAGCCTTCCTTTGGTGGAGCGAAAATCGGCGCTGTAAACGTATACATTAGGGACTACGTGTTTCTCTGTGAAAGTGCCACAAGATGCAGCCTGTACATTGTACTGGCGGCAGCTAGTTAAATATTTGATTTCGAGTTCGAAAGTCTGCTGTCGTCGTCCATAGATGGCACGGGCAGGGGGCACCATACTACGCTCCGCGGTTGTATTACTTAAATTAAGGGCGCAATATACCGAGCGAATTTGCTCCAACGAATTCCGCCGTCAGTAGTCGTATGCGTCAACATTCAGCCACAATCGCCTTGCAGAATATGTTCTCAGTGGGTGTTATACCTGAACCAACGCGCGAGTAAACACTCTTTGATGAAGACAATGCCAAAACACGTGAGCCTGACTGCCGCCTGCATCCGCTCGTTAGTTGGGCGAGGATTCTTCGCAGTTTTTAAATTGGTTTGCGATCATGTACCGTTTGCCTTCTGTAACTCTTGGTGGCTATTTTTCAAAGCACCAACGATCGCTTTCTGTTTTTCTAACGAGAAAGGCGAGTACTGAAAAACTATAAGGCGATATCAGGTCATGTCGGCAAACTTGGTGCGGTCTCTACAGAACCTTGCCGCTGAAATTTGCCTTCGCCTTTTAGCTAAATTAACCAAACCCGTATACATCCAGCCCGACGTTTCGAGTAATTGCAGTTTCCATAAATGCATCATTAAAGGCCAGCGGTGAAACACACCCCCACAAGTGGTCCTATAAGAACACCGCTACCAAACGGCGACCGCTGGCCACACTCGTAGGTCCAGCGGTCTCGACGCATGCTCACAAGTGGCTGCACTTGAGGCGGCTGCAATGTGATTCGCACTAAAGCCGCAGTAATCAAATGGTCGACTAGTTAGCGAATGAAACTGAGAAGGGCGAAAGCTGGCGCGACCCCGGCGGCAGAGGAGAGGATCTCAATTGAATTAGCGCTGCAAGTACTCAGACCCCCCCCCCCCCCCCCCTTCTACCTCGTGGGCGGATCGAACCTCGCCTGCAGCTGGCACCACACGGGTGCTGGTACTCGCATGACCGCTTTCCTCCGCGAAGCGAAATTTTTGCCTATTGGTTGCGCGTTTATTGCTCTGAATGCGATATCTAATTAAGACCGCAACAAATGCACCGAAGCAACGACCATTAACAATGGTAACTAGGCGTCAGAGTTGGCCGTGAATGGGTTTGTGCTTGGCGCGCGAGTAGCTGAGCCTCATGCAATAAGGGGGCGTGCCCGCGTTGTCTCGACGCGTGCACGGGAGACTCAGCGCTGGGCACCAGCGGTCGGGCAGCAGGTCGACTAATTGGGCGGCTACCCAGAGCTGAGTCGCTGTTGCTCAGCCCTTATCGGATGCCTTGCGGTTTGCCGCGCTTCGTCGGGCACCGTGACAGCTTCGCTTTCAGCGCCGGAAACAGGCGCTTCTGATCAGTGGAGCTTGCTGCATTGTTTGCGCTGTCTTTGTTCTCTTTTTTTGGAAGCGGGCAAGTTCAGAAGGAGGGGGGGTTGACGGTCAACACCTTCTTTGGGTTTGTGGACACGGGAGCGCCTTCGACCTTAAAGGCGATACGCCTCTTTCGCTGGATGAACGCCATGGTGGGTCTGCACTGTGGCTTCCACCGGGAGCCCCCTTCGAAGCATACCACTTGGGTAGCGTGTGAATTTCGTATATTTGTTTGAGTATACGCTTTATTTTCTGGGGCGGATGCTGCCCTAGAACTTCGCTCAATGAGGGCAGTTGCGAGTGTGATTAGGGGATGCTCGGACAAAACACGAGCTCACTTTTGCTATTCCCGTTACCCATGCTGACTGGACCAGACCGTAGTGATTTGACACCGCGAATTGATCAAATACATTAGAACATGCTTGCAGACCTATTAGGCTTCCTCAAAAACTAGTCAAGCGGTCCTACGAATAAAGTGCTCCTGGGATTTTGCTTTGTGCAGCGCCAGTGTTTTGTGGGTCTGAACGCACACAACTCAACTGTGGTAATGTAACTGCCCATTTAATGCTTCGATTTTAGAATTTCTACGAAAAAAACGCTACCGCTCTACATGACCTAAATAATGACCTCTCGTGGAGAGAAAATCAGAGGCTCCGTGGAAGCTCGGTGGATGTTCCGCGAACCATCCAGTTAACGCCGACTTAATTGACCTAGAAAGTTCGCCTTGCCGTCAAACCAATTTACAAATGGGCATTGCTGTAGTAGAGTGAACCTGATGGGCAGCTCCGTAGGCTGGTGTGCTTCTACCCCTCATGGTCGGTGTCATGACTTGTGCAACCGTTATGGGAAGACGCTTACTTGGGCAAATTGCAAAAGCAAGCACCTGTCAGCCAGTTTCTGCCACATATTACTATACACTACTCGGTTAACAAACAAGGAAAAGGTGAAAGGTGGTAGCCACACACATACAGTTTCTTAATATAACTAGAGGCGCAGGTATGCCGGGAAGACGAGGTTTCTTGTCTGATGTGGCTATCATTGGGCATAAAACGTGGATTCAGCCGTAAAAATACTACTCTTCTCGAGGCACACCTGGAAGAAATGCTGAGAAAGTTGCCATACAGGCCTAACATCGAACTTTCACTTACGTTAAATCTATTGAAGTGAAAAATGCAGCATTTAACAAGCTTAATCTGCACACAGAGGAAAGCATCGCAGCGTATCTACAAATTTCGAGGTACAATTCACGTTTCCTGCCTAACACTAGCCAAGCCATACACGAAACCTCGTCTTCCCACAATTGCCGGGACAGATGAAGTGCTCTTTAAGAAGATCGCATAGATGGAGGCGCCAGCTTTCCCTCTAGGCAATATTTAGAAACTCTATGGTCACAGCGGCTTAAGTCCAGGGAAGCAAATAATACTATTCGTATTTGCTGGCATAAAGAACACACATTTTATTTCCTCAAATAGTCTCTGAAAGTTTGAAAGGTGCGTGCACTACGCAGAGTAAAGTAGTGATGAAAAATTTCAAGCTACAAAAACGGCACAAAAGATAGGCTGCTGGAATAAATACTTCATCCGGCACGACTCAGGTTCTAAATAAAACGAAACGCACTCTTCAGCAAGGCTTCCGTGCAAGAGAGCATTTTCAACAACATTTATCTTAAACTAGCACGTAAAACTCGCGTGACGGCCCATAATTCTGTCGAAAGATAGCACAAGTAGAGTTTACTGTAGCACAGCTTATAACATTCTGCGCGAAGCCCAACCGCAGCAACTTGCTACAATACTTAATATGGCAGATCTAATAGAGAAAAACTATGTGACCAGACGCCGTTTTTATTGTTTCTGAGATTTCATCCTTATTGAGTGTCTGTCTTCCGTTCATTAACTAATTAATGTTTAATCTTCGCCTCGTAGGGTGAGATATAGTAGTCTCGATATTCGACAGATGGCACTTTATAGTACTGGGTAGTTCTTTCTCGTTCGAGAAAGGGCGCATGCTAGCATTCAGCACCATCATGAGAAGACTGTGGCAAAATAATGGAGTGCATTTATTACGCGAATAAAAAAAAAAGTACTTTTTGACTTCCAGAGTAGGGGCTGGGTTCATTATGCGAGCGTGTTCATTACGGGACTAAACGTGGTATTTTAGCCAGCATACACTTATGTTGGCCGCAATATTCTATTTGACTTCCAGAGGATCCGTTTAAACCAAATGGCTCTAGATGAAATTCAGCAGGCGCCGAATCTTCAGTTGTACTCTTTGTTCTGTTCGGCAAAGTGGAGCGCTAAATTTTCGTAACGCATCTCGACAAGGCCCGCTGATATCTTTTTCGTTTTTTGTTTTTTTCAGGTCGGATTCGCAGCTAGTGTTTTTCTGGGAGTTTCGTACGCAAGTTAGTTCTTTGCATGGGATGACCCTCTCGTATATGTCACCTCGATTGAAAATCTGCTAGAAGCTGGCCCGACGCTCCACTCTCTCATACGGCTGTCGAGATAAGTCAATAGCTGCGTGTCTCGTATGCACGGAGCTTGAATAATATTAGTACAGAAGTGCTAAATATCGTTAAAAATCGAAAAAACGGAAGCGTTACTGCGCTTTTGGGATGAACGCCACCAAGCGTCAAGTGACGCCGCAACGAAACCTCGTTTACTTTCTACGCCTACCACACTATACAAGGCCCAGGAAATCGAAGAAGTCTGGAAACGGTGTATTGCCGCACTCTAGGTGTATCAACGTTACTAGATTACCTGGTCAGTTTGCAAACTCCGCTGCAGTTCGGCAGCCAAAGGTGGCCCCATTGGGCTCCCTCTCGTGAGGATAGCACTTTCGACGCTGTTGGCCCGCTCCGGCCGGTCTCTCGTCACACGAACTATCGCTATCAGACGAGCGCGCCGTGTTTCACGCCACTTTACGCCGGTAATTCTTGTTTAACGAAGATATTTCCAAGATAGCACACAAATATTGTTCTGAATGTGCAAGGCTGCGCGAACGGTCCTGGGCGGCAGAGGTACGATCGGGATGTCTGAATCATTAGCTATTTCGATGAGACGTCTGGATCATGGTCGGGTATAGTTTTTTGTTTCATTTACTTCCCTACAAACTAAGTGACTCTTTGCTTACGGCGAACCACGAAACGGTAGATGAGTCGCATGTTGACGAAAATATCAAAACCTAAGGCCAAGTACCATCGGTTTGCAGCAAAACAGTCAACAATGCATACGTGCTTTTTAAAGGGAGATGCAGCACTACCACCGTGAAACTTTGACGTTATTAATGTCATAAAACGCGAAAAATGACGGTAATAGTACAGGTCAGATTGAAAGCAGTTTATTCAATTCATATATGAAAAAAAAACATATACATCTTAATGGGAGCCACTTACAAGAGACGTGCTTTTTTGTTTGCAACAGCCACCTTCTCATTGCTATTTAAACAGTGATTAACATCTCCAGAGAAAAAGTGCATTCTTGTAGCAATAACAAAGTTCAATATCAGACAAGTGAATGCCGACACGTGCTCAGCACAACCCAAGCGAGCAAGACTGCACTTCTCTAGCTCTTCCCGCACTTTGCAGAAAATATTTGTAGCCTTGGCGATGGTCAGTGTGAATTGCGGTCGCACTATACGTAGAACGCTGGTCTTGCCTTGGTTTGGGAGCAGACTGGTCGACAGCTCGGCCGCACCGACTCACGGACGCATAGCTCGGGTGCAGCGAGGCTGTTGCGCTTCTGAGTTGCAGCCGGAGCCAACGCCGCACGAGCTGCGTCGCTCGAAACGCACTGATATAAATCTGGCAAGGACACAGAAGAGTAGCGATCAATCTGCAGCACAATTTAACCCAGCAAAGTAACGCCTGGCACACTAAAGGCGCATCTCCATGGACGCATCCGAGGCGCACGAGCGCAGCGCCTACGCGTACCAGCGCACGCCGGAGCCGGTCTGCGCATGCGCAGCGCACAGACGCGAGCTGGCGCTGACGCTTGGCAAATATCTGTCCATGTCAGATATTCGCGCCTCGCTCGCGCCGGCGCCGGAAGTGGCCGCTGGTTTGCGGTCGGTGTAACCAATCAGTGAACGCAGTTCTCTCGGCATCCGGTACGGCCCTTCGCGCCGTTTGCTTCGCCGAGCCGGGCTGAACCAAAGTCTAGGTGGCTCTGGCTGAACGCGGTAGCAGCGACAGGCCATCGAGTTGCATATGTTTTCCGACGCTTGTCGCGTGCGGCGCTGGGCGCGTAAGCGCTGCGCTGGTGCGCCTCGGATGTGTCCATGGAGATGGGCCTTAACGCTTCGCTGTATTCTTCACTGACGTGGTCAGCGTGGCTACTCTTCCGAGAAGCCGGTCAAAGAGCGACGAGAGCGCCCCCGCTCGGCGGTACAGGCAAGGGCGACATCCGCGGCGTCGGAGTTTGCAAACTGAAAAATTACGAGGAACTTTAGCGGCCAAAGTGGTGCAAGGCGAAAGCCTGAGTGCTGCATTCTGCTACGCGATTGTTCACTGCCCATTTTGTTGGTGCATTATTTAACTGCCAATTAATGACGCTTAAGCTTCGCCTTTAGGAGTGGAACGCGACAGCATGTTGTAGCGCTGCCACGGAGTCCAAGGAAAGCTACCACCCGTTCGGCACGATGCGTTGCCCTTTGAACGCAACGGTTTTTGAGGAAAGGAAATGGGGCTGTAATTTTCTCTCATCTCGGTGGACACCTGAGCCGCACCGGAATGGAAGGGAGGAAGTGTGAGTGAAAGAAAGAGGGGCCGTAATGAAGAAAATGAAAATAGTATTTGAGGAAAGGAAATTACGCATTAACTGTCTCACATATCTCAGTAGACACTAGTCGAAAATTTTATTTGAGGAAAGGAAGTTGCGCAGTAACTGTCTCACATATTTCGGTGGACACCCGTGAAAATTCGCGCGCGGTGACGTGACATTTTGGACCAATCTGAAAAACGGACAAATACGCCTTACTCGTCGGTAAATTGGTTTTTCAGGAAAGGAAATGTATCTGTCTCTCATATCTCGGTGGACACCTAAATCTCGCCGTAACGGGAAGGGAAGAAGATGGGAGTGAACGAAGATATCGTATTCACTAGACGCACCTTTGTTCACTCCAAGCCATCGAGCTGGCATGGCGGAGCGGTAGCGTGCTCGACTCTCACTCCGGAGACCGGGGTTCGATTCTCAAGCTCGGCCAATTTCTTAATCGGTTTTATTTATTTACCTGGTCTGACTAGACAGGTTCATTAGACTAATTGGTTAAGTAAGCAATTAACTAAACTCAAACTCACTGGACCATCATTACACGATCCCTTTAATTGGTTCCATGGTTAGTAGCCAAAGTACAATTGGCCCCGTTTGAAATTCGCGCACTGCGACGTCACGACCGTTTCGACCAATTGAAAAGCATGACATTTCTGTCGACAGCTCCTGCTTACAACGATAAGGCATTAAAGGCTTCCGCCTTAAAAGTAATGTAGTAACGTTGAGGTGTATGGCCCCCACTGCGCTTGCGGTCATGGGAGCACATTCCGCACGGCCTCCTGCGTCTGGATGAGCACAGGTGATGAATCATGGTGGGAGCTGCAGGAATGAAGTAGGTTTTTTTCAGTGTTCTCGGCTTTTCCACGCTGGCTGCACAGAAGATTTTACTGTCAGGAACAGGAGCGCGCACTGTGGCGGGTGTGGCGACGGTGGAGGACATATTGATCGCGACAACGGGCAATTAGGTTGCGTGGAATTGAATAAAAAAACGCTGTTTTATCGTTCAGCTACCGTTTCATTGATGGAGGGTAGCTATTGTTTCACTGTAGGACAGTAATGCAGAATATTTCAAATGGGTTGCTTTCTCAAATTATGTTCTGAAAAAGAGGCGCGCAATCTCTTTTGGATCCAATGATGACAACGCGTACCTCTATTTGTAGTTAGAATGGTTTTATTACAGATAAGATTATCAGGTGAGGTCTGTGTAACAAGCAAACTGCAAGTTTTCTGCGGCGAATGAGACGACGCTATCATGACGCTCCTTCATGATTACAGTTCCCTTGCGTAGAAAAGCCGCGGGAGCGGGAAGACGTATGAGCATATAAAAGACAGCTTGCGCGTCAGCTTTGCTGTAAAGCTGCATTCTTATTAAGAAAAACAGCTGGTTTTAACCTCGACCATGAGCTGCACTCACAAAAATACACTACCCAGGTTCAAACATATTTTCGCGCGCAAATCCCTAAACATTTGACCAAATCTGAGAAGAGTGCACGACGAAGTTGACTGGAGAGTTCAAATGAAAAGTGTTGAGGTATTTTTTTATTTTTTTTATTTCGATCAGAAGTCCGCAGGCACTAATTGTGAAGCCCATAGAATGCTGCCGCTTCTTTTCTGGCAACTAAGTCCTAGAATTATACAATGGAAGGGGAGGGTAATGGGTAATATGGCGCTGACTTCCTTGAGACAAAACCATTTTTACGACCCTGGTTTGTAGTTCATTTTGAAAGTTCGAAACACGACGACCTGACCGCCGTAAATTATCATAAGTATGCTTAACGCATACTTATGATAATAACGGGGAGCGCACGAACTGATAGACAATGGTTTTTCGGCTGAGTGCTAGCGTACTAAAACTGAGGTTTCGTCGTGATAAAATAAGTTCGTGCTCCATATGCATCACTTTTTCTGTAAAATTCCTCTTTGTTTCTGGTTTCATAATTATTTATTCATTTAATGAAGCACGCGTAATCTGTGAATATGTCTATGGGTAGAATTTACAAAGGCATGCTACAAGGCGCCCCTGCGTACTCATGCATGCGTCAGCTACCTCGTCACAATCTATAAAATACGACAAGTCCGTGTCGCAAAATTTCTAATCTGTCTAGCGTTTCCCCACTATGTGGCAAAAAATATTTCCGGCGTGTTTTTGAGCCACCAATAACACACATTCACCTGCCATCTCAGCGCGATCCATCACACATTTTGTGGAGTTTTCCCCCACATCGCCCAAACCTTACTCATCCGAAATTTTCGTTAATTTGTTGTTGTTTTTTAATCTGCCCAGGTCTTCGCTCAACTTCTTCAAAAACATGGGCCCCGAAGACAAATGAGAAGAAAGTCAAGTTTTGTTTTTCCACCTGCAGATGCCAGAAAGTTGAGGCGCAGAACAATGGTCCTTTCTTCTCACAGCAGTGAAAGGGAAGTTGAAAATCCCCTCCAGGCACGGCATTTGTTATCTAGCTGTGGCTTATTAAGGAGAAGACCGGAAGAAATAAAAACGATAAGCAAGGACGATCCTGGCACGCCATCCAGCACGCCTGCCTGAGAAGTTAAAACCACACTGGCGTCGTCACGCAAAGCGAAACAAAAAGGGCCAGTTCTCCAGAAGGGCTTTCGCTGCGCAGACGAAGCGCGGGAAGGGATAAAAGAGGAAAACAAAAAAAAAAAGTCCAAACAAGAACTCAGTCGCCGGTCCGTGTTTGGACAGTCGATATTTTTGTTCTACTGACACAGAGATCCTCAGCGAGCTTCTGCCGCTGTGTTCGTTTCTGCTATATTGCTTTTCACGAGACCAGCTTCCGGCGCTTCCTTTCGCCTCCAGCACTTTATACTTTGCGTTGTTGTAAGCTGAGCTGGTATTTCGTTTTCAGTCAATCTTGGCCCGGATTTGGTAAAACGGTTGTCAGTCTCCGATAGCCCTGGAAGCGCGCTGGCCGCCGGCTATTGAGGACTGACTCACGTAAAATGCTCGCTTTCAGGATCGTGATGGGTGCACGAGGCGAGCTACGCTGGGCGCAGAGAAAGTGTGAATGCGCATTTCTTTTTCTTGCCTTCTTTTCTAAACTGCACGCTGGTATGAGAGCGAAAAAAAAAAGTTGAGCAGGTTTTCGTCGTTGTGTGCCGTGATGTTAGAAAAGAAAAAGAAGAGGTAGTTGTCCGAACGAAAATAGAAGCACTCCAGAATAACTTAACTCCAATGCGGTCACTATGACACCTCGTTTCAACATAGTTTCAGATGAAATCAGACATGGAAGGGTTTCTGCTTGGGTTTTGAGCGCCCCGGGTCATTTCCGGGATAAAATGCGTCATTATTTGTCGGGAATTCAGAAAGGGAGAGAGGCACTGCAGGGAACCAATCGTTGAAAAGACGCGCAATGTGTGAAGTCCTCTGTTCTCGTTCCTGGAATGCGTGAACAGTAGCCGCGCGTGCCTTTCCGGAGTTACGTAGCTTCGTTATACAATGTGAATAGAGTGGTCCTTACCAGTGCTACACGAGCACTTGCAAGCCGACTTGATAAAGCATTAAGGTCAACCTATGTAAACACATAGACGGCGAAGACGCATATTTATTGCATGTGCAAGGCAAAGAAGGCGCCGTCCTACATGTTGACTCCTTGCACAACAGGCTTTTTTTTTTCTTTTTAACGACATTCTTTTAACAACAACAGTGCGCTTCATTGCAGAAGTGTACCTGCAGTGGATATGAGGCGTCGCCTACTGTGCCTTCTGGAAACGCATATATTGCTCCATTAAGAGTTAGGTCATTACGAAAGCGTGGCGAGCTCTTATTGAATCAAATGCTCATTCGTGTATACTTATTGACAATCCGCAAGCTAACGTCAGTTCTCAAAGGAGGCCTCAGAATTACGACAGTGCTGTTAAACTAACCTAACCTTAACTATGGGTATGGAGGTGCCAAAATACACCCTTCTGTGTTTTGGTTCGAGATTCCTATCGCGCTGGTTTCTCTGCTAACCGCGCATACTATCCAGGGCGGGCGAGCGCGCTCGACATCCGAACGTTTGCGCCGCACGTGTGTATCGGCCGGGCATCATGCGGAACGCATGCAAAGCAAGCTGTTCGCATCCGCCACCCGGGAGGTGCCGGAGGTGCCAGCGGCAGATGACGGATCTAAATTGGCGAACACCGGGCGCTGACGACGGCGCCCGGCTCGAAAGCCCGACGCCACGCCGGCGACGAGTTCCCGCCGAGATCCGGTGACGCGGACGGCGCGATGCCGGTGAATGGGTGAAGTCAGGAAAAGTGGGACATGGCCTTTGCAGGTCGCCCGTGCCGAGCGGCGCGCGCTCCGAGAGGCCACACGGTTCGCGCTAGCCCGCACACGATGGGCTGTGCGACAAACCGAGTCGGTACGGACCGGCGCGGAACGTGTCTGCGTCAGCTGTTTGGTTTCTTTTTTAAACGAGTGCTTCCTCTTGTTCCCGGCGCTTGCCCTTTCTGCCCTGGCGAAAACCTGAAAAAAAAAAAAGTAATGAAAAGAATGAAACTTGAAAACCGCGCACGTCGCACAATTTTCTAATAGGAAGTACTGTTACTCCGTTCTCACTGCCAGCGTAGCGCCGGTTCAATGATGGTGCGTATAGGAGTCAGCGTCAGCTGCTCGCAGACGCGCACAAAAACGAAAGAAACGTATTGAGCGCAGTGCGTTCGTGGTTAGCTTAGTTCTACTGCGGTGCACATGAAGCGCAGACTAGAGTTCGGCACAATTAAGAAAGTGCCAAATTCACGTTTCTTACTGGGGTTTCACTACTTTAAACTGGGGGTGATCTAAGAGAACAAACAAAAAAAAATGATTAAAGAAAGGAGGGCGGGATTGAAGACAGAGGAGGGGTTGTTAACAGAAACGTTACCGTAATGCACTGCGCAATGACTGGTCGTGTGCATGAATAACTCGCACGGGTCAGTTATTTCTCGTGGTCTTGCGTGCTAACTCGTGCCATTAGGCATGGAATAAAAGAGGAAATGGTCGATGGCTAAACGAAGAATATTTTCTGCGCCTGGCAGCCGTAAATCATTTGGGACACCGCAATGTTTTTTTATTTTAAGTTGTACTCGGTTTGCAGGTCAGCTGGCATTGCCTCTCGGCTCCTGCCTTTCCTTGTTCCTTTCAAGGCGTTACAGCAATAACATTTTAGTAAACGCCAGATTTAAGGACGAGATTCTCACGCCAATACATCTTTAATCACTATAGCATGGGTTCAGTAATCGAAGTACTTTCTTACCTCTTGAGATCCTTTAGTGCAAACATACCTGCGGCATTTTTTTTTCATGTATATTTTCTTCGGTTGTATATTTAAAAAATATAGAACGAAAACATAGAACAGATACCGTGTAAGTAGATTCGACTCTTACGGCCTCTTTAAGAGAGATGAAATATTTGCTACTCGCACTGATGAGTTCATCGGCTAGTTATAGATCGGCTAATTATTTGTTGTTAGCCTGTGCGATAGACTGGCTCAAATAACTTGCCAGTCAATATTTAACAAGAAATGCATCTCGAATGAAAAAATTGCTGAAGGGACGTTGACATAATGTGACACGAGTGTCACAGTGATCTGTTAACAAGTCATTTTATGTACCCGTTCAAGTGGACCGCATGGAATCGATGATAATGGGTAATAAGGCTTTTATATGACGGCGTCAGTTCACGCGGACAACTACGACCAGATCTCGGAAAGCGGGAGCGGGGTGTCAGGCTTGAGCAGGTGGCACTATTAACAAAAAGTTCAAGGCGAAAGAAGCGTGCATGCAAGAATTATAGCACTTCTGGAACCTGGGCAATTACATATGCCATTAAATTGACTGCTTATACCCAGAGCATCAATAAGCTAGTAAGGTTTACTTCGGTTTATTGTGGCTAATTGCTTGTTAGTCATTAATCAGATCCGTATTTCCTTTCCTTCGCCGCTGCTATTGCTACTTGCTTGCCGGTGTCTGGTGTGCGCGACCACTTCAATGTCCTTCATGGATACACGCGCTGAAAACAAGGGCCTCCTGCCTGTTCGGAACGTTTCGCCAATTGGGTGCCATATTCGCGCTTTGTTCTTTAGGCCGGACAAGAAGTGGAGGGTGGGTTGCGGGCGCCAGAGGCGGCGAGCGAGCGAAACAATTACCGACCCAGGCCGGCGGCTCACTCGATGGGCGAGAAGCGACTGGTGGATCGCAAGAGGGGAAAGGCCCTTCGCCTCCGCCGTTCAATCAGTGTATTGCGCCACACCGGGGGAAATTTTCTGGGCGCGGTAGCAATTTCAGAGATGGATGGCGCAGCCAGTGGGAACAGGGCTGCTTCCTTCTTCTTGTGCGCCTCTTTGTCTCGAAAGTATGCTCCCGAGGCCCTTGCGCGTGCACCAGAGAGTTGCTGGTGTTTGTTCATAAGTTCCGGCGACGAGGGACTCGGCCAGAGAGGGCCTCCTTCTCCGCGGATGCGCCGGCCAAACACGGCGTCACGAGCAGCAAGCGCCCTCTCCTCGCGCTGCGTTTGGCAGGCTCTTAGGCGCGGCGCCCAGAGCCAACACAGCGCGCAGCGGCCGGGGATAATCAAATAAAACACGCTGTAGACGTCTTCGACCTGGAAAACATGCACGGCTCCCGCTCTGGCAGCGCGCTGCTCGGAATAAACCTCGCCCCTTCCAAGCTGCCCTTGGCACGTTTTTTTTTTTTTTTTTTAGCGCGTCTCTGCGGCCAAGCCGGCATGCTAGAATGGCGTAAATGAAGATGGCACGCGGAGGGAAATGCGCCAAGACTGGGCGCATATGTTTCGCAGGCACCCGAAGAAAAGAGAACGGGCGAACATTACGGAAGAAGCAGGAAGATAAAAATAAAAATAACCCTGCGGCGAACGCAGCAGCATAATAAACGAAAGTACGAAAATAAAGCGCAGTAAGATATAGCGGGTTTCCAAGGGCAACAGTTACAACAGAAGGGAGTTCCCAATATGTTCAACGGCGCTTTTGTTTTGTTTTACTCGTGATGGACGCTGATGTACAGTAAGTAGTCTGGAAGCATAATTCCCGTTTTTGCAGGCTGCTGCTTGGCACGATGTCCAGGGTAACATTCACTGAGATGTCACGTGCCCACGCGACATCCTGTCTCTGCAAGCTGCTTGCTGCCTGCAGCGGCCAGAGCATTCAACCTTTTTGTCACTCCCGCGTGCTGCAAACTTTTGCAGCTGCCTGCGCACGCGCTACCACGTGCATGAGTTTTAACTCGTAGGGGACACGACCAAAGACAGCAAAGGACGAAAGAACGTGCGTCAGAAGGGCACGAAATAAAAAAAAAAGAACACGACACAGTGTCAAATGAGCAAAGTGAACGAGAGCACCGTTATTACACAACACAGGGTCAAATAGCCCAGCTACAAAACATCATGTCGCGGATTCAGAAAAGCGCTACGGCACAGCTCAGTGTAGGACAGCATTGCGATGAAATCTCAAGGCGTTACGAGACGATTATAGGTTTACGGTTTGGAAGGTTTAACGTCCCAAAGCGACTGAGGCTACGAGGGACGCCGTAATGAAGCGCTCCGGGAACGTGCAATGACATTTCGCCTCAATCGAAATGCGACCGCCGTGGCCGGGATCGCACCCGCGTCTTTCGGGTCAGCTGCCAAGCGCCGTAACCACTGAGCAACCGCGGTGGCCGGGACGATTATATGAGTGCGTATTAAACCGATACTGGAAAAAACTAGCATGTGAGCTCCCGTGAAAAAAAAGGCTACAAAACAGCGTAGTTAGCTCGCTGCAGGTACAATACAACCCAGGCGCTTATAAATATATTGCATACAAGCCGCTTTAAAAGACTCCGTTTCTTATTTTGTTTTTGCAGTATAAGGCACCGAAAGTTGTCGGTTCGGGCAGCAGAGTTCTTATGAGGCTTGCAGTAACTGCCTACCCGACTGGCCTCCTCAGAAGTGGGGTGAACACGCCGCGGTGGCCCAGTGGATCGAATTCTGGCCACGGCACCCGCATTTCATGTAACGCAAAATTCAGTGACAGCTAAAGGCTTCAGAGGCGTAACGCTTCTGTAGCAGCAGTGACTGTTATCGCTGGCTTCCCCATCGCATCTGAGAGAGAGAAAGAACCTTGCTCAGCCAGTTTTTTTTTCCCTGAGTACTGGCGCCACCTCCTTTCGAAACAGAAATGAGTAAAAAGGGAGTACTAGCGAACACGCTTTTATAAAAGGGTGTGCGGTAAAGGACAGTTTACTCCTTTTTCAGATTGCATGATGTAGACAACGGCCGATCGTCACTCTCCAACACCAACCGAAGTTCCCTTTCGCATCTTTGGCTTCTCTCTTCACATATCGCGCCTTCTGTGACAGCTGCGCATGATTCGGACGTCACCGCGAGCAAGATCTCGTTGTTGGAGCCATTGACAGCTATCCCTAGCTGTAAAACGACCGCGTGCTGCGCGATGACAATGCTGGTCAACCTTTCATTGCCCAGCGTTGCTCAGGAGCAACAGCTGAAATATCTTTTTCTTGCAGACTACGCCAACTTTGATCTTTCTGCTTCCATCTGTAGTAAGACAAGGTCCTTTGAACTTCATACCATGCAAAAACAGAAGGCTTCTTAGTTTGTTTTTTTTTAGTTAAAAGACGCACTGGATGAGGCTGGTTGACCAGCGCGGGGAGCGACGTATGATTGTTAGCATGAACGCAGGGCATTCTACAGTCAGAAATGTTTTATTTTGAATCATTTCAAGGGAGCACAGATAAGCTAAATATTTCATGTACGCAGACTAGCAATAGCTTGTGAATGTGAGATTATGGTTAACCACGAGAAAATCCGCCATCTGCAGTTACAGATGAGGGTAATTTTTTTTATGAAACCGCATTTATGTTTGTCTATGCGCCCTTCATTATTTCCCCCATTTTCAACTGCTTGAACAAGATGGCAGGAGTTTGGGCATCAAAGAGTTAAAGAAACCGAAATTAATTTGAGGCCTTCACTACGACAGCTCTCACATGCTCTCTCCCTTCACCTCCTCATTGAGCCCATCCGTCACGGCCCTGCTCAGGTGTAAGTTAGACAGCAGTTGCATGTTTTCGTTCTTTATAATTAACACCCGACCCCACCATCCGCGCACCACCACCAACCCACGCATGCTGCAAAGCTGACAACATGCGTAGTCAGTGCGGCGACCAGCTTTAGACATTTCTAAGAGCTACGAGTCCGTTTCACCGCAGTACACAGACACCGCTGTGCGCATAGACTCGCTCTTGCTTTCAAAATTCTGGTTGGCCCACTGAGTTTACACTGTGCCGGTAACTCAATAATAATAAGTGGATGACATTTTTGCTTTGCCATTTTGTCCTTGTGCATTTTTCGTGAGCGTGTTGACGGGTGTTGCTTCCACTGAGCTGTTTTGTCATGGCACCCGTAGATAGACCCTGAACGCTGTAGCCTCCAAAGCAAACGCACAGTGGCTTGCTGTAAAAACGAGACAGGCACCACACATTCATGCTGTGTTACGGATAAAGCAGAACAAGCAGTTGAATAGCCTACGATCGGTTAAGACCGGTGCCGTGACGTTTATATGAGGTTTTTATGGCTCGGTGACATTTTTATGGCATTTAAAAAAAGCACTGAACACTAAAGCGTTCAGCGCTGTTTTCAGCGTAAAAATAAACATCACTGCCTCAGTAAAATTCAAGCGCCACACTCGGGCAACTGTGACATACATGCGACCGTCTAATTTAAAACATTTTCTGCATCGCACGCCTATCTACGAGTTGTCGTGACTTGCTCATCAGGCGTCGTTCTACGAGTGCGAAACTGCTCAGAAATCCCCAGCTTCATCTTCTGAGCCGCAAAAACGGGCGTCACGCAATTCAGCCCGATATCGGCAAGACGTCATCCGTTCTCACCGCGCGCACTTTTCACGAACTTGAGTTGCTGGCAGGATGCATCGATCACAGCGAAACCGATTCCGCGAAGGCCTTCTCCCCACGCAACAGAGCGACGAGCTGTCCGTCCGTCCGCCACCGTTGCACGCTATTCCAGAAGCCCGTCACAGAGACCGGATGCTGGGCGCAGCGATGACAGGTGTAAAGGTCCATTCACGCGATCCATCTCTGGTTGAGCGCAACGTGGCTTCACGAGTCGGGTGTCTCACGTGAACGCGACAGCTTCCGCACGCGACTCCTTATATAGTGAGTGGTTCAGGTAAGAAACGTGAGGCAAGCCGCTGTCACCTTTTCTTAAACCCAAGCTCCTTGTCCTATCAGTCATGACACCGGCCCGCAAACGAACCACCGTGACGCTGGGCGGAATGGTTCAATACATATGGTCGCAAGGCATAACTTTCAACTCCACACGCAAAGAGGAGAAATTAAAGCGCCAAGTGAGGAAAAATTACAAATTATCGCTGCAGATGAGTTTGCTGCTGGCTATCCATGACCTGAATGCTATCCCGAAAGCCATTATGTAGTCTCTTTCCCTCTCAATACTAGTGCAGAGGTGAATAAATTAGACATATTTCAAAGGAATAAATGTCGTATCTTGGCCTCGACCCGTCACCGTTGCCCCAGCACCTGCCCGTCGAACGACATTTGTGCTCGTTACCAACAATTTCTGCAGGGGCCGTATTTTGTAACGTT
Source organism: Amblyomma mixtum (assembly GCF_055824585.1). Taxonomy (NCBI): domain Eukaryota; kingdom Metazoa; phylum Arthropoda; class Arachnida; order Ixodida; family Ixodidae; genus Amblyomma; species Amblyomma mixtum. Next base: position 85,420,212 of record NC_143014.1, read on the forward strand.
TCCTTTCCAGATTTATTCCTCTGTCCTTCTTGCACTGACACCTTATGAACTTACCGTGCAAGCCGCATCTAGAAAGAGGCCTGTCCGCATTTAGTTTCAGTCACGCAAGCTGTTTTTCTGCTTTATTAATTTCAGGGGCCTACATTTTTCAGCACAGTGGTATATACTCTCCTTTATTAAATCATCGGGGCCTGCTAGTCGCATCTCAACGTCCGAAACGGTGCATCTTCTAGTGATAACATGATATAGTAGAGAGAATATACATGTAGGTGGCGCTTTGACGTGCATGCGCTTCTGCACACGCTTTAATACACAGCCATACAGACAAGTATGGGCTGCAGTTTTTATGTAGAAATGGGGAACGCGAGGACTTGCATGGAAAAAGGGCACAAAGTACACAGCGCGATCCGTGCTCGTGCTGGGGATCTTTGTTTGTTTCGTAGTGCAACAAATTTGATACCATAACTGGATTTATAATGTTGCACGGTGGCAAGCCAAAAGACGTTACGGAACAAGAGAATATATATGTGATTCTTTAATGGCTTCCGATTCTATAGCGTGAGCTCTCCACCCCATGCCACTGGCCACGCCGCCAGCTTCTCTTGTTACGATATTGTCACTTTTTTTTTTCTGTACCAACCACAACTGCCCAGCGCAGCAGTATAGTTTACCATGCTGTCGCAGTCACGTGCAGCCCGTGTACCGCCCAGTATCTTCCTCCCTTTTGGTCGAACCGTTCGGGCTGCTCTTGTTTCTAAATTATGACCCAACTTACTGTGTCACTGCGTTAGATATGGTGAAGGAAAAGAAGCGCTTGAAGCGTAAATCCTGACTAATGAGATCCCGAAACAGGCTGATTTCATATCATGTTGCAGTTAGAAGAGCTCCCTAGGGTGTAAACATCCAGAAACCTGGAGCAGCCAGGAAACTTACTTCCTTGAGGAGCAGCCTTCTTTTGAGCAGTTGTTTACCCACGGCGATAATCGCTCCAGCTTCGTGGTAAGGCCGCCACCGAGCGCTTCTGAGGCGGAAATCGATTAGCGGCTTTTTACGTACAAACATCCGAAGAACAAGTCTTCTTGATCTCAGGGTGGAATACTGCGTTCTTAGGACTTCAACTCTCGTTCGGGAGTTAGTACTGGGCGGTCAATTTGATGAGACTGCAGAGAGGTGCGGGTACGGTGGCGCGCTGACACGAAAGAATATACGTTTGGAAATCGATGAAGGTGACAGTTGGTAATGGCTAGCGCTGGCGAAAGCGAACGCCGCTTCCTTTTCCCAAAGTTTATCGGACGCGCGTACAATACGCAATTCTTCACTCTTAACTTGGAAAGAAAACTTGCGGTGCCATTAGACTTTGCTCAGAAATAAGAAACGCACTTCACGGTTTACCACGACTATGCTTTGGCTTTTGAACTTTTTACAGTAGCTTTATTGTGCTTAAGATGATGATGATGCTTTGTAAGGGTGTAAGGGCAACGTGGCCGAAGTGCGTCGAAGATCAGTGTTTCACTCTACACAAAATGGGGATAAAGACCCATTCTGATTCATCCCCAACAAGCCGAGCAACAGGCCAGGGAATAGCTTGTGGGCATTAGATAACCGGTGGGTAACCGGCAGCACTGGGGATCGAATCCCGCACCTCCCGCAAACAAGCGAATGCTCAAACCGCTAGTTCACCGCTGCGATATCGCGCATACGATAGGTGGCGATTTTGTTTCACAGCCAACATCTATTGTTTTTTTTTTCATTTATGAAGTAAATAAAAGTTCGCCCTAAAATGAATTTTAAGCCGCCGCGGTGGCTCAGTGGTTATTGTGCTCGGCTGCTGACCCGAAAGACACGGGTTCGATCCCGGCCGCGGCGGTTGAGTTTCGATGAAGGCGAAATTGTAGAGGCCCGTGTGCTGTGCGATGTCAGTGCACGTTAAAGAACCCCAGGTGGTCGAAATTTTCGGAGCCCTCCACTACGGCGTCTCTCATAGCCTTAGTCGCTTTGGGACGTTAAACCCCATAAACCAAACCAAACCAAACCAAACCTAAAATGAATTTTACCTGCAGTAAGTATGGTTTGTGTTCGGGCTGGTTGTTTTTCTAACACTTGAGTAAATTTACGGCGCTGCATAGTTTTACAAGAAAAGAAGAAAAGCCAGGGAAGACGTTCAGCACGGCTATGTGCACTTTCTTGTAAAACTATGCAGCGCCTGCAATTTACTCTAGGGTTGAACTATACCAGGCTTGGCACGCTGTCACAGTCATAATTGGGTAAATAAAAGCTGACGCTTAAAGGTCAGAGTGACGACAGCTTCACTCGGCAGCCAGGGAGTTCTGAAAGGAAGCCTGTTAGATGAAAAATCACCCTATATTCGGTTCCTCGTATCACTTAATAAAATTGCAAGGGGAGGCGTGCTCACACATTCATGCATGCGCAAGTTCAACGAACGACTTCGGGGCGCAGCGTTTCAGCTGCCATTATCGCGGATCGAAGCCTGCGCGTCACCGGCGTATAACGCGGGTATCGGGGACTGAACGACGTGACACTTTATGCGCGTCGTTGGGAAAAGCACAGAATCAGAAGTTGCACCTTAACGGAGAAGGGGGAAAAGGTCGTGCGCTCGTGCACTGGGGTCCCCGACGTTGAGCGAGCAACACGGGAGCGCGGTTTTTCGATCGCGGTGGGGCCGGCTGCGCGCACGGCTCGGCGGAGGCGCCCGAAGATTGATATCCTGTTCAAATTTTGAAACGTGCCGTCGCCCAGGACCACTTCGGGTAATGAAACACCTTAAGGTGTCCGGGCCTCTGGACTGCGTTTCCGTTTCCTCGGGGGCTCAGCGACCCGGCTCCTTGGGGTCGGCTGCGCGGAGAGGTGGGTCTTGGAGCCACCGCGTGCCTCCTCGCTGCCCTTCTAATCCAGCAAAGGCAATAAAGGACCGCCAACAACAGACGCCGGTATACAACTGGCCACCTCCGAACCCCTCCTTCCCATATCGAGCGATCTGGCTGGTTGCCCGCTGGCCGCCAAAACGAGTATATAGGCCCCAATACTGCAGGATTCTATTACGCCTGCTAGGGCGAGGATAGAAGAAGGGGGGAGGGCGCGATGTGTCGATAAAAGACGTGCCGGCGAGGCAGCAGGTTGAGCTGTAGTTGAAGCGAAATTAAAATCGGAAAGTCGGCAACAAGTCGACGGCTTTGCTTAAGATTATGCTTATCGTACTAGTCATGTCTCTACAAGGCCGGACAGCTGCGCATCCGAGAGCGCAGACGTAGTGCGGACGTCCACGAATAAAGGCCATGATCCAGCCCTCACGAAACGTCTCTCCATATCGTAGCTACTGCTGAGCAAAGGAAAGTCTGCAACGTAAATACTATTGTTCCGCAGCTATTTCACGCTTTGTACTTGGAAATGAAGGCAAATTACGCAAACTCAATTTTCTCACTGCCCTGTCTTATTGATTGCTGGTATAAATAATCTGAAAAAAAAAAAATAAAAAGCCGTTGCATTTCCAGATATAAACACCGTGCGATATTGTCAACATCTTTCACATTACGACGATGATTAAATCGCACCCGCTTCTGTGAATCTGACTATCAACGTCGTGCCGACGCCATCTTCAAGAGCAGCCAACCCATGTGATTTCACTAAGGAGTCTGCCGGTTTCTTGGGCCTTTTCTTGGGCCTTTTCTCCAAGAACAACCGAGCACTATTACGAGGGGAAAAAGGCCGTTGTTTATATCTCATTTCTGCTAAGAATCCACAAGAATTAAAGTATTAGAGTATGTGGAGGTCGTAACAAAGTGCAACGACAGGCCTAGGCATGGACGGCTAGACGACAGAAGAGAAAAATGTGACACAGCTCTAGATAAATTGTACTCTGACGTCACCGCGGGCTGGGAGGAGAGGAGCCGGGAACTGTCGCTCGCGCCAGAAGGAGAGCTGTAATCGTAGCGCACGTCTCGTAAGTCTCCCAGTTCTCTCTACCGCCATTAGTGGCCGGGAAATAATAAACGTTCTGCGGCACGCTATCGCCTCGCCTCGGCTGGTGCGAAGCCCGGAGGCACCGAGCAGCTCGCAGGCATTGCTGCGTGTGGGCCTGGCGCACTCGGCCAGGCGTCTCGTAACTCAAACGGCGCTCTCGAGCCCTTTTCTGTCGCCAAATATAACAATGCGGCCTGGGCAACTGAGTGAGGAAGAAAGAATTCACATAAGCCCTCAGCTCTTTTTAAAGAAGCAGTCCTCGAGGGGTACTGACAACCACCTGAGTGTCGTCTATTCAGGGGCGTTATGCCTTCTTTAGTACATGTACAGTGTTACGTGCGATAGCTGTCTCTTACTAGAGAATGTAGAAAATGCCTGGTTCTTGCCGGATTTTTCATTCTTCATGGACTAAACCCTAAAAAGGGGAGTTTTTGTCGGACACGAGGACAGTATTGTCAACGCCATTAATTTTCTAGCATGGTCACTGATACACCGGGTTGTATATGTACTCATGAGTTGTGTGCTTCGCTGCCAACGCATGGCCATATGACCACAAACTTTCCAGCAGAAGGCAAGTCATTTCAGGCTAGTGCATTGCGACATGGATGCTCGTGCCTGTGGGTGCTTTTGTAGCTTGTAATCTAGCTTCCAATACGTGATTCTGGTGTTCTGTTAATGATGGAGGGAGTTTCAGTTTTTTCTTGCTATTCAGGCAGTAATACTCCACTGTACGATTAAATATACGCTTCATAATATTGCACCGGCAAGCTTTAGTAACGCGATGAATCTTTGTACCTTATCGAATGTGACAAGTTTAGTTCGAAGCACGGCTGTGGTTCCCGCTGAAACAAGAAGAACGCACAGGATTGGTTTGCTTCGAAATGCTCGTTCACGATTTTAAATTTCCTACATTAACTGCGTTTATGGCCGCCTAGCGGCTAGCATTGCGTACAACTGGGGGCGTCATGTACGAGTCCTTATTTAGATGAGATTCCTGCTTGATTAGTAAGTGTACGTGCGCCGGCTAATAGTGATATCCGTAATAATGATAATGATACCTAATAATGATACCCAATCAAGAGAACGAAAAAGAAGGACGTCGACCAATGAAAAACTGAACGCATGAAGGGAATGGTGGCGAATACGGGTCTTCACTAACAATAAGGCAAAACTAAAAAAAAAAAGGGCCCTATAACGCGGATATTCGTTGCGTTAATTCAGTAGCCTTTATCTGCATCTAAATTACAAGACAGAGCGGAGCAAAACGTGGCCATAACAGTGGCTTGAAAGAAGCCTGCCACCCTCTCTGCACCAAATACTTAGGTCGCACATAAAAACCGATGAAATAAAACATACACAACTGCACCACTGCATAACTACAAAAGCCCAAAATAACGGAAATTTACATAAGAGCAATTCAATAGTGTTTTCTTAGGAAAAAAAAAACTGATGGCGTCGCAACGTACCTCATATGATATTTATAAATGCCCTTTTATCAAGTTAAGAAGACAGACACAGACGTCTTCATTTCATTCTTGACGAATGGACTTTGAGTGACTGCATATTCGTTCATTTTTCTGAAGCTTTTGACAGAGTCTCTCATGAACTACTGTACTTTAATATAATCTAAGTAAACTAAACTTAGACGCTAGCGCCCTTTTGTCGTTTAACTCTGCTTAGTAACCGAGCTCAGTTTATAGCAGCAAATAATGTGGATTCTTTTTTTTCTCCAGTTGGTTCTGGTGTTCCCCAGGGTTCAGTACCGGCTCGCCTGCTTTTCCTCAAATACATAAATGATTCATCGGCAAACCTCACTTATAAATAAGTATCTTCGCGGATAATTGTGCTGCCTACCCCAAATTTAACACTGAATGTGGCGTTTCTCTTTCGCAGACTGATATTAAGCGCATATATGAATGGTGTCAATTGAGGAATATGAAATTGAACATTAATAAGTGCTAGCACATGCATGTCATCCGTGTCAGTCCAACAGTTCCTACTTACTGGCTTGACAATATTCTTCTAGTGTCTGTATCTTCTTATAAATATTTGGGTGCTTACGTGTCCCATAACTTGTCATGAAAACCGCCTACAAATTACCTAGTAAACAACTCTAACCGCACGCTTGGCTACCTTCGAAGAAACTTTTCACTTTGTCCCAGCTCACTAAACCTACTTGCTTATAAAAATATGGGTCGTCGAAACTATGACATCAAGCCTCTGTCTGGGATCCAGGCGTGGAACCACTCATCACCGAACTGGAAATCGCGCAGAATCGCGCATCTCGCTTTATACAGTCCTATTATCATCGTGTGTCTATAGAGTAACTGCAGTGAAAGCGAGCCTATCACTTTCGCCCCTTTGGCACATTGAAAAATGTTTCCTCTTTGTTTATTGCGTAGATACGAAGCAAGCTAACAGTTACCGAAACCAAAGGAGCGCAAGAGAATGTTTCTATTTTTTTTTTAATTTGTGCCGTTGGTCAATAGTAAATTAAGAGTGCAACTGTTTCATCGATGAAAAATAACTGATTAGAATTGACTGGCGTCCGGTACTCTACCCAGCAGCGGACGCGAAATTCGTAGGTCGTGGGTTCGAATCGCAGCGGTGGCGTATGTGGCTGTTTTCTTTTCTTGCCCTTTCTAATAGATTTTCTTTCAGTGATAAAATAGTTACACTATTAATTTACCATTGATCGACGCAAAAAACAAAAAAAGGAAACATTCCTGCTCCTTGGTTTCGGTGACTGTTGGCTTCCTTCGTGCGTACGTCATAGCGAGCACCTCATTTAACTCCCCTGGTCTGCTTTATTGCACGCAGTTTCTTTTTTACCGTAACCTGCATCTCAAACACAAGCTTCTAACGCGATCATCCTAGATTTCATCACACATTGATCGCTGTCAAAAGGTAGGAATTCCGTCGTGTCGCACTAAATATTTGCATGACTTTTTCATACCCAGTACTTCTGCCAGCTGGAATCACCTACCTCATGCCATTGCTGAAATCACAAACGACGTCGCATTCCGCACTGCCGTGAGTAACTCATTTTTATAAGTAGTCCATGGCTGTGTAGTCTTGTATTCGCAGTTGGTTTCTATTCATCTTTTCTTTTTTCAAGACTTTTCTATGCTCCTTTGGCGTGAATGATTTGATGTTCGCCTCGCAGCCCTGTCTACCTGTTGTATTCTTTTAAGGCGAAAGCTTTACTTGCCTGGCAGGAGCTAAGGTCGCCGGGAGGCCACATTTAAGACTGCCACATACCAGGCCACATACGCGAAAAAGTAAGCGACGCGACGAGGCGGCGCGGCGACGACGGCTGGCCATCGCTCCGTCGCCCACAGGCCAAGCTGCACGCGTTGCGACAACGCGAAGCAGACGTGTTGCTCCCATAATACACCGCAACGCTGTTCGCGCCTATAACAAGTGTCACATTATTTGCAGGGATTAAAATTTTTGGCTGAAAAATGCGAAACAAAGTGTGTTTACAGCTTTTTCATTGAATATAGACAATTTAACTGAACGCTTACGTAAACTTTCGGTACTTGGTTGTGGAGTTTTGGTTTTGGCGGTTTTCCCCGCGCGCTTTCCGCCTTCTGAAACGTTGCGTGCCTTATAATTTTTTTTTTGCTGCAGGTCCCGAAGAACACGCTCGCAATCCACGGCGCCGATGAGCCTCTCATTGAAGCCTTGGGCTTGGGTGTGTGCCATGGTAGTGCAAGTGTAGTACCTACGGGTACTCGAAAAAACTTGACAACGCAAAATGCGGCACTTTCGAGAAAGCGCGAGAAATTACCGGCAGTGACGTACGCTGCCGGATTAGCTGCTGTTGGCTAATCGCTAAGCAACTTCCGGGCGACGAGCGAAATTTTCTGCGAGTGCTAATCTGAGCGGCACGACAAGCGACACGGGCATTTCGCTTCGCGCGAGGTCGTCGCTCGGCGCTTGTCGCCGTCGCCTTCGCGTTGGCGTGAGTTTTCGCCTACATGGAGTTGAGCATTTAACCTTCAAGCGGCGGAGCAGGGGGGGGTCTCTGTCACGTGACTAACCGCGTGGTTCGCCACCGCTGCGCCGAACGTCGTCTTGCCAGCTGTGGTCACGTAACTAGCCATATGACTCCTTTCGCTTGAAAAGGCGAAGGCACCGCTCTCGCGTGCGCGGCCGCCAGCTTCTCGCTGTGGACGGAGGAAGTCGGTTGGAGGCTACGTCTTCTCGCAGGCAGCGGGCCGAGTCAGATCATCCGGCTGACATTGCCAACCATGCGATAGATTTAGCGAATAGAAGGGAGCGGAAACGTACAGAGACCCAGTGGGGAACTACAATTGATCCGGTGCTTCAGCGGTAATCCGTAGCGTCTAGCTACTGTGTGTCCAGTGTTGAGACGGTGGCAAACTACTTCTCTGATCAGCGATCTGGGTTTGTAGAAATTCAGCCAAGAACAGACCAATAAGTGTTGATAATCTTTGTCTCAGTCTCAAAGTAGTTAATCAAGCATAACCACGGCATAATAAAGCTTTCGCTTGTACATGCAGGCATAGCTGAGTTAAGCCGCAGCCAATTTTTTATTGTTTCTTACTGCGTTTTATTTGATGTTCGGTTTTGAAGTTGCGTGATACTTTTAGCACTCATTTCATGCTCTTGATCTAACCTGCGCGCTTATGTGGTGCAAAAAGCCATTTAGTTTCTTTTGCCATTTTTTAGTGCTTTCGTTGTGTATTTTGTTGTAACCCATTCCTCTATTCAATGCTCTTAAGCTCTGTGGGTGTGTAAATAAATAATAAAATGAACAGAAGAAAGGAAAGGCAGGGAGGTGAACAGGAAAGTGCCCGGTTGGCTACCCTACACGGGGGTAGGGGCATAAACGGGGCGAGAGAGAAAGAATAAGCATTCAGTTCAGTTCGTAGTATGGAACGTGTCCGTGTCCAGAAGATGTCTATTTCTGATTTGTATATGTGATAAAATATTTATATCTATTATATTCGTGCATAAGAATTAGAACTTGCGTAAGATAAATTTTACCTTCAATAAAATTTTCTACTTGCGAATATACTCCTTATCTGCATTAATTGCAGGTGGTGTCAGACTTTGTATTGTATTATGTTCGAACTGAGTGGGTAAACTACGGTCCTATTTCAGCTCGTTTGAACGCTCTAGAGAAGCCAAAGGATTACAAAGAGAATTTGAACCATATTAACAAAATGAAATTGAAGTAGCATTACAAAACTCCTTCAATACTTGGTATTGAACTGCGGTGGTATTATATTCGATTCTTTTGAGCAAAAAAGAGTGTTTTTTTTAATATTTAACAAGCTAATTGGGAAATACAATTAATTTTGAAATCGCTAAAAATTCTCGACGCACTTTCTAGTCAGGGAATACTTGACTGGTGAAGGAAATGTACAATGGTTCAGTTGTTAAATATAAAGGTCAATTCTGAAAGTATTTTTCTACGCTATGAACTAATCGCACGGAACATCGTAGGTACACAAAACTGCGACCACGCTTGTGGGAGTAACGGCTGCTGTTTCGTGGCCTTGGCGAGCCTTGGCAACGATTCCCAGGTGAGCGCTGGCTGGCCTGGGATCTTAATAACAGGGGCTCTCGCCCTGCGAATACCTGGTATTTAAGTTTGTTTACTATGAGAGCTTTATAATGCGAGAATAAATACTCTGCCATGGAAATTACGCAGTCGGCAGAGTAGCTGGACGTACTACAACCTTATATTTGAAATATTCCACATGTATCAAACGGTTTAAAAGTTGATAACTTTTGATAATTGTGCAAATCATGACTAATTAGAAGGTGCTCCTACTGGCCGAGTATTGGCCGTCAGCGCTCATGACCCGGGCTTTGGGCGCGTAGGCTTGGTTTATTTGCTTTCGTATATTGTTTGCATGCCGTCGTCCACTGAGCTGTGTGCGTATGCGGAAAGTTCTGCAGAGCCGAATGCTGCCTACAAGGAAGGAAACTGCTTTACCCACAGTGTGCACAATGCCGGCTCAGCTAGCAGCTTGTTGGTGCTTTTTCACGTGCTGTGCAGCTATGCGACTGTTGTGACAAGCAGCAAGCACTTCGAAAACAGTGTGAGAACATCACCATGCGCAGGAAGCAAGTAGCTGCGAGCATGGGTGTGTAGTTTCCTGAAAGCGGTGATCCCCAGACACCGTATCGACGGTGACGTCTCTTGTAATGGCAGTATGCGGTGGCGGTACGCGTGAACTGACGTTATGCTAAAACACACTGCTCAAATGCTCCGATGGCAAGTAGCGCTGGAGACATCTTGTCTTACGAGATACTACTTCATTTCAGCACGTTCTGAGCGATACTGATCAGCGTTATGAATTACTGTAAAGAAAGGAAGAAAGTGATATGTGCTTTTTACTGGAAATGCCTCGGGCTTCTAACGTGGTTGCGTTCCAGGACTACGAGCCATGTGAGTGATGTTGTATAGATAACCTCTATACGGACTAAACGCAAATACTACAGAAACCATAATAATAATAGTAAAAACACTTTGGAACACCGATAATCTAGCTCCATGTTTTTGTTGATGCGATGCTTCCACATAAGCCTTGAACGTTGTTTTTGTGAAATGGACAGAACTCTGCTTGAAAACACCACGGAAATTAAATTTAAGGTATAAGCAGCAGTGGCTTCAACCGTTGCTTTAGGAACGCAAAACACCCGCCAGAAAGGTCTGAGGTAACCAAAAGCGTTTCATTCAAAGATCACTCGAAGGCAGCCTCGCGATTAAGTCGTTCAACTACTGTATAACAACGACGGTAAGTACAGGCAGTGCCAAAGCGAAAGGAAACAGCCAGTTGCCACACAAGAATAAATTATATTATTTCAGCGCTAAGTTTAAAACGTCATGTAGCTAATGTGCCCAGAGGAAAACTACTTAGACACGCCGGGTCGAGGGAGGGGGGCTCAGTGTCTTGGCATTCGGCTGCTGACCACGAGGTCGCGGGATCGAATCCTTGTCGCGACGGCCGCATTTCTATGAAGGCGAAATGCAAAAGCCTCCGTGCCCTGTGCGATGTCAGCGCACGTTTGAGAGCCCCAGATGGTCTATATCGATCCAGAGCTCTGCACTGTACAGTGCCCTAATAGCCCGTGCGTAGCTTCGGGACGTTAAACTCCACATACCACCACAAAACTCGACTTTGAAAGCAGGAAAAACTGTGCTTGTCTTTCATATACTTCTGGAGCAATTATTCTCTGAACGCTGATAATGCGTTCCTTTCATTCTGGAAATATCAGCACGTAGGACATAACAGAGTTGCCTTCTAGCGCCCCTGTGGCCTCTTACCTGCTTCTGGGCTTCAATTTCGTTGCTTCTCTCTAAAGCGTTTGTGCTCGCCGAACTTTGCGGGCGAGACGCAGAACAAAGGGGTGCCGCTTTGGTAGCTTTCACTACGGTTCATGCATGCTATCACCACTTCGAGTACGATGTGAAGCGAAGTGAAGAATTTTTCTCAGTGTTCTGGGTTGCTTGCAGCGTTCTCCTTAACGTGACCATATTTTCTACTTTTAGTAGAGGATGAAGAGCTAATAAGAAGCATCGGAAGTGTGAAGAGTCGCTAATAAGAAGCATCGGAAGTGTGAAAGAGTAGTATTGCAGGTACGAAATCATCTAAATTTTATCAGAACACGATTTTTTTAAATCCATCAGTCACATGATTCTTCCGACTACAAAACAGACAATATATAAAAGACGGGATGCTAAAACAGGTGCGAAAACTCGAATTGCTGACGACAAAAACATGGGGAGGCCTAGCCTAAAATCTTGCTGGGTGCACTTTAGCTTAATTGTGGCCGCAACTGACTAGCTCTTTAGCGTCTGAAGTCGTAAATTCGCGACGTACCGATTTATCCTAAATTTCAGCGATGCCAGCAGATATATTAACTTAGTTTTTGTTCACGAAGATTTTATGTGGGTGCAGTAGCTAGTATAATATAGGGATTTTGATTTTTCTTTGCTGTTTAATTTGGTCGTTAGAGGGTTGATTACAAACCACAGGTGCGACAATGAAACGTCTGGGAAACCGGGTAATTATACGTACATGGTTCTGGCTCGCAGCTATTACAACAACTTATTATTCTCTCTTTCCCTTTCCCCCTCTTCACGCCCTTCCATTCCTTTTCGTGGTTTGGAAGCGACAAACCAGAGACTTTAATGAGAAAAATGCAACTGATCAGAGAAAGTCACCCTTCTTTGTCCAGTACACTTGTACGCAGCAATTCACTCCGCAAGTAAAAGCTGCGAGCTAAGTTCTTTCAAATATACAGGATAAAAAGCAAGGTACGTACCAGGTGCTTCTGTAAACAAAGAAGTTTCCTTGCTGCAAAAAATTAATTCCTTGAAGCAGTGGTACGGAACACTTCACAGAGCTCTGCTGAGTTCAAAGACCTCGCAAGCCTGATAGAGCTCTTGGAATGTGCATGGGGCATCTGAGAAGCTTAAGCGATAATAAAAGGGCAACCGTCCAGAAACGCTCATTCCAGTGCATCGAGCTCCCATTCGTTTGTCTGATAAACAACCCAGATATCGCTGTCCGAACCCGGCGACAAGTCGGAGAGAACCGAAAGACTCGGGGGCGGAAAGAGAAATTGCCCGGGATATAAGAGGAGTGAGCGGAAGCTTACCGGCCGAATAACATGCGACGCGCGGGAATTCAGCTGACGTGCTTACAGATCGAAAGGGGAGAGCACCCGAAATCTTGGCAGTGGTTCCGGAAAAATCCCACCGTTCATTTGAAGCATGTGCCTTATTATTTGACGTCGTGTTCGACACGACGTTAGGTGCATAGCCGAGATGCTCTATTTGCCGAAATCTTAGTCTCTTTGATGTTGGATGGAATCGGAAGACTGCACTCAACGTAGATAACAAGGGTTCATCTGGTTTAACTCTACTTATTGTTGAATATATTACGATTTTGTTTTGATGTCAGCACTCAGCATCGCGCTGGAGCATCGAATTCGAGAATGCTTAGTATGCGTCCAAAATAAAGTGGTTCCTCCTCCCTGTGCAAGGCATAAGACTTTGAAATAATATGGCTTTGAGCGAATACGGCATTTTTTAATGGTGAAAAACAGCGTAATCTTCAAGGTATATGCATGTTTTTGGGAGCTTCGCCAGTGGCCAAATTACTTTCCGTTGCAATGATGTGCTAAACAATGTAAAAAATGCGCTTTTATTCCAATTAATATTCGCTGCAGCAACAGCCGTATGTATGGGTAATTATATAGCATATATTGATTCGTTATGCAGCATATTTCTGACTGCCTACTGTCAAGTCAAGCAAAAAATAGTCTAGTATTTGAAATAACATACACCTCGACTAAAACGAGAAAACATCATTTGCAAGCCGCGGTGGTAAATCAGTAGCGTAGCCTTTTAGAAACCCGGTGTCAATTAATCTGGCCACAGTGCGCGGCTGGCCACGACTGGCCGAGGCTGCTTATCACTAGTTCGAAGCGTGTTACGCAATTGATTATCAGTCCACACTGTGAGAGAATATTGTGGCAAGAAAAGCCAAGTTTTACTCATCTACAATTAGCAGCGTTGACCACGTCGGTGATATGAGGGAATAGTTTTTTGGAGCCAAGAAAGAACATTGCCTTGATTCTGTGTGGCGAAACTTGAACAAACGCCGGACTACAGTAGGTCTCACTCATGGAAAGCACTCCAGCTATCAGTTAGGTTATCTCTAGCACACTGCTACGGTCAGAAATGGGCGTTAGGCTTTCTACTGACGTCAGCCGGTGCAAAGCCAAAAACGGAGCGCCAGCCATCCATTCTCCACCCCACTTTCTGTACTTGGGAGGCTGCTCGGTCCAGCACAGACCCACAAGACCAGCAACGGCTGTTCAAGGGGGGCGGGGGGGGGGGGGGGGGGGGGGGGCGCGGGATAGCGACCGCCAACGGAGTCCTGGACTAAGGACAGCACCCGTAGAGGATGGCGACCAACTATGAATCTACTACAAGTTAAATGAAAGTTTTAGTGCGAAATCACTACTCCAGACGCACCAACCTTTGAGCAATAATCTTGTCTTGTGCTCTGAACTAACTCGTGTTACTGCAGAGGAGCTTCGCGCTAGCTGCAGCCAATGGGAGGAGGGTGTCGCGCCACCTTGATCACTTAAGCTTGTGGCGTCATCACAACCTGCCCTGGCAGGTGCCAGTTAATGACTGGTCGCGAGAGGTCACTCGGGAAGAGCAACATGGGTCGCACAATCCCTACCGGTGGCTGTGATAGAAACAGCCACCTGCCAGTATAGTGGCGCATCGCTTAACCACGACGCCAGTGTGCTGGTACTGATATGAGGACTCGCCCCGATATATGTATGTTAAGTAGAGAATGACTAAATCTACATAAATGACCGCAGCGGTCTAAGCACGCGCGTCACATGCGGGGGGCGCGGGGTTCGATCTCCAGTGCCGCCGGATACCCACCGGTGATATAATGGGTACAAGCTTTCCCTCTGGCCTGTTGCTCGGCTTATTTAGGGTGAAATGCTGGGGAAATAGGTGTTTGACCCCACCTTGAGTAGAAGAAAAAATACCTTGTGTCATGGCGCTCTTTAGCAACAGATGCACTTGCGCCATAAAAATCCATCATCATCATCAATTCTGCATATATGGGCATTAACCCACTAAAGCTATCGCGTCATACCCTTAAGGCGGAGATTTTTAATGTCCCCTCCAATTGAAGAATGAACACATGCTTCCGCATGTCTACAGGGTTTAACTACGCTAGACCCGTACCACTTTTTCCTCCTCCTCCTGACGATAGTCAGCAGCTTTGATTTCGAGGCTTACAGTGTCGTGCACTAAGGCGAGCAGGAAGGACTATCAAAAGCCTCCTCAGGGAGGGGTGCGACAATGCAAATTGACACTGTCTCTGCATTCTGCTGACTCGGCGTGCGCAGTGCCGTCGTGCACAGAAGCATCACCCCTGAGGAGCACTTCGCGTCTTTATGCTCAAATTGCTGAAGTGCAATGCAGAGTCCACGTCTGGAGTTTCATTGTCAGGACAAGTCCCGAAGATCATTAAGACGAAAATTTTCTCCTCGCTTTCAGCTCCGTTCCGGATGCATTTCCTCCTCACTTTAATTTTAATTTTTATTTTTTGATATCTCAAAGGCCCCTCCCTGGTATGGGGCATTACATGAGGGATGGGCATGACGGTTAAACAACTATGGTCTTGATAGCGTTCTTAAAATGGATGGCGTTGATGTGATGCACGGCGTCCTGTGGTAGATCATTCCAGTCCCGGGATGACGTGACGAAAAAAGATCGGGAATGAGCGGTAGTTCTTGCGGTGGGGGCGTAGACGGCCTTATGGTGGTTAATACGGCTTGAGAGGCGATAAGCAGGTGATATGACTGATTCTCCTAAAGATGAATGATAAAACATATGAAAGAGGCACAATCGAGAAATTTTTCGTCGCGTTTCAAGGCTGGGTAAGTTAGCTCTAGATTTTAAGGCAGACACACTAGTGTAGTACGAATAGTCAGAATAAATGAAGCGGATAGCTCGATTTTGTATTTTTTCTAAGGTTAAAGAGAGGTTAGACTGGTGAGGATCCCATATTGCCGAAGCATATTCAAGTTTAGGACGGACAAAAGTTATGTATGCTAATGATTTGATGGATGGGGTGGCAAATCGTAGATTGCGCCGTATGAAACCAAGGGTACGATTAGCTTCGTTAGCGATGTTCGTGATATGAGATGACCATGTTAGGTTTTGCGTTACAGTAATACCCAAGTACTTACAGGAAGAGACGGACGATACTTCTGAACCGAAAAGAGTGTATTTAGAAGGAGTATGCATCTGACGACGATAGAATGAGATTAAACATGTTTTGGAAATATTGAGAGACATTAACCAACGTTCGCACCAAGTTTGGATTCGGTTAAGATCTTGTTGAAGAATGCCAGCGTGAGTACTGTTAGTGATTGGGCGGTAAATTACACAATCGTCAGCAAATAAACGGATGGTAGAGGAAATACTGGAAGGAAGATCGTTTATATATATGAGGAAAAGCAAAGGTCCTAGGACTGTACCTTGGGGAACACCTGAAATGACCGGGCTACGTGGAGAAGAATGATTGTTAGCATAGACAAATTGCTCTCTGTTAGTCAAAAAGTTACAAAGCCATTCTAATACTAACGAATTAAGATTTAGACACGATAACTTTAGTAGCAGTCTTTTATGCGGTACTTTATCGAAAGCTTTTCGAAATCAAGAAAGAGAGTCAGTAGGAACGTTTAGGTCAAGGTTGGAGCTTAGGTCATTAATAAAGAGAGCCAATTGGGAGTCACATGAACGTCCTTTCAAAAAGCCATGCTGGTTAGTATGAAAGAATTTTACGGAGACAAGGAATTTGACTATGTGCGAATAAATAATATGTTCCATTAGTTTCGAACAGACGCTTGTGAGAGAAATGGGGCGGTAATTTTTGCATGAAACAGGTGAGCCCTTTTTGGGGACTGGAATGATCTTACCAACTTTCCAATCTTGTGGAAGGACACCAGTTGATATGGACTGCTGAAAGAGGTGGCACAATATTACACTTACAGTGTCTTTAGTATTTTTTAGGATTTTAGAATTTATGCCGTCAACACCAGATGAAGTAAGTTTCAATGATTCAATAAGTTTCATGATTCCGTTAGCATCAATTGTAATCTGTGGCATAGCTGGGGGGAGTGTTGTCAGAGGAATGAAACTGAGCACTTCCTCTGCAACTTTCTCCTCCACAACGTCTTCACAGCGCCGAAGAAGGGCTCAGCTAGTTTCTAAAAATTAAACTACTTGTCAACTCTGACAGTATTTGCCTTTGATGTACTTGTGAGAATACGAGGCTTGCTTGCCCTCAGAAATGCTCAGAGTAATTGATTTGGTAACTATTTATTTGCCGGTTCATTCGTTTGCCTCTTTATCTTTGCCAGCTACCACCCCTCACGTCATGACTGACAGCCAAACTAGGAATATCGTTAGCCGGCTCCGGCATCGAAGACAGCGTTGACCAATGACAACAACGCCAAAGATGGAGTCGCTGATAGAACCGTTACACAATACGGTTCCTAATGTGTTTGGTCAGCAGGAAATGTTACAAATTATGCTATAATAAGTATTTAGCACATAAAGCTCAAGAGCCGCGTAAAACTTCGGCCTAGTTACGACTGTGACATTATTCTCTGTACAGCGCAAGGTGGTAACGAGCAAAAGAAAAAAACAATGAACTGCCTCGTATGTTCTTTTCATCTGCTCGTGACTGCTTTGCGCTGTAAACATAAAAACAGTACGGCATAAATGAAAGACTGCATGCTGAAGGCGGAATCAAGTGGTCACAGCAGGGACGAAAAGCATGAACAGAGCTGTGTTTAGGAAGGTGCTAGAGCAGATAATCATCTTTAAAAGGAACACTGGAAGGAATCAACCAAGCTTTCTCTCAGGGAGATGTGGCTTTTGATAGCCCTGCCTTGTATATCATCTTGTTCGCCATCGGGACTGACCCGCGCACGGGCGCCTGATAGGTACGAACAGAACCAACGATAATTAATGAACTTTTGTACGCTAAAGGTAACGGAGCGGCTATGAGAGGCACCGTAGTGGAGGGATCAGCGTTCATTTTGACCCCTTAGGGTTCTTTAACGCGCGCACGGGAAACGAGTGCTTTTTACATTTCGCCTCCATCGAAATGCAGTCGTCGTAGTCAAGATCAGATTCATGACAGCGTTCTCAGTGGCCCCATGCCATAGCCATTAAGCCACCACGGCACGTAACGAATGGAACTGAGCCCGAACGACATTTGAATCTGGCCGATCTCATAATTTATAATAATGCTATTTGATGAGCTTCATTAAACGAACGCGCGATCACCGGTGCTGGTAGCGCTTCTTGTTTCGTCTGCGCACGGCGTCGATGCCTAAGTTTTTAAGCCCGCCAACAAAAACAGCCCTCGAAAGCGGCGATACCTTTAAACTACCTTTATAGAAGGCAGGTTGCGATCAGTCGTAAGTATTGTGAAGCAACACGGTGCAGGAATTATGTCTTATAAGAAAGCGAAGCGCACTTATAGAGAAAGCAAGTGTTGACCCATCCTAATTCTATAATGGGCTCAGGTCACAAGGGCGTCAAACATCTATTTAACGGGCGGCAACGTCTGCGAGCTCCGTTCACTAACCTTGGTATTCTGTCTGGCCACCCAGAGAGGCCAGCACGCGTAAAGCTGTCGGCCATCGACCTAGCCGCGCACCAGAGTTATTGAGTTCCCCACTGTTCGAACAGCTCTCGCAATGCACTCCTTTCCGCTTAGCGCTTCCGAGCACCAGCGCGCGTGATCTTTTCGCGGGTCGTATACCCTCGTATAGAGGCGCTTGCGAACACCAAGCATACTTTTTGCTTTTGCTTGGCCGTTCCGAAGCACCATTAGTTACATGATCATGTGTTGAGCAACGCTCCTTCGCTTGCGAGCAGGCTCGATCCATATTCAGCAGGTCACAGAAGTCTTGTAAGTTGTCACGGTAACTAAAATGATAAATAAAGCTTGAGCTACTTTTGATATTAATATAGAGCCAGAAAAATGAGGGTTAACGAGCTGCTCTGTCCAGAGTCCATGCATAGTTCAATATTCAGATGCAGCATATTCTTATTCGCAAGAGCTATGACTCTGCCATAGCTTGACCTGAGAGGGGCGAACTGATGAAATTTCGACGATTGTTAAAGATGCCACTGCCTTTACGGATGGTAGCGGCTAAATTTAGATGGGGAAGAGAAAAGCTTTGACTATGAAAAAGCCAAACATAAAGCGGTCACGCTGTACGAAGATGCAGGCAAACTATCAAGGTAATGAAAAACAATTCTTTCGACCCGCAATGCACAGAGCACAATGAAGATGTAAACGCAACTCAGTTAACTGAAAAAATGCGCATATAAACAGTGGTCAGCATGCACAGGGTTGGCCAAATGTTTTCAGGCCATGGGGTCTACATTAAAGCCCTGTAGACGGGCATTTACAACATCCCCGAGGCTTGAAATGAGGAGGAGTCTCATCCTCACCCCTCAGTAGCTTGTTAACTTCATAGGCACTGTAAGTACCCGACTGTATTGTTCTAACACAGATCCTGTGGCCTGGGAACTTTTGGCCCACCCAGTACTTGCTCAACAGAAAGGAACAGTCGTGTTTAGTGTCAGGTAAGATACAATTTCTATTGTGAAAAGGGGCCACTGGATGCGGTGAAATGATGCTGATTAATATATTCAAATTTTTATTCGGCTATTTATTCCTAGTCTTTGTTAGTTTCTAAACCAGGAACATGAACAAGCGTAAGTGAGCAACTTATCAATATTTGCAGGCTTCATACGGCATGCGGTTCTATTAAAGCGATAGGCGTACACTGTGCGGCTTCAGCGTCTGTGGGAAGGCTTCACCTGCCAACCATAGCAACTGTTGTTTAGGGGGATTTCCGTCACTTTATCCGCCACCTTCCAACCATCTATTTCCCGTCCCGCTCCTCTTCACTTGTAGGGAGAGCAGGGCGACGCCGATGAAGAATGACTTGGCAAAAATGAAAATGACTAAGAAGCGAGCAAAATAGACAGCCTCCCGAAGAACTGCGCAATAATGACGCTTCCGGAAGCTGTTCCTTCTCGCATTGCTTGGAACGAGCAACCTGAGTCTCACAACACCCATGAATGGCTGTGTTTGAAGCAGCCACCTGCCGGTGCAGTGGCGCATCGCTTAGCCACTGCGCAGAAGAATGGCCTGAGGGGCGAGTTGGTGCATGATGAAATGAACGGCGGCGCAACAAGGACACTAACTGTGCGCATGTGGTGTCCCTTTCTTGTTAGTGTCCCTGTTGCGCCTCCGTTCATTTCATCATAACCACTGCGCCACTGCAGCGGTAATGATATGAGGACTCACCGCGACCTTGCAACGTGACACATTTTGCGTAGTGGCGTAGTCGGTATTCTAATAGAATCAGAATTTTAATACATTAGGAAGTGAAAAACAGAGGACTCAGTATTACAATATCAGAATCAGAAAATGAGTAGATTGGCGAATGAAAGAAGAATGCGGCCGCCGCATTTCCTCCGAATCAATCCATTTGATTGTCCTAATTTTTTTCTCCTTGTTCAGCACTGACATTTTTAACCCGGACATTTTTAACACGGGGCTTAGCGTCCCAAAGCGACTCAGGCTATGAGGGGCGCCGTAGTGAAAGGCTCCGGAAATTTCGATCACCCGGGGTTCTTTAACATGCACTGACATCGCAAAGTACACAGGCCTCCAGAATTTCGCCTCCATCGAAATTCGACCGCCGCGGCCGGGATCGAACCCGCGTCTTTCGGGTCAGCGGCCGAGCGCCATAGCCACTGAGCCACTGCGGTGGCTAACCCGGAACGCTAGGCAAGTTTATTTGTTGAGAAAGATGAGGATTTCTTTATCGGCCACCCTATCAAAGCGTATCACGTGAGAGGCCTGCTTGAACGGGAAGAAACTCTGCTCAATGTTAGCAGTTAGATGTCCAGCACCCATTAATGGCAATTGGGTAATTATTTACACTGCACATGCCTTCATTAAAATAAAAGTTATGCTGCGCACCGCTTTTCCGAAGTCAGCATAAACAGGATTTTTAGCAACTTGCTGCGAGGTGACGCATTTTCACTCGTGGTGAAAAGTAGCCGCTATGCATCAGTCGTGCTATACATTTTTGAAAGTATAATAATCGTCACGCAGTGCGACTTGCCTTATGCTTGTGAACGTACTGACTGTAAGATACAGCATGCTTTTTGCAGACGGTGCATGTGTATAAATATGAAATGGCTAACGATTTTCTATGGTCGGTCACATGAGAAGATTCAGCAGAGATGAACCCAGCAGAAACATGATTTTGGGCTCGTTTGTGTCAGCCTTTGTTGTGCCCTACAACAGAACTATTTTTGTACATGGCAATGAAGTGTAGAATTCGTCGATTTATGAAAATTTCACCGTATATGGAGCGCACTCAGAAAGTAGGGCTTTACCGGCCGATTTTCGTCTCACTGCTTTACGTATCACGTCAAATGACGCAAGGGTGGCTCAGTGGTTATAGTGCTCGACTGCTGACCCGTAAGACGTGGATTCCGCTGCATACGCGGCGGTCGCATTTCGACGGAGGTGAAATGCTAGAGGCCCGCTTACTGTGCAATGTCAGTGCACGATAAAGAACCCCGTGTGGTCGAAATTATCAGCAGTTCTTCACTACGGCGTCTCTTATAGCCTGAGTCGCTTCGGGACGTTCAATCCCCATAAACCAAACCAATCCTTGGTCTCCTTTGAGAGCATGGCCACGTAAGGCTGTCTTGGGAGTCAAGAAATCTCTCGGTTTGGCGGAGCGCAGTTAAAGAAAGCACGATGCACATAGCAATGCAATGCACAATTGTAGCTTAATCGCAAGGCAGGCAGGCACGCATGCACGCACGCGCGCGCGCAGTATGACGTTGCTTGACGCTCGCAGGACACCTCTGGCCGGGGATTGCGCCATTATAACAAAGCCCGCCGCCAACAAAACCTCAGATGAACAAAGCGTGGAGCACGCTGTCGTGGTCGCGAACAGCTTTGTCTTGCCGAGGCGTCAATTCGCAAATCACTCGGGCCGACCTATTTCTTTCAGTGGTCGAACGCAGCTGACCCTCTTGCTTTCCGGCTGGGCGGGTTACACACGGGGGTTGCGCGCCCCTTTGTGCCTCTTGGCGATTTCGCATGTATGTCTACATCTTCTATTTTATTTTTTTCCCTTGACTCTCAGCCTGGAGGGAGCTTAGCGCTCTCTGCTTTCGACCGGACGTTTCCCGGGCGAGGTGTCACCCTCAGCTGTTATCTGGGCGTCTGTTTCGGCCGGCTGCCCTCGCCGGCCATCCTCGTAAGGCGCCCGGGCGGGAAATCTCTTTTCAGCCACGAGAACGAGTGCGGCGGCCGGCGTCATTTTGATCGCGATGTCTACGACGTCTGTCCGCTCGTTGAAAGCGAACGGGAAACTCCGCTGGGAGAAAACTTTACCCCGCAGGCCACCTCTTGCACTTGCCCCGCTCGCCACCTTTGGTTTTTCTTCTTTCTGGTTTCGAACCAGTTCCGTTGCCTCCTCTTCCTCAGGGGCGCCCTTTGAGAGCAAGTGCCCCGGCGAGCGCCGTAGGGAAACGGTGCGCGATGCGTGCTGGTCGATTTTTGGGCTTTGCTTCTTTGCGCCCCTGCTTTCGGGGCAAAGTAATGGGGCGGCGACGCCAATCCTGGTGACAGCAGGAATTGCATGTGACGCCTCGCGCTTAAAGTTTAGAGGTTTTTATTCTCGTCCTTAACGCGCTGTGCGTCAATTGTAAGTAAAGGCGAATCTTCCCTTGAATTTCTGCCGGCATTTCTTTCAACCCTTCCGGCACGGAAATCCTTTTAACGTCTAGGTGGGACTAATAGTAATGATGGTACTTTTCGCTCACCTGGGTACAGCCCTCCTGGAAGGTCATTTGTGATCTACACACGTACACCGGCAACCATGTGCGCGTCAAAATATCATACTCTCAATCTGGCGTCGTGACGTCTTTAAGAAGCTGTTTGCGTGTATGTTTCATTGGTTTTCTTAACTGAGAACGTCAGGTCTCCTTTACTTGCCTTACTTAAATGGCCTTCCTTATTGCCTTACTTGGCTTACTTAAACAGAGCGACCAGAGCGTGTTAAATAGAACGTGTTTGTTAAACGAGGAAACCTAACTTGAAATCGGAGCAGTACACTACGTACAACTTGCTGCATCGTCGTCCTACAGGCAAACTTTGGTATTTATTTATTTATTGGTACATACTGTCAATCCCATATGGGATTATAACAGGAAGGGCATAAGTTGAACAGTCTAAAGCACAATAAGGCAAGCAAGCATAATACAAAGGTAAACACAGCGTTGTGGGGGTAAGATGTTTAACAATAACTCAAGAATAGAAGTAAAGGGGTATAAACTTTCAAATGGACGGAACAGAAAACAGTAATCATGGAACAGAACAGACACTGGAAGCCAATGAATCAATATTTTAAAAATAATAGGCAAAAATGGAAGGTAATGCAACGGAAGAACATATAGAAAAGCACACACAATGAACACGATTTGTGCCTGACTGGAAGGCGGGTACATATGAAAAGTACGTCAAGCATTTATTCCGTACCCAGTTAGTGTTCGACGAGGGCTACAAAGGTATTTAATGATGAGCAGCTTGTGATGGTTGGGTCAAGGGTATTTCATTCGCGTATGGTTAGTGGGAAGAATGAGTGTTTAAAGCAGTCGGTCCGGAAAGTGTACTCGTTTAAAGTATGAGAGTGCTTATGGCGTGTGGGCCTGGTATCTGTAAAGGATAAATATTTGGAAGTGTCAAAATGCAGCTGATTATTGAGCAACTGGTGCATGAATCTAAGACGTGCTAGTTTGGCTCTCTTCTGCAAGGTAAGCTTACCAGCTTTATGAAGTAGGTCAGTTGGTGAGTCAGTTTGGCTATATTTATTAAAAATGAATCTGATTGCCTTCCTTTGTACTTGTTCTAGTTTACTTACATGTTGTTTAGTAGAGGGAAACCATACAGTATTAGAGTATTCAAGAATTGGCCTAACAAGGGTATTATAGGCTAATAGTTTGGTCTCTGATGGTGCTAGTTTCAGGCGCCTTCTCAGGAAGAAGAGTCTTTTTAGAGCCTTTGATGTAATGTGAGTTATATGGGAGCTCCATCTAAGGTCATGGGATATGATTACACCGAGGTATTTGTGTTCCACAACTTGGGGGAGTAGGATATTATTAATGACATACTGAGATGCTGATTTTTGTATTTTCCTGGTTATTGATAACGCGGCGGATTTTTTTACGTTTAGGTTCATTTGCCAATCGTTACACCATTTATTTACTGCTTCAAGGTCGTCGTTCAGAGCTACATTGTCTGCGGCTGAACTGATCTCGCGGTAAATAATGCAATCATCAGCAAAGAGCCTAATGTTAGAACAAATATTTGATGGTAAGTCATTAATAAAGATTAGGAACAAGACAGGGGCTAATACGCAACCTTGTGGCACTCCGGATGTTACAGGCACTAAGTTCGAGTTTTCCAGGCTAAGTGAGACGTATTGTGATCTGTTTGTTAGATAGTCTTTGATCCAAGTAACTATGGGGCTGGTCAAATGTTTAGGGGAATCCCCCAAGGTGGAGTAGATTTGTAATAAGGAAGTAATTACTCATTGGCGAATTTTTCTTTAACTACGAAGTTTCTGAGAAAGCTGTATAGCTTTCCTTTGTAGCCGTATGGCTGCGCTTGGGTGGATGCCAATGAGTAATTACTCCCTTATAACTATGGGGCTATTACCTAATGCAGATTCCAGCTTCATTATTAGTTTACAATGGGATACGCGGTCAAATGCTTTCGAAAAATCTAATAGTAATAGGTCTATTTGTCTTTGATTATCGATACTGGAGGATAAATCATGCACTAATTCAATTAGCTGCGTAGTTGTGGACAACCCCCTTCGAAATCCGTGCTGTAATGGTGATAAGATGTGTTCCCGTTCCAGGTATGTCGTTATATGTTTTAGGATGATGTGTTCCAGGAGTTTACAAGTCGTGGAAGTGAGTGAGATGGGCCTGTAGTTTGCGACATCATCCTTGTTTCCGGATTTGTGTATCGGTATGATTTTTGCAATTTTCCACTCATTCGGAAGAGCACAGGATGACAATGATTTGTTAAAGATTATGCATAGATATTTGGCTGTCCATTCGGCATACCTCTTAAGAAATGAGTTCGGCAGGTTGTCTGGGCCTAGTCCTTTCTTTGTGTCTAAAGCAAGTAATAAATTTAGTATTCCTGACTCGGTCACAGTGAGTGGTTCTAGCTGCTTTTCGTTGTTGTAGTTTAGGTGTGGAGCAAAACCGTTATCTTTAGTAAAAATCGATTGAAAGTAGTTGTTTAGGGATGTGACAGTAATATGGTGTACTTCTCTTGAGCTTTCAGGTTCACTCTTTTTAGGGTTTATATATTCCCAGAATTTCCGGGGCGCGCGTTCCAAAAGCTTAGGTAGGGTTTTTGCGAAGTAGTTAGTTCTGGCTGCTTTGATTTTTGATTTCATTGTTTGGATGGCTATTGTAAGTTGATTTTTGGCTTGCGGATTGGACTTCAAATGCGTTCGCAGTCTTTTCACCTTCCTCTTGGCGTGAATGATGTCCCGCGTAATCCATGGATTTTGTTTCTTTGTTTTCTTTGTTTTAGTTGAAACAAAACATTGAATGCAGTGCAATACAATTGTTTTGAACCTAAGCCATAACATTTCAATGTCTGTTGAAGCGTTGGAAGATAAAACCTCGAAACGTGAGAATTCAAAATTCAGGTGATCTAGAATACTGGTGTCGTCTGCGTTACAAAAATCAGGGTATAAAATTTGCGTTTGAGACGAGATTACGGTATCATGAACGGGGACATTGCATAAAACCAATTTGTGATCAGATATCCCGTCTAGGGTTTCAGTTTGAGCTTTGTCAGTAGGAAAATGATCGCTGAGAAATATTAAGTCAAGGATGTTCGATGCGAGTCCCTGTGATCGTGTGGGTTGATTTACTACTTGTGATAGGTTGAAGTTGAGCATGAAATCAATGATTATTTCGGAGGAAGGAGAATTAAACTCTAACGTCTGCCAGTTGATGTCAGGGAGATTGAAATCGCCGAGTAGTATTAAACTGGACCCAAAAGCATAGCGACGCATGTAATTATATAGAGACAACATACAGTCACGATCGGCTGTAGGGCTGCGGTAAACACATCCAACGGTAATGCTACGTAAGCTAAAGATTAGTTTGCAAAATAACGCCTGGACGTTTTCGACGTCCGGCAAGACTGTGTACGGTATTTCATTTTTGATGAAGATAGCCACTCCGCCGCCACGTGTTGTTCTATCTTTTCGTATGACAGAATGCGTAGGTGGCGTAATCTCAGCGTCCCGGACATCGCATGATAGCCACGTTTCGGTTACGGCAACAAAATCAGGTTCCAGGCACAGCAGCAAGGATTCCAGTGAGTCTGTCTTGTTTATAATACTGCGGGCATTTATGTTTAGGAAGCCTATTTGGGACGGTTCGCTTGGCGACGGGTGCGCGACGCCGGTGCATCTGCTTGTTCGTTTTTTCATTGGGGGGTGAATCAGGCTCCTGTGGAACCTGAGAATCTGTTTCAATCAGTACCTTATCGTTTGTTGTGTCATCCCAACGGTAAAGTTTTCCGTTTATGCGTATTTTATCGTATACTAAATTTACTTTGTCTCCGCTATCTTTATTTGGTTTTGCACACTGCCATAGTTTCCTCCTGATATCGCGTACCCGTACCGAGTGGTCTTCGCCAATTGAAAAGTCACTCTCTTTTAGTTTGTGGCAATTTTTCAGCACTCGGGTTTTATCCCGGAAGTTCAGGAGTTTCATTATTATTAGTCTGCTCTTTTTCTTTCCCGGCTTTCCTAGCCTATGTATCCTTTCGATTGTTACAGGTTTAATTTTGAAGAGCTTGTTAAAGATTTTTTGGTTGACTAATTTGTCAAGAGAGTCGTCGCTCTCTTCAGAATCCTCCGGGAGACCGTAAACTATCAAATTGTTCCTTCTAGAGCGATTTTCTAAATCGTCAAGTTTCCGTTCAAAGTCTGAAATCACCCCCTGCAGGCTGGCCACCTCGTTCAAACAGCGCGAGATCTTGTTATCGAGGATAGCAAGATTTCTAATTTTCGTCTATCTAACCTAACCATCTATCTATCTATCCATCGTCTATCTATCTATTTAGCATATCTAACCACGTGGCTAAAAATCAACGCAGATAGCTTGACTGCGTTCAGTATTTTCTGCTTAAAAGTTATGTTTTCTCAGCAGCTGCTCCTTTTTTTCTGCGCGGAGTTTCTTATAACAAAAGTTCGAATTTTTGAAGCTGCGCTACCTTCGCGTTGAAGAATGCAGCGGTAGAGTAGCTGCGGCCCTTTCGGAATTTCGACGTGCATTAGTGTTTTCGTACTCATTCATGTGAACAGAAACCTGCAAGCGTGTATATATTAGCATAAAAGTAATGCAACAACCTTGAACGCATGTACTAAATTAATGCCGCTTTCCTCTTCGAAGCGCAACGGTTTTGAGCTTATGGTTTTAGGTTTTTTTTTTCTTTCTTTTTCCAGCGTGCAAATGCTATCGCGCTCAGGGATAATTGTTTTCAATATCGGATATTAAAGAAAGGGTCCGTCGACATGTTAAAAATGTCACCATTCTTCTTTTTTTTTTTTAATTTTTGACGCCACTTTTGACGCAGCCTTTCAAGAGTGGGACGCTTCATCTAGCAACATTTTGCCTTCGTTAAAAAGATGGGTGTTGTTAACAACCAAGTGGTCTCTATAGGAGGTCGTCGTCGGCATAGCAGGGGTAATCTCGCCTGTACTGAAACTGCTAAACATGAGCGCTTAACTTTAACATAATAGATTTAGCAGGGACATTCTGTGCTCAGTATCGTAATTGGAAAAACGTTACCCATTTTTCTGCCGTTCCAGTTTATTTGCATTTCAAAACGTCTCGTATTCTATTTAGCAGGGTGTTCCCAGTAATTTGAGCTAAGGTTTTATCAAATTAATGCGGTCCACCGGAATAGACGTGAAGCAGCATTATGGTGGTTGTATACAGCAAGCCTGCATATATTTTCTCGTTCATTGTAACGCAACGAAATGGCCGGCTGAAATTATTTGCGAAACTTTAAATGCTTGCCGAGATGCGAAAAGTTCCAATTAGTACGCTGTAGAGCATAAAAAACGTGCTCACAAACACGCGAGCGGCTCGTTTGTGACAAGATAAATTAGCCTTATTCTGAACGCGTTTTTTACACCCCGCAGCATGTGCGCGAAATGCCAGAGTAGCACAGGATTGCGGACGCTCGCGTGCGCTGATAGTGACTGCGACAATGCGAACCTAGGCACGCCATTTCAACGGCCAGTAGGAAGAAGTCGCTTCTGGCGAGGACATTTCCGTTTCGGAGCGCTTTCCTCAGAGCGCGGGAAGCATTTGCCAAATAACGTTGTGACTGCGAAAGTTACGTGGTCGTCGGCTATAATAGTGCTGAAAGGTGATGCAAAACAAACAAACAAACAAAAAAACACAGCAACCTCGAGTTTCTTTAGTGCGTGAAGGGTGCATAAACGATTGCTTCTTTAATCAGAAATAGGTTAAAAGGAATTGCTGAGATACCACTACTTCAGCTGAGCATTGTGCACGTTGCAACGGTGCAGCGTCCTACAAAGCGCACTGCAGGCTGCAAATTTTGCACTTTTCTCATTCGATAAGCGTAAATTTGCTCCATGCGACCGCAGAAAACGCGAAAGCAACATTTTCTTGCCCCGCATTTCCTTCCGCCAACTTTTAAGCAGCTGAATTTTTTTACGCTCATTATTTGCGAAGGTCGACTTTACGAGCAAGCAAGGACATACTCGAAGCATTAGGAAAAGTAGCAAAAAATATAAAAGCGAACAAACGGTGCCAGCATCAGCTGCTCCCCGTAACGATGTGTCCCAGTTTGTTCCGGGTTTGTACCGTTTACATGTCGCACTGAAGGCTTGTGTCCCAAAATAAATGGCTCTGTTTAAGCAGTTCGTCACGCGCAGCCTTGCGCGAATGTCGGCTAATTAGCGCAGGACCAGGGCGCGTAAGTGTTTTTCAAACGGCTTTCTCCGTTTTGCAGTGACGATGGTGCGCGCCAGTCGCCGCTTCCGAGAATTCCCCCTGTTTTGCGGCATTGGTCACGCACCGTTTGTGAGCAAGTAATACACACACGGCTTGCGCCGACAGCTGCGGAGAACAGCTCGCCTCGTCTAACCTGCAATAACGGGCCTCTTCAGACAACAGCCACGCGAGCCGAGAGCCAGGACACAAACAATGGGTTTGCGGGGTCCCCACTCTCCCACTTTTTTTTTATTCCTCCGTTGGTGTTCTGCGTGTAGCGTTGTTCTACATTTCCTTGTTTTATTCTGCTCGTGCGATCCCTGAGGGAGTGGGGAACAATTCCTCATGATCCCGCGCTCATACTAATAAGTTCCAGAACCGAACCCGAGACGTCAAAGAAATGCCTTGTAGCAATACTGGTTGACATCGGCAGTTGGGCGGCGTTCGTGGAGCATACATTGTCGATAATAATGCAGCACTCGAGGCAAGCGCTAGTTATTTTATCTTAACTTTTACATCCGGAGAAACAGCAAATTGACTGATGTCAGAAGTAACCGCCATTTAATGCGATCTTTCTTTCGTCGACGCTTTTTGTGCACTTTAACGAAGGCGCATGTTGGAGGTGTCACCGATGCGCAGCGACGACTTGATTCAGCTGCATGTTTCCTTATTTCTTGTTCTTTCAAAACATCTGTAATAAAGAGATGAGCTTATCAAGATTATATATAACTTGTCGACCGCCTTATAAAAAAGTATTAAGGAAAAATAAACTAACAGTGATATTTTTAATGCATTTGTTACAACAGCAATAGAGCCCCGGATTTTAGGTTTGGTTATCTGGCTGAAAAGGTACCTCGTTGAAGGATAATTGCGAATGCTAACTGAATAACCACCAAACATACTTTAATTACCCTCCTAAGTTTTCTGTTCTCAAGATTCCGCTGAATAAAATGGAACATCCAGCATGTGCGCGCGTGTGTGACTCAACTCGTGAGCAGTTTCTACCCGCGGTGGCCCGAAAGCAAATATTCGAGCCATGCAGGAGGGAATGGGAAACATAAGTCTGAAGTCTGTTAAGCCCGCCTTCTCTCCTTGTTTTCAAAACGGGAGAAAAATAGTTACTATCAAAACAGAACTGGAGTTTAAAGCCTGACAGCCGTATCAGCATCGACTTAAGCAGAGGGCCCAAGACTAAAATTTTGATCAGCGGATTAAAGGGACCCTCGCGGGCGTGTTTGCTCTGTAAACGTCAGAGCTCCAAGTTCCCGTGCGCTATTGTCCCCGCGACTCTCCATTTCTTAGCGCCGGGGCCCGTTCCCACTTTGTTTGGAAAACGGGTGAAAGTTGGCCCTGCGCGCCAACTGGGCGCGCCGGGCGCGCGCCCGACGACCTCTGATGGGCTGCCAGGGGCGGAGCCCTTTGCGAAAGCGCGGCAGCTACTCAAACTTCCACCGACGCGAACGCAATTAAACGCTTATGAAATATTACCTCGGGCAATATTCAGGCCGGGCAAAGCCGGCGGCCAGTGGCCGGAGGTCGCTTTGCATACGCGACCGGCGTTAAATTAGATCTGCGGTGAGCAATGCTCGTCCGCGACGACGGCGGCGAGAGCGCGTCGCGGCCGCCCAGCTGAGGGGGTCACCCGACGGCGCGCTTTCAAAGGACCGGCCGAAGCCGCACGCGAACGCCTCCGCGGACGCGTGCACGCGGCAGGGCTCTGATCGAAGCAGAGGCCGCGGAAAAAAAAGGCAGTCGCTTGCGTGGCCGGGCACAAGTTTCGCCCACCCTTCGTGCGCGGTGCCGTTGTATTGAGCAGCTTGATAGTAACCGCGACAGAACAGAGCATGCATCCCGCGTCGCCAATTGGAAGCGGAGACGGTCAACATGACGAACGGCGACTAGGTGGGGTTTATAAAAGAGAGCAATTGCAGAGTGAGTTCTTCTCTACTAACCAAACTGAAAGGCATAAGAATAGAAGGCAGTAGCAGCAAGACCAACGCCCGAGTTAAGTTTGTCGATGCTTAGTTGCGTGCGCTGCAAGGCATAGTGCAGCGCAACTTACTACTGCAGACTAGCCTGAACTGCCCATTCATTATTTCACCTGAATGCTTATGGGCCCATAAATGGATGCGTTTGCGGTTTCGTCCATGGACTGATGGCCGAGGACTGGAAATTGAGACAGCGAGACGTCGGCCTCGGCACAATACATCCGCTGCTCTGCCGATGCTTTGCGAACGATCGATCTCGCTTGCGCGGGTGATTACTCCGTCTCCACGTTGGAGACACCTACGCATTGCTGAAGAGAAATGAAAGGCTATGCATTGGTGCGTGACCAGCAGCCGACACATTCGGAAAGCCTCGTTCAGTGCACATGCAGAGCACTGCACGGCTGTTCATTCAAGTAACTATGAGAGAGGGGCACCGCTATATATGTCTCTGACGTGTACACAAACCTCTATACGAAATTTCCATAGCATTACTTGACCTGAAACCAAACCAAGCAATAACCATAGAAAAGAAAGTAGTCCAGGTATCACGGCGTTGAAAGGCATTGCCACCGCCGCATTAGCCTTCCAATTATACTTACCGCGGAGATTAGTTTATTGGGGCTTAATGTCCCAAAGCGACTCAGGCTATGAGGGACGCCGCAGTGAAGGGCTCCGGAAATTATGACCACCCGGGGCTCTTTTACGCCCACTGACATCGCACAATACACGGGCCTCTAGAATTTCGCCTCCATCGAAATTCGACGGCCGCGGCCGGGATCGAACCCGCAGAGAAATTGTTTACACTCAAGGACAGGATGGTAAAACTGATTCATCGATTCATGCCCAGACTAAAGAGATACTATGGTTACTGAGGCACGGAAAAATTATGCTTTATAGTAGCTTTGCCTGGCAAATAAAAAAAAATGCTTTCACTGGTGTAGCGTTCTCCGAGTGTGTCTCTTGTTTTTTTTGTGTGTGTTTTGAAGGCGTAACTATATCAGAATCGGTCCTGCGACTGTGCGTTATGTCCGTTGAAGAAGGTACAAATATCCAAGCAAAAGTTTAGCGACAACTTGTACACCTGATTCGCTCCATTAATATTGTTCGGGCACTAACTTTGACTAGCACAAGGCCCTATTGACATGTTTTGAAACAGAGTTAAATGGGTTTCATAAATACTCGTTCGAGCCGTGTTTGAAACAACTGGCTTGGTATTTCAGTATTTCTACTGTAATATCCTTGAAGTAATGTATGCAAAACGACGCAGTAAAGGCTAATGCGTGAGGCCAATCTGACGCTCTATCGAAGTGGGTTCACACCTTGGTGAAGTTGAAATGTGACTTGCTAAGGTGAAGAAGAAGCTGAGATAAACAGCACTGGTTCTTTTTGGGAAGGACACTAAAGAGTAAGATAGCATGCAAGAAAACAACGTTGTCCAGTCGATATGCTGTCCGTCGGTTTGATAGCTGATAGGTCGGTTTCCTCCGTTTCCCCTTATAAACACTCGTCATGCTTTGGCGACGAATTCAGAGGCGGATGTATACCATTGAACAGTCTTCGCAGAAAATTCTGAAAATGGTACATTTTAATATTTTTTTACTCAGGATTGAAGGAAAATGTAGAATCCTGAGTATTGCCCGAAGAACCTCTCGAGAATATCCACTCTAGGGATTAAAATGATAGTGCCTCCTTCACTAATAAGATCCGAGTTCAGACAAAATATTGCCCTCTTGGAACATTTCCGTCGCTTTCCTTCAAGGCTGAGGTTTTTCTTGAATCCCCTTCTGTACGCGCAACGCCGGCTTCAATGCAGCATCGGAAATACCCCTTTGCATACCTCATAACACACACAAAGAAATAGTATGAAAGAAACAGGACCTGCCTGCATGGGCGACAGGCTACCGTGACGATCTGTGATCGGGCACCCTCTGCATTTGAGTATACGTCTCATTTAGCTTTCACTGCTCGTTAGGGCCCTGTTTTAGAACGCTCCTTGCCTCAATTAGGATGCCTTAAGAGCAGCTCTCTGTCCTTCGGTCAGTTTTTAATAAAAACACGTTACTAAAGAACTCCCATGGTTCGTCCTTTTCTTGAGGTAGGCACAACGCTACCTTCATGCTTCCTTACCTCGCTTCTTGACCTGGACGCTATGCTTCACTGCACGAACTCTCGCTCTGCGCTTGCGCATTAGGCTCACAATGGCGGAGCGAACATTCGCTGCATTCGCTGCACTGCAACCGCACTAAACAACGAGGCGTTTCAAGACCAACTATGTATTCATGCCAAGCCATCGATAGCATGGAAACAGTACGCCAAAACTGCAAAACGAGCGCACATAGGCGAGCGTACCTCAAACCAAATGATGTGATGTGTACTCATAGATGTGTACTTGCTTTTTTCCAGTATAGACAAATATATTCCTATTATTAGGCGTTTCTTTCTAGACACAGACGCGTACAAGCGGCTTCTCGTCGCCCTGAGTGCCTCCATACCCAAGGAGCGGCTAAGGAGGGTTAAAAAATTAGATAGCGACATTCAGCGCCTCCTCTTTTTTAAATGAACCATGAAGGACTCCTCATTCGAGGTAAGGAAACAGTGTAGGCTAAGGAGCGTTCTGAAATTTGGCCCTCAGACTTACTAGGTTAAATGGTGCTTGTAGCGACAGCGACTGTCACGTCAAACGACGGAACTCACTCACTCACTCACTCACTCACTCACTCACTCACTCACTCACTCACTCACTCACTCACTCACTCACTCACTCACTCACTCACTCACTCACTCACTCACTCACTCACTCACTCACTCACTCACTCACTCACTCACTCACTCACTCACTCACTCACTCACTCACTCACTCACTCACTCACTCACTCACTCACTCACTTAATAAATAAATAAATAAATCACACAGTCAATCAGTCAGCGGTTATAAATAAACCAATAAATCAGCCCAATGTTTGCATAAGTTCTATATGACCATCATTGAGCCTTTGAAGTGGTGACTCGCCAACCTCTAGAGAACGTGCGCAGCCTAATGACTACCTACATGGTCGGGCACACTACACCTATCTGGAAAACAGCTCCGCTCTTAATATTTCTTCTATGTTATATTACTTCCGACCTGGCAGGGGCAGCGTTTCCGCTTTACTTCCAGGACTAGCAAACAGGAGTTCGCGTAGAAAAAGACAGTGATTAATGAATCGCGTCGACCGCTTGGTCTGAAGTGTGCTCCTTCCGCGTGGGTTGACGTATGCAGGAAATAGCAGACATTTCAGTCGCAACAAAAATGAGAAGAAGTGGGCAGTTACGAGAAGTGTGTTCTGCAGGACATAAATAACGCTTTCTTTTTATGGTTTTGCATACCTGTTGCATGAGTTTGTTGCCAGTGTTTTTTTTTTTCTCCTACTTTTGGTCCACTTTCTGCGTCGCTCTTAGTAACATCAATGCCATTTATTAGAAAACTGCGTTGAGGTTATAAAGTCTGCCAGGCTGTGTGGTTGCACTCCTGATAGTAACCGTTCTTGCGCGCCACTCAATAGATCGTCTATCTGCGTTGAGGCTTTCTGGAAGAACAATTTTATTAGTGCGGTCTAACGCTGCAATTCCCTCTAAACCATCTCCAGGCCTCTTTAGATTTTAACTTCTTCTATTTTTTTTCATTCACGGTTACTATATCGGACTAAATCACTATTTTATGAGCATAATAGAACTATCAGAACCGCTACGTTTTGTATGCCTCCAGCGGAAAAATACAAGAGAAGCAGCTATGCTCGTTCCTTCGGGGATCTTTCATTTCTTGAACAATTGGAAGGGTTTTCCATAAAATGCCTCTTTGTGTGAAGTATGCATCGCAGCGGAACTATCATGTTCTGCTCTAGAGCCACTCCATCATTCTTTATCTTTTTCACGTAACGGATGATGTCTGCGAGCTGTTTTTTAATGTTCAGAGTCATGCGCCACATGTTGGCAGCCAAGCGAACTAGAAGTGCTTGTCCCGACTTGCTGGTAATGGTGCCGGTACTGTTTCTTGTTGTTGATCCTTTACCAAAAATTTGATGGAAAGCGTAATACGTTGTTTGATAACAACCCTTGATTGCTCATTGGTTTTCTTGGCAATATTAAATTTATGTGAAATTTCAAAACGAGTTGCCGTCGCGAACATCGCCTAGCTTTAGTTCTAGGCTAGTGTTTATTGTGGCTGCTGATGGAGCAGAGTTGACTAGCTCTTTGCATGTTGACGGTATGATGGCAGTCCGATTCAAAAGCAGAAGAGTAGAAGAGATTGCATGTTTCTTTCTCCGTGGAAGATATAGAAATAATCGTTTCCTCGAATCTCTCGCCTAAGGTTAAAGTGCTCACCTCGAAGCTCATAGAAAAATATCCTCGATTACTGGCTGCACAGAACAAGAACAACATAACGAACCTATAATTTAGAAGGGCCAAGAAATGAATATCTGTATTGTTGAAAGCCTGGAAAACAACCGCACGTGGATATTCAGGCTATAATACTTTCAAGGAAATTGAGGGTTAATAAAACGCCATGTGTCGGTCACCGAGGACGTTCATATATTTTATTCAACAGTTCATAAGATGCAAAGATTCTGTGGCAATGAATGATTGAAAAGTTGCGCTAACCCCGTTTATTTCTGGCTCTTTATGTCGCACCACTGCACAAGTCCTACTACCCAGCACGTCGGCGCGATGAACTTGCGTTAAAAACCCTCATACGCGTTCGGCCATTGCCAAAGAAAAACAAAATATTCAGTACATATGGTCGTCGAAAGTGGTCGAAAGCAAGGAAATGCATTGCAGAAAAGGCGTAGCACTTTCTAGAGCGGTTTATTGATGGTGATAGCTGCATTCTTTTTAATGGGCCTTGGTAAAGAACTCACGGAGAGCATTTTCTTTTCTGTCATATAAAAGTACGCCGTGTCAATTCACGTCCTTTGAAAGTACGTGGCCTCGCCTTAATCGCGCGGCAGGCTGCCAGACATTCTCGGAATCCATACTGCAGCTCTACACCTGGGCACTTAATTATCTTCGTCTGGTCGCCATTTTTTAATCTTTCACGGGTTTAGCTCCGGGGCCGCTGTGATGATTGGCGGTAGACGCCCGACGCACACCTCACCAAGAGTGTAAGCCAGTTTGCTTTCGCAGCTTGGCGCCTTGACCGCTGTCAGGCGCTTCTGTTTTGAGTGAAGGGAGTGTAAGCCACACAGCTATTGTTGTTAATAAAATCCGCCGGTGAATTCACGCAAAAAGAAAAAAAAATGTTTTGTCTTTCGCAACCGCTGCTCTGACCTCTTCGAGCAAAACCTATGAAAGCCGTTATTTTCACACCGTGCCCAGTGCAACAGGTAAGTATAGTTTTGAGCAATAGGAGAGGTAACAAAGTAGGGGCATTCATTTACTGATTACTCTATAATTACGTGCGTCAAACACTTTAACTGTTTCTTAAGTAGTTTTCCTCTTGGCGTATATTATCCAAAAGTCAATCTCAAATTTAGTACAGAAATAACCAGTAAATTCGCAATTTTGTGAGAAAAAATTTTTTGCCTCGCATATTGCTCACGACATAGCATCACCCTTGGAATCACTGGCAACCGTCTGGTGATTCCTGTTCTCCTGAAACCTAGGCTTATAACGGCGGTAGTCTCCAAACGAGAAGCTTCGCTTAGACGTTTATTTATTTGTTTTCAGTCCATGAAATGGCGTGTGCCTAATCTGTACCATTATGGCGAAGCTGTGGTCATAGTACGTCATCCAAGATTCCTACATACAGCGCGTAGCATATTTGCTCCATACAGTTAGTGAATTTCTTATTTCCGAGAGCGAAAACTTTACATTGAAAATGTAATAACTTTGTTATATAGTAATGCAGCACTTCACGGAGTAGCCGGCTCTTCATTTTAAACTTCTCCTCCTCTGCCAGGCACGTTTCACTAAAATATTTGCAGACAGAGGTAACATGACTAGTATAGAGCCAAACTTTTTTTTTGCTTGTGAACCGCGGTTTCATTAGGCAGAGCGGACACTCGCGGTATTCATCACTGTTCAACAATCCTGAATTAACAAAAAAAAATTCCATTCATATAGCTGCAGGAATTATTTGCCCTGAAGTGGGCGTTCCAGGATGATGATAATGATTATGATGATGGAATTATTTTGCTTATTTTGGAAGCATGGAGTTGACGAAATACGAATAATCATGTACAAAGGGCAAAATACATGTCTAGAACACATTCCGGGCGTGTTTCGGGCGCTGAACACGCGATACTTAGCGATAACACTTGGTTAAAAATGTCTGGATGCAAGCATGTGCAGTTACGTTCATATGATTTCATCGTCATTTTTCACCTTCCTGGTCACAGCGGGCTTTGTGCTGCGGAACACACAGTTCGGTCGTTCTAGACATGTGTTTTGCCCCTGTACAATTCACCATTTTGTTCTGTGTAATGCCTGCGCAACTGATTGTCGCAATCTTTTACTGATACTGCTTTTTCTGTTGCTGCAATAGTCGCAAATCCCAGCTGTCCATTGTATTGCGTTCTCTCGCTGTGATACGTTAACTTCTAGCGTGAAGGAGATATTACGCTTTTGTGTTCTTCTCTCTAACGCTCTTTTATAAGTATTGTGCCATTAAAAGAGTGAATTTAATCAGACATTCCTTTCATCTGGTGACTCCGAGTTCTTTGCCTTAACAATTAACTACCTGCTGACGTTTTCGGGAAGCCCACTTTTGAGGGCTAGAAATATGTAACTGTAGGACTCGGGTACTCATTAAGCGCTGGGAAACTGAGACCTTCAGTACGAGTAGTCGCAACAGCATTTGTTCTTTGCATTCAATTCGAGCTGCCCGCCAGTCGCGTCAGTACCGCCTCTTTTTTCATTAACGCCCACGTTTCTTTCCAACACAATGAATGGAAGCGCTGAAAGACGTCTACAAACGCGAACGTTTTTTCAAAAGGTTTACGTCAGTTGACACGGAGCTGAGCTGAGTTCATATTGATTCAAAGTTGTGAGAATAAATTCAGGCAGCTACACGCAACTAAAAAAGAAAAATACTGAAAGACCTCTCGAATTGAAGTTGGTTTTTGGTTTTTTGGGGTTTAACGTCCCAAAGCAACTTAGGCTATGAGGGACGCCGTAGTGAAGGGCTCCGGAAATTTCGACCACCTGGGGTTCTTTAACGTGCACTGACATCGCACAGCACAGGGGCCTCTAGAATTTCGCCTTCATCGAAATTCAGCCCGCCGTGGCCTAGATCGAACCCGCGTCTTTGGGGTCAGCAGCCGAGCGCCGTAACCGCTGAGCCACCGCGGCGGGGCATCGAATTGAAGTAATTGACATAATGAATAGCTTTCGCTTCGCAACCTTAGCCATGTCACAATCGTGTAAGCATGCCATATACAGTAGTATGCGAGTACGGATTTAGAAATGTATCATGAATCCCTCCTAGGAGAACTGATTTGAAGCCACTTTCTAGTGGCTTGAAAGTACTTCAATACAAACTGGTTATTGAACAGACATGGGGAGTAACTGATGTTGACCAAGTTTGGACGATTTTTCTCCGAGAAGGCATAAACACTTGTTTTGGGGCAGAATAATGCATTGTGTCTGTGTTAGTCTTGAAACATGTTATATGCCCCATCCTTTTCCTGCTCTTCTGTACGCGCGGTTTGTGCTTTACATATGCTTGCTTCTTGGTGAGCAAGTTAATTGTGCATTTCGAATGACCCGCATACTAAAGGTTCGCTCGCAATTCGATATAAATAAATAATTACTCGCTTCGGTTTTTCTTGCGGTTCCTTGAGGTCACTCGCAGTCTGCTCCTCGTGTAATGAAATTATCCCAGCAACTAGCACTGGCTTAAGAAGGATCGACATCTGAGCTAGTTGGTAATGCATCACGCAAAGTTTAGCGCACTTACGACAAACGACAAGGTAGACAAGACAACACAGGCGCTTACTCGCAACCGGGCGTTTATTACAAAAGCGCAGAATATAAGGAGAAAGAAAAAACACCAAAAACATATCACATCAGGCATATCATGTCCACAAAAATGATAAATAATGTGTGGCTGATCCTATGGTGGCTCTGAATGAGCGAGAGTCTTTATATCTAGATGCACCTTCTTGATTACCTTCTATGTGTCTGCGTTAGTGCTTGTTTTGTTGTTGGTGTTTTTCTTTCTCTTTATATTCTGCGTTTTTGTAATAAACGCCCAGTTGCTAGTAAGCGCCTGTGTTGTCTTGTCTACCTTGTCGTTCGTCGTGAGGGCGCTAAATTTTTTCGTGTAGCACTGGCTTAGCTGCGAAACTTCAGGAACGTATTTTTCATCCTAACGGGGAGCAAATTGTAAGTTTTATCATGACGCCCAAGTTACGGATGTGTACAAACATGCGCATTTGTCAGGAATAAAAAAATAAGCCTGAAAAGAAAGTGGAAGAGCTCAAGCAACGGCTTAGAAGTACGGTGGTCACCAATAGCGCTTTGCTTTGCCGCACTGCGACACTTAATGGAGCTCTCCGGAATGCAAGGGCGGATATTCGCACCGCGAACGGCGGCCGGCCCGCACCAATCGCATCACATCCTGTTGATCCGTCTCCGGAATGGGCCGCGACCACACATTGTCTGCCTTGTTCGCTCCTGCGCTCGCGATAAGGCTTGCGCGTACAACTTCCGGAAACATCTCTCATCCCGCGATAATTCAGCAAACAGCAGATGCTGTAAACACGCTAAGCCCTCCTGTCCTGCATGCACTGACCGATACTGATATGCTGTCAGGCACAAAGCAATAAAAATGACTTCGGCTAGTTCAGAAAGTTTCTTGTAGCTAATGTTCCGGCAGAGAGAGGAGGATTTTTGCTTTTTTTTGTTTCATTTCTTTCTGGGGCGTTTCATTGTGCGTGCGTGTGGCCCTAGGAGTCGTGTTTGCTCGCGTGCGAACGTGGTACTTCCTCTGGCGTTCGCGTCCGGTCATAGCAACTTCGATGTCGCGGAGGCTGAAAACGACCAGCAGCTGGACTCAAGGCTCCATGAGCGGAGTTTCTGCTGGGTTCATGCCTTTCATATGAAGACCAAAAAAAAAAAAGGAATATTCCATATTGGTACGCATATGATAACATCCCAGGCACGTGACGACATCGCCACTGATGCTAAGGACACATTGTGTTAGTTTTAGTTTATATTTTGAACAATCCGTAATCAGGCACAGTATAATAAATATCATGTAAATATTGCTGATGACATCTTTTTAAAACGTGCAAGGAAAGCAATGCTCGTGTTTTGCCGCAACCCTGCGTTTTCTAGCTTTTTCGATCTTTAGTTGCAGAGGAGCCTTCCATAATGTCAATGCTCTAGTGTTTAGACCGCAAGGAAAGACAACCTTAACCGTGGATGCTATGACTGACTCGAGAATTGTCCGAGAATCGCCTGCTGTACTCCACACTTGCAGGAAATGCAGAAACCGGGAAAGGAAAATAAGCAGACACTGAAAATGGCTGCGCAGTAGTGCCGGGAGTCGAGCAATCCTCCCATTCATACGTTTTGCGAAGACACCAGTGGAGATCAACCGGTATCACCCTTAGTTAACGCGATTAACGGAATACTTCAGTTCACAAAGCAATCCGCTTTGGTCTCAGATCACGCTATGAAGGAAAAAAAGGGGGGGGGGGGGGGAACAGATTAGCAACGAGCTTCCGACGACATAATGCGCTTGCAGTTAAGATTGCTCGATAAGGCAGCTTTGTATAGCAAGGCCTGCATTTAAGCAGAGATCGGAGGATATGAGGCTTGAAATGACACTCGAGGCAGGATTCACGCGGAATATTCTGCAGCTCTGGATTTATGCAGCATTACAAATCACTATGAACTGATCCCCCAGGCATCACTTCACTGCATTACGGAGGCTGTGTCGACTGAACCTGCATTGTCATGCACGAGAACGGACGGGCTGGACGGCTGCGGTACACTAACTCTGTACTTAGGCTGAGGTCTAACTCGACTAAAGTTTAGTCCCATCGAATTCGACATCCTCCTTTTTAAAGCGTGCTATTGCAGAACTATTTGCATATCATAGGCCATTTCATGGCTTCTATTTGTGGTTCTGAACTATTAAATACGCAAGAAAAATGCTGAAGGTGCATAATTTTTGATATCCTTGTGTCTTTATGAATTGTAAAGTGCGTTATTTTGTTTCTTGAACGAAAAGATTGGATGCCACGACCGTAGCCTCACGATACGACCCAAACTTGTTAGTTCACGTAAAGAAAACGCGCGCGCGCGCCTTTGTGTAGTCTGCCTCCGTCATGAGATAAAAAGGGGCCAAAAATAACCGTTCTGTCAGTTACTTGCTTCGATCGCATTATTGCCAGATGAAAAATTTAAACTTCCCTCTGCACAGATTTTGCTACTCCAGCAAATTTGCAAGTGTTTGACAGCGCAAGTTTTCGCTCGTGGAAAGTACACCGGATGCGAAACGCATGCAAATCGGTATGAGAGATACGTATTTTTTTTTTCAGTGTTTTCTGGTTCACCATTTCGCCCCGGAAATGAGCATTCGGAATTGGGCATTTTTTACCTCGGATCTGTTCTGTCGTGTTGCTAGTAGCTATGAATTCCTGGAGCCATTATAATATAAAACGACCGAATTCCCTTCTCACGTCGATGAGCTTCTTTGAAGTGTGACATTTTGATATTCCCTGAATGCTTGTCGAAGTAAGCACGCTTGCTAGGTTTCAATAAATGTATGTGGGCGCAACTACTGTCCCCAGTAAGAATAAAAGCGAGACAGACTTATTTGAGAAAAAAAAATACGGATTTTCGAAGCACGTGTGTTTTTAAAGAGAGTCCTCCAGAGACATATAAATACCAGCGCAAACCAGCAAGACACACGACGAAGAACGAGGACGTCAGTTGGAAGTCAGCGCTTGTGTGTCCTCGTTCTTCGTCGTGTGTCTTGCTGGTCTGCGCTGGTATTTATATGTTATGGATCACTAACTAGCCCGCACTCTTACCCTACCTCCACAGACGCTTGCGCGAAATCAGAGTCCGAGCCATCAAGTCCAAACTTCGCCAACACCATTCCTTTGAGGCCTGCTAGATGGACTCGCTACCGTAGTCGAATCGCAGCGCTGTTCACGAGGGTTCAATTAAACGAAATTCACTGGCGCAGACAGCGTACGAATACGTAAGCGAGGCTGCGCATCCACCCCAAGACAAAATGTAAATGGTTCGTTGTGCGCGAAAAGCGCGGAACTCGATGCGCACATAGGGGCCTGCGTGAATCCGCCACGCAGAAGTGAAAGCCGTCGCTCCAAATTGTAGCGTGGTGCGCAAAGCAGCGCCATGGAAGGAGATAAATGAAAGGCGGCAGCAAGTAGGCCTTCCCCCTCCCCCTGCCGACCGAACGCGGCGACGACGCCTCTTTCCAACGCGGAAGCCAACGCGATCACAAAGGAATCCTTGTCGCGGCTCCGACGCCGTCCCCTTCCCGCTACTCCGGGTGAAAGGATTGCCTGTCTTCCCTCCCTATGCGTCCCTTCCACTCCTGCACTATTTTTTTCTCGCCCTCTTATTATTTTTTTGCCTCACGAGTGCGCAAGGTCATCCGGCTCAGCCTCACTTAATTAAGACTTGCTACTTATTCCGCCGCGCTATCTCGCGACGCACCTGTGCTCACAGCCGCCAATCGGGCGTGATGACGCGGACACCCACTGAGCTGGTGTAATAACGATTTATTTTACTTTTCATCTGCTCTCCTTTATCTGTGCATCGCGTCGAACTGCCTTCCGCGCCAGCTTAGTATGTGGCGCGTCCGTGGAGGCGCTCAAGTAGTCTTTTCTCATCATTCCTCGTCCGCTTTTAGACAGTTTCTGGTGATTTCCTTTCTCTTTTGCTTCCCGGGGACTTTGCCGAGCGTCCTCTCCTCGAGAGCTGTTCCAGAGGCGGCACGCTCATAATTAATGAGGGTTTTAGCGCGCGGAGCCACCGAGCTTGTTTATTATGCCGCTGTGTCATTGCTGTCGGATGTCTACTGTGCACGCATGACCGCCAGTTTTGTTTACGGTTAGGAGCAGAAACTTGCTTAGTTTAGCGCAGAGCTTTAACCGTTCCCGTTGCGAGATAAAAGCACAACTTTTTTTGACTAATAATAATAAGAAAAATGAGGGAGGGGAGCAGGGAGTGTAGAGAGAAGGCGCGGGTTGAAAAAAAGGGCACGATGTGCATCTTTTTTTTTTTTTTAATGAGGTGGCTGGTGTAGCTTTTCACGGTAAGCTGCACAGAACTCGTTGACTCCGACGTTTTCAAATTTCCAATATTGCAGACATTTCCGCTCGTCTATTCAAACACATGCAACTTAAGCACTTTAATCAAACTGCTTCCTAATCTCATTCTTGGCAGGTTTTGCTAACGCGCACTTGAGCCGGCCTGCTTTCGAGCACGCTGCTAAGTACATCATCACTACAATTCGGCCTGCATATTTCCCTGTGTTCAAGTCTGCTTCCAGCCGTGTCAGATATTTTGATCTCTAAGACACGTGGAAGTGACAGCGAGGTTAAATGCATTACGTAAATATATGATTTTGATGCAAGCTCATTTTTTGGACGAGTACGTTTCTTCAGCTGCGCTTTTTCTTTTTGTTATTTCCATTTTTCGAAATAATGGTAGGAGTAATTATTTGCTACCGCAGTTCGCTACAGAGCATGTGATACAGCGCATGGACTTCTGCTTTACTGAGGCCATTTTAATCGCACTTGGCTTAAACTTCTCGCAAGAACTCTGGCCACTAGATATAAAATATAAACAGCTTCTGTATTTTTGTTATGCGATGGTCCAACTTATATTTCATGCCCTTCTGTGCACATGTAACAGCCTTGAGAAAATGGCTGCGGTAAGATTTCTTTTATACAAAGGGAATAGCGTTAACGACCGCAATGGAGACGAGTATGTGGCAGAGACGAGATACTTATCCAAAATAAGCGTTTCGAATCGTGTCGTTTTCTTCTACGCGCACATGCGTGGATGGGCACCTCACGAGAGGAATGCATAAAAACGGTGCGCCGGCTGCAATTGACGATCCTGTTTTGCTGTCATTGCAAATTTGAAAAAAATTAAATTCCTAGTTTGTAGAGGCGTTTCGCCTGTTGATTGCTCAGCTCGCGTGTGCCTAATGTCCTAGAAAACAATTAGCTTCCTACGCAATTCTATTATGTATTCCAACTAGCTCAAAATTCTGGAACCTTTGCTCACTGCAGATTAAAAAGTGTTTCTTTTAACCTTAACAAAAATGCACGAAACGGGATGCCGAACTCAGTTGCTCTATATTTGGAGAAGTCATGCAGTGCACGTGTGCATAGTGCGATGCTAGGACCCTGACGAACGTTGTGAAAAGTAAACAGTGCCCCATTAAATATTGGATAAAATAGACGAATAAGGGGCCAGAGTGGGGAGTGATAACGGTGAGAAAAATTAAAGCTGACGATTTACTAATTAAAAAAAGATGAGAGTGTTCAGATTTCTTGAAGGTAAACCAGAAATATCCGCACATATCAATATCGCTTGCGTGCTTCCACACACAGAATAGGTGTGTGTTTTGAGCTTCGCACCGGCGTTTGCGTCCCCAAATCTCTATCCATTGGTCGACCATCTGTTCCTCAACACGAAAACATAGTTTCTAGTGCCCGATTTTTTTATTTTTTTATTTTTTGGGGGGGGGGGGGGAGGGGGCGTGGAAGCATGACATCAGTTATGCTGTGCCTAGACCTTTTTTCTCAAAGACTACACTTACACTTTTCTCATATCGGTGGATACTGCTTTGAAGCGTGTAGACTTTCAAAGTTTGTCTTCTGTATTTACCTCATTACTATCGCTGGCATCGAAGCTCACACGTGTGCTTCCTTCTTTCTGTGCTGCTGAAAAGCTCAAAAGGGTGTGTACTGAAATTTTGGCGCAGGTTAAAGAACCACGAGTTGCCTACACTAAGCCTAAGAACGTGCGTGATAGCCGAAGTGTAGCTCTTACACGCAACAAAAAAAAATACTTTTTAATTTCAAATCTCTACGTATTTCTACCACAACGCAACATTATCTTGTTATTCCTGATGACCATGCTGATGACCAAATGGGTGAAGCCCCTAGTGTGGTTCTCGATGATTAACCCGGTAGAGACTCTCTGTAACGGAAACTCCCACTCATGGTAAAAAATACCAGTGTTTCCTGCGAAAGCAAGAAGTATAC
Source organism: Amblyomma mixtum (assembly GCF_055824585.1). Lineage (NCBI taxonomy): Eukaryota > Metazoa > Arthropoda > Arachnida > Ixodida > Ixodidae > Amblyomma > Amblyomma mixtum. Next base: position 85,465,151 of record NC_143014.1, read on the forward strand.
GCTTATCACATCACACCCCTCCGATAGGGAGCCCTTAGGGAACGCATGACCGGCACTGATCGATAGCGCGCTCTCATCTGGAGTTGCGCAGTAAGTATTGGCAATGTTCCTAGAAGAAACGGAGTCTAGGAAACGTGTGCCACATTTCCCACGACGTTGTAATTTATAGAGACAGGGCCGATGTGGTCTTCTTGGTCTTCTCCTTATCTTTGTTTTTTTTTTAGCCAGGTGGGTGGATAGCCCAAGCTAGAATGCATCGGTGTGCAGAAGCATCGTTTCTCGAGGAAGGCTTTTTGCCGCATACAGCAGCTGTTTTGTGAATGCCTTTATGGGGAGAGAAGTCATAGGTCGGCATGTCTTGCACAACTCCAATTTTGGGGCTATTGCTGTTGAAATGCAAGTTAGCCAGCGCAGATCGTTGCAGTGGCTGAGCATCTTGCGTTCGTTATATCGCCACAGGCAGGTTCAAATCCAGATTCGCTGAGACTTCGCAAACATTGCTCCTAACATATTGCAAATTCGGCACAGAACAAATCCCTGAGGTTTCTGTAGTTTTTTAGGTGTTGTAATGTGATATAGAACACTGCAAAGAGTGAATGCTGCTGGCGCGACACACACGCCTTTAGCGCTGTAGAAACGCCGCCATGCTAAGCAAACTGGAAGGAACTGTTCTCTCCAGCTAGACGGCGCAAGAAAACCTCACAAAAATACGCCACAAAAATGTCCTTCTTGAGGCTAATCTTGCATCAGGAATACTGTTTAAATATCGGAGAGGTTCAGAGGTTACAGGGTTGATTATTTATACATATACAGCTGCCACGCAACATTTAGGAGCAAGGAGTCCGGTCATACTCGTGAAACACTTAGTAGAGCTATAGGCTTAGTGGCTTAGCGCATTAACCAGTGAAACCTGATTACCATTAGCGAACGAGAGGCCTGAAGTGGCAGGCCTATTTTTGTGTTTCATTGTCGACTGCCCGGTTGGGCGTCTCTGCGCTCACGTGCATACTCGGCCTTCTTTTGCTTGGAGTCTTCGGTTAGGCTTAGCCACATACGCTCGTTGAGCTTCGTGATGCAGAAGCCGTCGTCGTTGCAACGCCGCACTTTCGCTATCCTGTACAGAATCCATGGCAAACCGATCGCTGAACACCACCTCACCGAGCAACACAACACGGTGCAAACTCAAGGCAACAACTGCGGGGAAATTCCCTAGCTAGATTTTCTCTTCGCCACCTTTCTAAAACGAGACTGCGGGCCGACCACCGTCCACCAGCGCCTGGGTTTTCCCCTCTCCCAAGCAATGCATGCCCCCTACCGTGACCTATTTTTTTCCTCTGTGGATTGGCTCCGCCGCGCACCCTCCTTTCCCCTCACCCGCCGGCGCAGCCAAATGTCGGTAGTGGCGTGACTCCGCTCTTCCGCAGTAAACGATGCTAAAGCTCTTTGCGTCGGCAAGCTGTAAAAAACTAGGATTTCCTCCTCTCCCTTTCTGCGGTCACTCGGTCATCGAGTTACGCAGTATTTGTTTACGGCGCTCGATGAGGGTAGATTTCATTGAGAAATGCTACTATAAATGGCTAAACCAAAGCTAAAACAGCTTTCGCTGCAAAAATCACGGGCAGTAAGCAAGTTGTCGAGCCGCAATGCAGCACGAAAGCAAGAGTTCAAAAGGAAAATGCGTCTAAATTCTGCTTCAGTTTGAAGAGAAACTGTTGATAAAGTTAATGTCACCAAGGAGATCTGAAATTTAATTGACTTAAGTAAACAAACATAGAAAGAAGCAAACACGTAAATCTGTTAAATTTAGCTTTGGGACGTGTATGGATGTTACCAGTTGAGAGACAATGCCCCAAGCTAGCACGCTTTCGCTACGCATTCAAAGGTGGCATGCTCTAGCTCGCTTTCCTATATAACAGTAAAAAGGGAAATCGGGAAAGAATCAATTTTAATAATTAGAAAGGCGGTGCCTTGCTGCTTGAAGTAAGATTAGGGCTCCTTCGAGCACGCAGTTACAAGAGAAATAGCACAAGGCGATGACTCGTGTGCAGTATGGGGTAATTAAGTCTGAAGAGGCAGTTGAATACATTTCATTAGGATGTCGAGTATCTATCTAGACGCTGAACACCGGCATGATCCACGCACCAGAGGCCTGGCTCAGGGATAACAAAGGTGACGCGAGTGCGTCCACGGTAGGTGTCTGCAGGAAAAAAATAATGGCCGGGGGATTAGCCCCCTCAAAGCAGGGAAGCGACCTCAAAATAGGGTTTAAGGTGTCTAATTTGTCATGACCTAAAGGTTATTAAAATTTATTATTGCACGAAGAGTGACTCACAAGACAGCATTATTTAAGGGTAAGGAAAGTTTAAGAAATAGGAAAAAAGTGACGCTATGGTTACGGGAATGTAACTTGCTAAGCATCGACAGATGTGGCAGCAGTCTCGCTTGTGGAGCAGTAAAGAACTGGCAGTGCTTTACCTCTGGTTAAACCGCTAGGATTGGGAAAGCAACGAGGAGAGAGAGAGAGAGAAGCGATGGAGAGCGCGCGGCAGCGGCGGCAGCCGCATTGCGCATACGCAATTGGAGAGCGCGGCGGCGGCCCCTCTGAGTCACCCGCGCAACGACGGCGGCGGCGCGCCAGCTGTGCGCCGTGTGACGTCACTGCCCCTTGCGCATGCGCAGTATGGCCTTTCGTCAGCTCCGCGAAATGGCTCGGCGACTCGCGTAGTGTTGCTTTCGCAACAATACGTATATGTTACTGCCGGCTTTCCCACCGCATTTTAGAGAGGAGACGCTACGTAGCCAGAAGTACTGACGTCATCCTCTTGGAAGCGTATGATCTGGATACTGCCCAAACCCTATTCTTCAACACGAACCGCAGTTAGTTGCTGTATTTACCACTCCTCTCCCCACATATCAATCCTGCCGCAAAACGCTCTCCACTACCGGCTTTCGCGTGTAGCGCCCCTTCTTCCAAATACCACGCTTACTAAATATCGCAGAGAACACGGAGAAGGCCCTACCTCTTCCAGGCTAATGTAAGATGGTCGCCATGGCAATGCCGTATGGAAAGGCGCGTGATGCGGACTTCGCCGCGTGAGTGGTCTCGAGTTTTCAGCCGCTGACAGCCGCTACTATAAAATGATTGAGCTTACTGGTTCCAACCACTTCATTTTAAAAAGAATGTTATTTTCATCGGTTCATCCTTCCATGCTTTCAGAGCATGCATTATTCTAGGCAGATGGATTTCTAGCTTCAGAAACGGAGTGTTTGTTTTTTCATACCCTTCACTCTCGAGGATTCTGTTTAGTGACTCAGGATAAGAAAGTTTAAAATACGAATGCTTGATCCAGCATCCAGCAATTTGATACTACACTTTTCCAAAATGCATTCATTTCGTCCTTTGTAGATTTACAGTTGCTTTAACAGCACTGAACAGGATTCGTCTCCTAATTCGTCTCCACAAGATTCGTCTCCTAACATGGCGATGAAGACGAAATCAAACAGAGCAGGAAGCTGCACCAAGTGAAAGCGAGGTCATCCAATTGGAAGAAAAACGAGAGTCTTGAATATCACCGGAAGAGGAGGAGTGGATAGCGCGGGATGACCCACGCACGTGCTCTAGGTCAGCACCGGTATGCAGCAATTATTGCGTAAGTGGTCAAATCTGTCACGACGTTCACTAACTGGTTGCTCAGCGGCCTTCGCGACAAACTTCCGTAACGAATATTTCAGCTAAAATGAAACGCAATTTTAAGAAAAGGGATCACGACTATAAAAACATGCACACGTTTTTTTTACACGCAGCTATAGCTCAGGTCACCGATACGGGTACGTATAATGCTGGTCTCCCGAGCTTCGCAGAAAGGCTGCGTTTTGTGTCTAGTCCACAAATTTTTCCATTTTGTTTTTTCTTTGCAGTGCGTTATCGATCACAGTCAGCAGTTACATTTTTTTAGGGGTCGTTTTTAATCCGACCAAAATCAATTGAGCGCGACCGTTACGTATTGCGATAGGAAAGCGCGGGCGTCGAAGAGCGATTTTCTGAGTCACGTGCATATGGTAGTTTGAAGTCATACAAGCAGCAGGAAATTGCATTAATCGGCTTTGGGCGCTTGTGGCTAAAAACCCTGGTTCCCTTTCTGTAATCCGGGGGAACTGTAGGTCATTGTGGCAAGGCCTGTGAGTACTAACGAAGCCACTTCTATCAGCCCTCATGTTCGGTGCTCATTAGCACGACAGGATCAACTTATTAGTCAAAGAGCGACGCAGTTATACGTTGACAGGAAGGCAAATTATGCGTCGCATATGAAGCGTTTGTGGTATGAAGCACTTCATCTTTTTTATTGCTCTAAACGTACAGGCGCGAGAGAGTAGCGCGCTTTTTATTTGTTTTTTTTACACGCTGTATATAGGATATTTATTTCACATGTTACCACTACTGCGTATTTGCATGCCAGCAGTACGGGTAAGAATTACACTGTAAAGCTTAATATATAGGCTATGTAAGAGGAATAAAAAAAAAAGCTCAATCATGAGAATGCGGCGTTCCAAATTTGTTGCACAATTATCTGATTCTCAACTGCTTGGCTTGAAGTGCGTAGGGAATGGGAAGAAGGCAAACGGTGGCCGGTGCACCCCAGAAGCGATGTTAATCTTCTTCATCCGCGCATTTCTGTGATTGCTTTTAGAATTGCATATGTAGATTACAAGAACATTTTTCTCGAAGAATTATGGCGTGCCACGGTGCGCGATGTGTATTGCCCTGCCTACCTGAGTATTTGCTGCGTAACCCTTCAGGTCTTTTGTAAAGATCGCGTTAGCGTTGTCCTGCCGGTTAGTCAACGCGTTATGGCGAAGCAAGGCTAAAATACGTGGCGAGAGAACCGAAGTGGCCCAAAGCTCTCCTCCGTATATGGGACATCTTCTAGGTCGTTGTTCTTCCTAGCCAGCATGGGGTCGCTGCTACATATTTGGCTTATCGCCTCACGTCGTTTTGCTGAGTCTCCAAAAAAAAAAAAGTACCGAATAAGGGGTGGCACATATGTTGTTAAGACTCAACGAGATTAGAGATACGCCCAGGAAGCTCAGAACTTGTGCTTTGTGCGCTGCGCCTCGGACAGTTTGAGAATAGGGGGTAAAAAGTGTGGGTTGCCCAGACAGTAGCGGGTACGCCAGCCTATGAACATGTAAGGGAACAGAGTTCTCAAGTAGTACCCCAGTGCTTCTGGACTGCATCCCCCATTTGCGTCGACAGTCTTGCTTTAAAGCGGTACTATTAACAAAATTAACACGCATTACTTGTTTGTGCCTGTATCTTAACGTATGTTGTAACAAACTATAAGTATTTGCCATCCAGTTACCACCCGCAACATGAATTTCAGCTACAGCTTCGGTGGCACCCACTGCTAAATCTCCGCGCCTGCGTCGCTTTGACAAGCAGCTTGATACGCAACTCTCAGTTACATATGGCTGCTCTCACTGAAGAAGATTTATTTTAACCCCGCTTCGCCCACGGGTACGTTGCTTCGTCTCTTTCGAGCCCCTCCATTTCGCGAAGAATTGTTGTGATGACCAACCCTGGTGTGCCTCGAAATCTAAATTGAATGTAAAATTTTCTTGAACATTTTGGTTCATGGAGACAATCTTGAGTTGGGCTAAGTAGTGCAGAGGCGAAAGGGAACAATGTAAAATCCCTATGCTCCCTTACTTTGTTGTTCGCTTTGCACGTAGTGAGCTTCGCCGTGAAGCAAGCGGCAGTCGCTCAAACAGGTGTCACCAGTCACCATGTTCAGCGACGGTCAGCATCTATTGGGCGGACGCCATTGCCGAAAAACAACGTTCACTCGTAATCCAAACAGTAGGTGAAGATATAGAGAAAGAACTTCAATATTCGTACCATGTCGTGCCACCATGTCGTGCTTGAGTTTGTCGCGGTATGGTGGTTACCCAACATGCGGGTAAGAAGAAAGAGCGGCCCAACTCACCCATATCTCCCACAACGACGCTGAGCGTGGATAGGGCTCTGCGCATGCGTACACGCCGCTACAGACTCCTCACGGCACCTCGCACAGTATTTCCCAACAATCAGAAAAAAGAAAAGCACAAGAAATCATTTCAGGTATCACGATGACGCATTATCATCTGCCCTTTACTGAAAGTTTCGCGCACTTCAGGAAAGCGACGGAAAGCGTTATCTGTAGAAACGCGGCACAGGTGTTATCCTCAGTGGTATATTCTGACAGGCGACCCTGCGAATAACCTCCGCCATTTAATTCGCTTCTTATCATGATAAAGCGCTGACCGCTTTGCCGGTCTACACACACGTGTTGTAAAAATTTCAACGATGGTAAGATGCACAGAAGGTGTGCACAAAAGCCTCAGTCGTCTTGTTTATAGTTATCGTTGTGTGTATCCAGTGTATACGCATTTGCAACGGGCAAAACGTACAGTCGGGGACAAAAGTCTGTGGACCACGTGTTGCTCAAACGAAGCCGATAGCTCTGCTATTAGCTGGCGGATGGAGACCACACTTGTGGAGGTGAATGTCAAAACTTTGTTATTTCATCTCCACAAGTGCGGCCTCCAGCCGCCGGATAATAATAAAGCTGTCGCCTTCATTTGAGGAACATGCGGTCCCTAGACTTTTGTCCCCCACTGTGCATTCTCTTTAAGTAGTCTTCTTGCCTCTCACTGTTCAGTAAGTTCAGTCGCTGTGTTCAGCTCAGAGGTGTACGTAACGATTTACAGGTAACTGATTACTTGTAATGAATTATATGTATTTTTTTAATTTTGTAATGCACTGGTTACTTTTTGCGAGCGGTAACGTTCTCGGCAATACAAATAATTTTTAAAGTAATAATTGCTAGCAACAAGGAACTTTATATTAAGAAAAAGTTGTATGCCCCGGTATAACTTCGTGAGCCTGAACTTGCCAGCAAACACTATAGTGCTAGCCCGGAATTTTCTTTCGCGATCTAGAGAAAATGATCGGGCTCTGGAAAAGCCACGCTCAAGGATGACCACACACGTGAGGCCGAGCTGTCTGCAATTTATGATGATGATGATGATGTCCTCAGGCTTAATGGCACGCACCCATGGCGGTGGATTGGCCAGGGTGCATAGCGAATACAAACGCACTCCTGTACAATTCGCAGGAAAAGGTACAGCGCAAAAAATACAGGACTAAAGGAGCGGACAGACACAGGCGCTCTGTCTGTCCGCTACAGGTAGTAGAGTATTTGGATAATTTCATTATTAGACTAGAATTTGTACAAAAAAAAGAGAAAAAAAAAGAGAAAAGAAAAAGCAGTGAATTCTCATTCTGGCAGAGGAAACTACCTGAAGCAATTATATAGTCGTGATTATATTCGCACACTGGTTCACTGGTTTCAGGGCATATCCCTTGGCGATTGCCCCGAAGGAAAGAAGAATCAGAATAGATAGAGGAAGCCCTATTCGAGCGAGGGAGATCTCCAAGTAAAATCTACCGAGAGCAGCGAACCGCCGGCAACCCCGTGTTCTGCTGTTCGCACTTCTTTGCTGCTGCACAAAAGAATGTGGTGTTCAGTAAGAATGAGCTTTGTCCGGTCAGAGCAAGAACAACAGCCAAGCGCGATATTTTACGTAGGTCATTGTGCGTTACAACGCCACCCTTCCGTTCAGCGCGTACAACAGACCAAGGAAGCGGCACCGATTCATTCTATAGTCCTTGTATATTTGTCTTATGCTAATAAAAGTGGGAAGAAAAATAACGTAGCAGTAATCAATTTCTCCTTTTTAATTTTTCAGTTACTTTCCTTTTTTTGGGAGGGGGGAGCTGTAATTGACCGCAGAAATCAGTTGCATTTGAAATGGAGTATTAGTAATTGTAATCGGTTACTTCTTTTCTGTAACGCTAAGACTGGTCCAGCTATGCATATGCTGGAGAATCAGGATGGCTTGTAAGAGACTCTGCTCTTGCAATATATACTTTCGATCGCAATATGTGAGCGGTTTTCAAGAAGCGCAGCACCTACACCTACTAACATGGCGTATATTGGCGGGTACTGTGATCCTGCCATGTATTCCTGCAATTACCTGCATACAAATTTACGGCCGTTTACACTTAGTGTACAGCGAGTAACCAACGCTTGCTGGTTCGGGAAATGAACGACGCAACGATGATCGAAGAGACGGGGCTGCCCCTGCAGAGAATAGGCTCAATGACTGGGCCGGTTAGCGGCTGAGGGGAAATGTACTGTTCATCATGGTCCGGGTTAGGGCTTGAGGCTCAAATTCGGTCGCCGCCCAAGCTGGCCTATGCCGGAGGGTGGAATCAAGAGTAGAATGGCGATCCTACCACTCACCCAGCAGCTTTATACTTAATTGCACTGTTCTGAAAACAAGGCCAACGATTGGGCTTGGTGGAATTTTGGTGGATTTATCTGATGTTGATCAATCAGCTGCCAAGAATTTGAGAGGTTTTATGACGGGGTGGAGAGTTCAAACCAGCCAGGCCGACCAGCTTCGTTTTCCTCTACTCTCCGATCTCCTCCGCTTCGTCGTCCACACAAAGCACGTTACACTTCTCCCTCCGCAGACGAAGACGCCCACGGCGAGCTAAGCAGTGTCCCGAGGACTGAATCGTTTCAGCCTAGCAATACGCACCACCTGGGTCTTTCGTGAGCATCGGCCACTGTCAGTAAGGCGCGAGACGACGTAGTTCAAATCACTGATGCGCTCAAGCACAACAAAAGGGCCAGTGTAGTAGGACAGAAGCTGCGAAGCTTCTAAGACAGAAGCTGCGGTCTGCGAAGTTCTGCGCACGGCCAGCTGGGACATAAGAAGTGGTTGGTGTCGCGGGCTCTGCCTGCAATGCGCAACCGTCCTTCTAGGCGTCATCACGGTGCACAGGTTCTTGATGCCGGAGGAGTTCCTCGCGCACAATTTGTCGAATCATGTCAGCCATCGGCACTGGAGCAGCGAAGTCAACGCTGGCGACGGAGGTGACATCGGCCAGGCGTTCAAATTTCGGGAGAATACGACGAAGCTTCAGGGCCTCGAACGTTCTGCAGTGCCTGATGACGTCGGTAGCAGACTTCAAGCTGTCTTTGCTAATAAGAAAGTTGTAGACATCTTCTGCGGTCCCTCTAAGTAAGTGCCGAACCTTATCTTCTTCAGACATCCGTGAATTCACTACCCGGCACAATTTTATGATGTCTTCGATGTACATGGTGCAAGTCTCACCAGGTAATTGGGCGCGTTGAAGCAGCGTTTGTTCAGCTCGTTTCTTTTTGGCAGATCCGTCACCAAAACACTTCTTTATTTCTTCTGTAAAACGGTCCCACCTGGTGAGGAGTCTTCATGGTTGTCAAACCAAATCAGGGCTGTCGCTTCCAAAAAGCATACGACGTTGGCTAGCTTCACTGTAGCATCCCATCGGTTATACCGGCTTACCCGCTCGTAATTAGTTAGCCACTCGTCGACGTCTTCATCGGACCTTCCAGCAAAAGTGCGCGGTTCGCGGTGATGCTGCGAGTGCCTCGCCGCGGGTGCTGCTTGCTCGGCGTCGCCGTCCCGAGGCATATCCAATGGAAGGGGCGGTAATCCAACAACTCTGCGGCTGCGTCGAGGACCAGAGGGATCCGTGTTGGTACCCCGCCCCTCCACCACAACTGTTACGTACTCAGCTGGCACTGAGCACGTCTGGGACGTCTTTTCGAGAGGTTTTATGACGGGACGAAGAGCTCAAACCAGCCAGGCCGAACAGCTTCGTTTTCCTCTACTCTCTGATCTCCTCCGCTTCGTCGTCGACACAAAGCACGTTACAATATATATATAAGGGCCCTCGGTTCTAGAAGCTTGATGCCATAGGAAGAAGCATAAGAGGGTTCTTATATAGCTTCCGCCCTCGCCGTTCAGTGATGTTCTCCATCACACCAGCGGTAATACAGGAAGTACTACGTCCGCCGCGTATACACAAAGGTGGCGCTGGTGAACACTCTCTCGGTTAGGTCACACGTAAACTTATATACCCCCGAAAACAAAAGCTGTGACACCCGTCTCAGTAGCTCAGTTGGTAGAGCACCGGAAGCGTAATTCGGAGGCCGTGGGCTCAGTTTCTACCGGTGGCATTTGGCTGTTTTTTATTCTGCTTTTTTAATCAATTATGTTTAAGCGTAAAATATTCACTAATAATCTCCATTGATACAAACCACAAATACCAAAAACATCCCCGTTCCTTGTTGGTTTCTGCGGCTGTTGGCTTCTCATATATATATATATATATATATATATATATATATAGTTCTGAGTCTTCCGACGCAGGGGAGAATTTAGCATATGTGCGGGACAACGACAACGCAAAACAGGGGGAACCGAGCGCTAAAAAAGAAAGCTAAATAACTAATTCACATCTTGGAAGAACTGTCTTGGTTATAACCACGCCCACCTAATAGCTTGAGATAGCGGGTGAAATTGTGGGATAAGGGGACCGCACCACGGACTTTGGTGTAAGAACGTGTCGGGTCTGAAGTTTAGGGCTTGCTATTGCTGCAAAAGGAGAAAATAGTAGCGGGAAGGCGCAAATTAAGTTTTTTCACCTAGATGTACTGCTAAGTCATTGCATTTTGTAAACCATATGCCGTGCTGACAGACGTACTTTAAAAGCTACTGATTCCACGTGGTTTTTCGCCGTGCAGTCAGTATGCCTACGTACACTACCAAGAAAAGCATCTTTACCAATACTATAATTCAGACTCAGGGATGTCAGGGCGGCGGTTCCTTTGTTCATTTCTGGTATGTGGATGCATTCACGCTCTCTAAAAGCAACTAGCTTGCTTAGGTTGGTAAACAACCAAATACACCACCGTATTATCGAAAATGCCGTCGCCGCGCCGCTTCTGACTACCAGAGAATTTCGGCCGAATTTGACTACACTAGCAGGGACTTGTAAAGATTAATTCTTCTTGGTTTTCTCTTGATTGCCGCCACGCATGCAACGCACAAAGAAAAATTGTCGACGTATATCTCGTTTAATTATTAGCAGTTGTTTCTATAGTCTGAAAGGGCTAAACATCACGCCCTAATTTGGGCTGGAGCGAACAGATAGACACCACTTGAGCTCTTGCTTGTCTGCAGCGTCCCTGCGAGGACATGCGCCAAGTGCCGTCACATATGGTCCTCCTCGAACTACGCCTGTCCTGGCCGCCGAAATGATCTTTCACGGGGCGTTACATTGTTAATGACAGGCGGTTATCGTAGCTGTCATCCTCGCCTCCGTATCGTCATTCCGCGCCAACACTTCTGTCCATCATCGGTGACGCAGAGCAATGGGGTCGCAAGAAGTGATATTTTATGCTGTATTGCTGGGTAGCTAGATATATCAAATTCGACTTGTTAAAAATAATAAGAATGAAGAAAAATGGATGCTCGGGCATCTAGACATGAGTTCGCAAAAAATAGGCGCAGCCTAGAGGCTTTCCCGGTGAAATCAAAAGATGTCGCTTTTTGCAACATCAAATATAAATAATGCCATCTCTAGCTCGAGCTAGGCAACCCAGAAATTAAGAGATCTTATGCCGAGACTGTCTTTCACCTTTTCTTTAATACAGAATAAATATAGGCACACATATCATCAGTCTGAAACAACCACAGCACGGAAAAGTAGCCAAGCGTCAGCACGATTGCCTGAAAAAGAAAATTAGGGGGGAATTTAGGCTCCGCCTTAAGGGTATGATGCGCCAGCGTTAATGGTTATTCGCTACTTTTTAATAATTAGTATTTTTTTATAATTTTACACACTCATTAGCATCCGTAAGTAGGCACATGAGCGTGCTACACCACAAGGCAGACAAGGTCTCCCCTTGACCATGTCGAACGAATGCGCCTCAAAGGCCTAGACAATAAAGAAACGAAAAGCGTCAATGGATTAGCGGTTGCGTGTCTGACTCGCAAACAAGGGTCATGGTTTGAATGACCAACTAATTAGTACAGTTTGCTTTTCGGCGTAAATAATTTACTTTATATCCTTACATGTCATAATGAGATTTGAGCCATGGTACGGCCTCATAGTCGCAATTTAACTCGAGCTTTTAAGCGGTGTCCACCGACATCAGGTGTCTCACATGTCAGGTGTCCACCGACATGTGAGACAGATACTGCGCCATTTCCTTTCCTCAAAAGCCAAGTCAAACCAAATAGATGGGCCGCAGGCGTTCATTGGGTTCATTGGCGTTGTCGTTGCAGAGACCGTTGATTTTGAAGAAATTAAAGGCGCACAACTGCCTCATTGGGTCAATGGACACCTCAGTCTCGCTTTCATGTACTTGGCGTTGGTGTACACCTGCAAAAACCTGCTTTCGCTCCATATTCCGTGCTTATAGCAATGCTAAACCGCCAGCTTTCTTTTTTAAACTTTTTCGTTATCCATCTCAACGTGCAACGTCACAACCCTGCAGACCAATCCTGAATTAGTGCGACAACGCGCACGGCTTTTCCGCTCTAAGGTTGTCTCGTTAAAAGAAGCAGAGGATGAGGGGGCAGAGGCACGGGTTGGGGATGAGGGGGGGGGGGGGGGGTGCTTATGCGACTGCTCATTCCGTAACAACATTGCAGGGCGGGTAGGATTATATGTTGCTTTGCGAGGTTTGATGGCAAAAGAAGTGCATGTTGCACAAAATTCAAGCTTTGTGCGTTGTGTATTGCGCAATTTTGTTTTTGTTTTTGTTATTTGTGTACGAGCAAGAAAAGATGCGCCAATATTCTCCTCTAAAGGTTGCTGTTTGATAGCTGACAGCACTTAGATATGCCAAGTAGTAATTGATGGTGAATCAATAAACAAGAAAGCTTGGCAGTTACTGTTTCTGTTGTTAAATTAATCAGTGAACTACTCAGTAAATCAGTAATGAATTATAATTAAATAATTACTTAAGAAGAAGCTTGTTCCCATTTAAGAAATTTTTTCTTGATGTACGTACGGTGGCTGTCCTTTCCGAATTGCTAGAAGACCAGAACAGTTTTTGTAATAAGCCGTTAGCAAAATGTAGTAGCCTGTGACATGAAACCAAGGCTGTCACTGTGCCTAAATTTGACAAAATTTAATCTTATGTCCTAACAAACAACATCAGCTGTCGGACTTTCAGACTGAGCAGTTCAAAAAAACCACAGCAAGCAAATACACGAATCCCGCAAATTAGCTCAATGTAGCTAAAACATGTTATGGCGCTAGAGCATAATCAACAGGTCATAAGAAACTGAAAACGCTATTATATAATATCATGACTTCCCACCAAAAAGTAATCTGCGAATTACGACCAGTGAGCACATCTGTCACATCTGTACCATCTGAAAGTAACGCGTAGTGCACGAATATGAGAGCACGACTTTGGTGTAAAATAAGGAACCAATTAAAGTATTTTTTTTATTGCAGCCACTTTTTTTTCTTGTTGGAATATTAGACTAAGAACTGTCGGAAGGTACTGCGAGTGAGAGGGCCCAATCTGCGCGAAGCATTTTTGAGAAAAATTATCACAAAGGAAGATTTTTAAACATGACGAAATGGTGTGCGCGCTTTGATATATCATAACATGAATTACCCTGCCAACAAAGTTATCAGAAAAAGAAACGCCCACTAAGGCATAACATACTCGCATTTCAAATCATTACAGCTGGACTAGACACGGTGGCTTAGTGGCTATAACGTATACGAGGTCTGTTAGAAAAGTATCCGACTTTATTTTTTTTCGCGAACACCTGATGGATATAAAACAAGCGCGCTTGCATCACGTGACCTTGAACCTTCGTGCACATGCACGAATTTTTTCCCGCCTGCCGATAGCGTCAGTCGCTGGGACGCAGCATTTGAGTGAGGCGGTGCGCAGTGCTCTCGTCGGTTTTTTATTGCAAGGAAAATGGCGGAGTGACAGGAGCAGCGCTACTGCATCAAATTTTGCCATAAACTGGGCGACAGCCAAGTGGAAACCATTCGGAATATTCAGATGGCTTTCGGTGACGATGCTATGAGCAGCACATAGATTAAGCAGTGGTACAATTATTTAAAGATGGCCGCACATCGGTGGAGAGTGAGCCACTCTCCAATCGGTCATCAACATGCCGAAATGACCAGGTCATTGCCGAACTGAACGCTGTGGTGATGCGGTACCGTCGCGTGACTATCTCAGAAATTGAGGAAGAGGTGGACATGAGCAATTTTTCCGCACATTCCATTATCACCGAAGATTTGGCCATGGAGAGAGTTGCGGCGAAATTCGTGCCGAAGCTGCTCACGGTGGAGCAAAAGCAGCTTCGTGTTGAAGTCTCACAGGACATGCTGGATTCCGCAAACAGTGACCCCGACTTCATCAACATCATGATAACTGGTGACGAGTCTTGGGTGTACAGGTACGACCCGGAAACCAGATCCCAGTCGTCACAGTGGAAGCATTCCACGTCACCAAGACTTCAGAAGGCCCGCCAAGTGCGCAGCAATGTGAAAGTGATGCTGACTGCTTTCTTTGACACCCTCTGTGTGGTAGACCACGAGTACGCACTCCACAGGGTCAAACAATGACCAAAAAGTGCTACAGGGATGTCTTTGGTGCCTACGTGATGCTGTGCGGCGCAAGAAGCCGGAGTTGAGGTCAACAGGAAAGTGGCGCATCCATCACGACAATGCTCCTGCACATGCCTTGCACTTGATTCAGACTTTTTTGGCGAAAAACCAGACTCCTGTAGTTCAACAGACTCCTTACTCTCCTGATATGGCCCCTGCGATTTCTGGCTGGTTCCTAAAATCAAAAGGCCATTGAAAGGAGCGCAATTTCAGACAAGGAAGAACATTATGGCTGCAACGACAGCTGAGCTAAACTCTATTCCGAAAGGGGCCTTTTCGGAATACTTCCCAAAATGGCAGCACCGCTGGGAGAAGTGTGTTGAGTCCCAAGTAGACTACTGTGAAGGTGACTAGGTTTGGAACGCTCCAGTTATGCAAGTTTTTTTTCTACGGTCAAAGGTCGGATACTTTTCTAACAGACCTCGTATGCTGCTGAGCGAAGGGCCGTGGGATGAAGTTTGTGAACCGTGTTGTGCTGTGAGATGCTACCGCATGTCGAAGTAACCCGGGTGGCCGAAATAAACTCAGAGCTCTCCATAAATCATCATCATCATCATCAACCTGACTACGCCCCATGCAGGGCAGAGGCCTCTCCCATGTCGCTCCAATTAACCTTGTTCTTTGCCACTTGCGGCCCTGCAAACTTTTTAATCTCATCCGTCCACCTAACTTTCTGCCGCCTCCTGCTACGCTTGCCTTCTCTTGGAATCCACTTCGTTACCCTTAAGGGCCAGCAGTTATCTTGCCTTCGAAATACATGCCCTGCCCAAGCCCATTCTTCCTCTTGAGTTTGACTAGTATCTCATTAACCCGCGTTTGTTCCCTCACCCACTCCGCCCGCTTCCGATTTCTGAACGTTGCACCTATCATTATTCTTTCCATACCTCGCTGTGTTGTCCTTAACTTACGCTGAATCCGCTTCGTTAGCCTCCACGTCTGTCCCTCATAGGTGAGTACCGCTAAGATACAGCTGTTGTATACTTTTCTCTTGAGGTATATCGGTAAACTGCCACTCATGATCTGAGAGAACCTGCCATATGCGCTCCACCCCATTCTTATTCTTCTAGCTATTTCCCTCTCATGATCCGAATCAGAGGTCACTACCTGCCCTAAGTATACATACTCCCTTACTAATTCCAGCCCCTCGCTACCAATTGCGAACTGCTGTTCCCTTGCTAGACTGTTGAACATTACTTTCGTTTTCGGCATGTTAAAGTTAAGACCCACCGTTCTGCTCTGCCGTCTAACTCATTGATCATGCTTTGCAATTCATGTCCTGAGTGACTTAGCAAGGCAATATCATCAGCGAATGGCAGATTAATTAAGTATTCTCTATTAACTATTATCCCCAACAGTTCCCGATTCAGGCCTCGGAATACCTGCTGTAAACAGGCTGTAATAGCATTGGTGAGATCCTGTCTCCCAGCCTGACACCCTTCCTTAATGGAATTTTATTGCTGACTTTATGGAGGACTGTGGTTGCTGTGCAGTTGGTAATGTGCAGACTCCACAAATATGCCTCTCCTATCAGGTGCAGCTTCGGGACGCTGGAGCCCATGTTCCATCCTATTCCTCCACTCTGTAATCCGCTCAGTTTTTGCTTGTCTCCTGGACGACAGAAAGCTACACAAGTTGGTTTGTGGGCACGATGAAAATACAGTTCAAGGGGATGGCGGGCAAGACGTTCGTTTTCTTCGCCTTATCAATAGTTTAAGTGGAATACATGACTAGTAGTTCAGGAGTGCAAACTACTGGGCTAGTTGGTTCATATTGCAAATAAAGGGAACCAGCGGAAAAAGACGTTGTGGTGTGTGCCTTCTTTGTTCTTGTGTTGCGTCTTTTTTCGCTGGTTCCCTTTATTTGTAATACATGACTAAAGCCAACAGTCACCGAAACCAAGAAGCAAAGGTTTTTTTTTTCTTTTTTCAAATTTGCGATGTTAATTAATTGGAGATAAATGTGCAAATATTTTGTTGCCAAAATATAATTGATAAGAAACCAGAAGAAAAAAACAACCACATGCCGCCTGTGGGATCCAAACCCACGCAAAAGTCGGAGTTCGTGGGTTCGGATCACACCGGTGGCATATAGTTATTTTTGTGGTTTTTATGGTGTTATGACATACATGGCTTCCGTAATGTATGTCCCTCCGACCACCTCTTTTCTCTTCACTTCTCTGCTCAGTAGCAATGCAATGTAATTGAACCGTGTCCTTTGTATACGTCGTATCTATCAAGACATGTAGAAAGTTGTGTGGGCCGGCCTAGTGCTGTGTGCCTAAAAACGAATGCGCACATCTTTATTTTTTTTTTCAGCCGGTTTCCTATTCTCGCGGCGCTCCGCTAGTTCGGAAGCCGTCTTGTTGAAAGACGTTTGTTGAACCGAGAATGAAAGCTGTTCGCCTTATGCACAGGTTGTGCATTAGCTTTATTACCGGTCCGAAGCACTGTGGGCGTTAACTTCTGCTTTTTTTTTCCTTCAATCGTCCCGTTCGCTGCTCTAAGAATTCCGCTCAAGATGAGAAACAACTTAAATGGGCGGAACGCACAAATTCCCGCTGGTCTTGCACCCGCGGCCGTATGAGGCACAGTGCGCTCCTGAGGCGACGCGCGATGCGATGCAGCGACGGATGCATGCGTCTCGGCGTAGTGCGCCACGCGAGATTTCTTAATGGGATGGGACTCATAGTTGCCTTGTGAGACGCTAATGAGCGCGCCGGCAACGCGGCAATCGATGCTGCCGGGCCGCGTGACTGTGCATGCGTCGTGGTTCCCGAGTCTAGCTCACGCGCCGCTGCCCGGCGGCCCGTCTTTCCCGACAGGCGGCCGGAAAAATCGGCGCACCAAGTGCTCGAGACAAGACCGTCCGCTAATGAGTTGGTAGCTTTGCCCGGCGGACTCGGGTGTCCGTAGACCGAGCCAGCCCCCGGGGCCGCCGCGTCTTCGGGGCGACGCGACGCACAGCTACGGTGGCGCGTGCGCGGTTCAAAAGCCTTCGGACTCCTTCCCCGGACACGCACGTACACACGCAACGCGCAGTGGCCCTCCAACTCGTTCCGTGCTGCTAGCCCTGTTTACTTACGGCCGCCCAGCAGTGCGCCTGTGTCTCGCATTCGGAATTTGCCACTCTGCGATGCTATTAGTGGTTCCTTCCAAACACTGACCAAAACTACAAGTGGGTGGAGATTGAAACTGGTTCAAGTTGCACTTGCGTGGATCTCTTCCCAAACACCTTTAGGTGCTTTAACGCGGGCTTCTCCTGAGTCCTATGCTTTGTTTTCTTCTGATAACTAAGCTGAGCGTCGCGCAACGCTCCTTTGCGCGTATATCGACTTCAGTGAAGGTTTGGTTTGGTTTATTGGGGTTTGACGTCCCAAAGCGACTGAGGCTATGAGAGACGCCGTAGTGAAGGGCTCCGGAAATTTCGACCACCTGGGGTTCTTTAACGTGCACTGACAACGCACAACACACGGGCCTCTAGAATTTCGCCTTCAAGAAATTCAGCCGCCGCGGCCGGGATCGAACCCGCGTCTTTCGAGTCAGCAGCCGAGCGCCGTAGCCACTGAGCCACCGCGGCGGGGTCGACTTCAGTGAAGGGGTAGGGCATAGGTAGACAAGTTCGTAATGAGTTACCCAACCTTCCGACCTTAATTCACTGCGTCCGAGAAGAAATTTGATGGTACAGGACTTGCGTGGAAAATTCTGGCTCACACATAAGCAATGATCCCTCTACTACTCGAAATAAATAAATATAATCGATTAAAATATATGGCAGCAATTGTTTCTGATTTCTACTGACTGGCTACGACGCATTATTTTTCCACATAAAGATTAACGATGCGCATGAAGTAAAAAAAAAAACCTCTTGCAGGGGCTAGAAGTCTCATCAGCAGTAATGCAGGCATAGGACGCGAAGACGAAGTTGGTGAATGGGCGTATCTCTTCAAGAAAATTGACTAGGTTTAAAGCACGTCAGGAAAAACAGACGGGTCAGCATGTAGACTACAGCCTCTTGGGAGAAGTAAGAAATATATACTCATACTTCATGCGAGAAAGTTAACATGCATAGGCTGAAACGCAAAGCACATTGGAAAGGACGCAAGGATTTTGATCTCGCCGTTTCGTTTCATCCCAACACTTCACGACCCAACGCAGCAAATATTACTTCAAAAAGCGCATGCACCCCATTACTGCAATAGAATTCACATTTCTCATGGGTCTACTGAAGCTCAAGTAGCTATTTGGGAACGTTCTTTTTTACCTGGAGCTCTTCCCTCCCACTTTTGATTATCATAACAATGAAGGTTCATTTCTTTAGGGAAAAAATACCTGTAAAAATAAATCAAGGTAAGAGGAACGCATTCCTCCAGCGAACGTATTTTTGTTAATAAGAGTTTGCAGGTCTTGGGGGGCAAAATAAACTCTAATGTGAGGAAATCACATAGTCGTACTGCGGAAAAAGCCATGATTTTTTTTTATTGCTCCTTGAATAACAACTTGAGATTACTGCCTGAGACAAATCCTGTAGCTCTTGCTTTTTTTAGTATTTTTATCTGTTAACATGGCTGATCGATGGCCGCGCTCAGTAGAAAGTGTCAGGCCGAGAATGTCAGGCGCCAACGTTGAAAGAATGAATTGCTGAAGATAAATTACAGGCAATAAACACCGATATGTTCTTCGAAAAAAAAAAGCCCTACAAAGAGATAAGTACTAAGATATTCATAAATGCACCACAAAATGCCCAACGGATCATGCGAGACCTAGATTACAGTTCCAGAAAGACCAGGCCGAGGATGGTGCATGCGCGCAACGACAAAACCACCAGAATGATGTTTTGTCTTTTTCTTGTGGTTTTGTGTCATTGAACGAAAAACAAAAATAATATTGCCATATTGCGACCGCAGAAGTGGGAAAAAGGGCGTTGCCCGCCACGTCATGTCGCAACTATTTCAAGTCGGGAACAGTGCAGGGAAACAAAGAATATGCTAGTTGTTTTTTTCAGTATTTTCTTGTTTCAAATTCCCGCTGCAATAAGGCGTCCTTGCGTCTATGCTAGCGTTAGCCAACGACTGAACGCTAACTTGTGAAGTTCTGTGCGCTGTTGCAATTTCATATAATTCTATATTGATCCACTCTCTACATCACAGTAATTATGGAAGTGTTCATATCTGCCACACAGTGCAGATAATTTTTGTAATGCAGCTCATAAACCTGCCTACGTCACATTTTTCATCCGCCCACTGTTTTAATTAGCCCACCTTTCCTGGGATGGCAGCGAACATCGCGTATCTCAATGGGGATATTTTAAACTTGTAATTTTGAGAAAACTAAGGAGTCCCCGGAGATTCTACGCGAGCGTGGTGATTATCATGGCCAAATATTCCTCCTCGCTAAAATCTGGCTTATAAAATGCTTCCGGTGCTCACGGAACTATATCCGACGGCCATTAAATATGAATGGAAGGTATCGGATATTCGAAATTCCCGCCGTGATTTTGACTGTTCAGGTCGCATGGCCCGTGGCGGTAGTCATGCAAACTATAAGCGTTTGTCCAGTTTGCCTGTGCTCGAGACACCATGAAGCACTGAATGCGGCCCGAATCGTTTGCTAGCGCCTCTTAATGGCGGATAAGTTGATCAAGAGAAAAAAGTTTAATCCGTCGTTATCTTCATTATCAAATTGTCAAATGGCAAATAGGCTTGCATAAAGACAATGACCCTGACCAGCTTTTGGCATAATGGGCTCCCCGCGATCGTACCAGGTCGACAAGGCGCCCTGTCAAAAATCGGCAGACATTTGGTGCAGCTGCACCTTCCGTCACCAATATAAAGAAAAAACGAAAAGTGAGAAAATGGCAAGGATTACTGCTTTTCTACGACATTCCCGGCGCTGAAAAGTTCCCGCCATTTTAGGCCATGAAAAAAAAATACGACGAATGTCTTCGTGTAAATACTCCCGGTGTTTAGCAATACTCGAAGGGGATACATACAGCAAAACGGAGTCATCTGAAGCTCGAAACCGTATTCAAGGGTCGTCTAAAGTCGGAACATTTGTGAAATAGAAAAAAAAACAAGCAAACGAACAAGCAAAAAATTGCCGTGGGTTATGGAGCAGAGATGCGGCGTGGACCAAAGAGAGCGCGTAATCCTATAGACGTGGCTTCAGGAATGCTTAGACGCCGCTCGCCACCGCGCAACTTCATGCCGGGCCCCGTTGAAACGCCGGCAGCAGCGTGCGGCCGGGGCGCCTGGAAGAACGTGCAGGGGCCAAAGGGCACCGCCACCGCCTTCGCAGGAGAGCGACGGGCAGGCCGGCTGCCGTTATTGCGCGGGCGGCAGCATCGGCACCCACAGTCGTCGGCAGAGCGGCGGAGAGAGTCGCGGGCCAAAACGACAGAGACAAAGCAGCACTGACGCGGGGTCCGGCACCCCTCCCCCTCCCTTGCGCAGATAGCAACACATCAGCAAACAGCAGCGAGATATTTTTTTCACAGGCGGTTGGCTGCAGAGGGTGGGAAAGCGGAGACCGGGGTGGAGCGGGGCCTGCCGGGGGCGCCATTTGTCGGCACAGCTGCAGATGGCGGTGAGGCCGGTAATGGCAGCCCAGCCCTGGAGAGAAATACTTGTCTCCTGCACCCTTTGAGCAACAATGGACGCTGTTTCGCCCCCGCGATGCGGCGGCACCTTTAGAGCCCCGCGACCCCCGCCCGATGTTTTGACGAACGCGTCCCGCTGGCTCGTTGGCGAGACACGCGATGTGGACTCTCCATTTCTCTGCAGCTGTTGGCGGCGCCGTTCTTCCGGCGTTCCGGCGTCGCCGCAGAGCGCATGGCTCGAGCCGCGCGCGTCGAGCCCACCGCGACCCTTCCTCAGTGCGCTGTCCGGGAGATAGCCAGGGTGAAGACGGCGGAACATAGCTGTAGTCGTTCAAGTAGTAGTGATACTCGATTTCCCCACTCAGCGAACGGTTAGTGAAGGTAAGGTGCCAAATTAAACTTCTCAGCTGACTGAATAAAAAGGGAAAAAAAAGAAGACAGTGGATGGCGAAGCAGATTTATACGCCAAAAGGTGATTTTTATTGCTTTTATGTTTGCAAACAAAACGCCGGGTTTTCTTTTTGTACCCTTGTAAATAAAAAGTAATAATCCAATGCATAACCAGTTTGTTTGCGAAAAGCAAAAAGGTGCGAAGAAATACAAAAAAGCGAATTGGTGTAGAAATGCAATGAAAGGCAGTGTGACATTATTCTCTTCCACTTAAACACGCTGAATAAGCATGCTTCCAGTCATAAAATTACACGCACCCATCATGCTGAAAGAGAAACGTCATAATCAAACATTTCCGTGTGAAGGTGGACAGCTACCCTCAACCGCACTATGTTTCCGAATACTGTTTTAGTTTTTACTTAAACAAACTTTTTTTCGGTAAGTTTTATTTACACCTCGTGCATTTCCTACAGATGAGTTACGCGAAGCCTGTTACTGTTGTCACGCTCAAAAAAGAGGCCCGGAAATCACACTCAATTCTAGGGGACAAACTTGTCGAAAGCATTTAGGCGGCCATTTTCGCTTCTGTCGCATGCTTGTCTTTTTGACAAGGCATACAATAATTGCTTAAACTTAATAAAACATATTTCCTGAAAAAGGCAACAAAAACAATGCCGCCGTCAACCCCACTGGCCTTATAATCTTGGTCTCCAAGAGCAGAACTACTTTCCCACGTGCCTGACACTTACGTAAGACACTCTTATGGCTGTCTAGAGCTCCGAAAAAGTAAAACTTGGATGTGACACAAAGTTACGGTATCGATGGTGGGTGCTCAGCCTTTTCAAGTGTTTTCTCAACGAACAACGTGAACCACCTTTCATTGCAACAC
Source organism: Amblyomma mixtum (assembly GCF_055824585.1). Taxonomy (NCBI): domain Eukaryota; kingdom Metazoa; phylum Arthropoda; class Arachnida; order Ixodida; family Ixodidae; genus Amblyomma; species Amblyomma mixtum. Next base: position 85,487,614 of record NC_143014.1, read on the forward strand.
TTCCAGTGTAGCGTTCTTACGGCGTTCAATATCCGACCCTGAAGATCCGGCGTTTGATCTTCGTAATGCTCAAGTTTCGTAATATAGGTGTGCTGTGCCTCATTATTCTCAACAACCTAATGTATTCTGCAGCTATCTTTATATTCTGACGAGGGTGCTTAGGTATCACCAAGAAGTATCCGTAGTACTTGCGAAGATATGCACGTGAAGACGTTGCCGGCACAAGGGGACCGCTCCTCTTCGCTCAAATTTCATGTCTCATTTTTTTTCTTTTTTGTCAGTATCATCGCCTTTCTCGCCACCGACAAAGAAGTCCATGGGCGTTAAAGAGACGCCCTCGACACTGTGGCCCCGTGGGCTCGATCGAGAGCGAGCCTTGATTGCTCTCGGCGGCTTTCCCGGCGGCTTGAACTTGCAGTTACTTTATGTCGAGGCTGTGGTTGCGCACTCGGCCAGATCACCTGTGCTGCTGCTACTTCTCCGCAGTTATTGCTTTTTCGCTGCCGCTGAGAGAGCCATCACATTCGTACATTAATTTTTCTTCTATTTTGTTTTTGTAATTGTTCTGTTGTGTGTTATTGAGACAAAAGGGCCTAGCAGATGCTACGGCCTAAGCTGATATTTCAAGCTAGAGCCTCAAAAAAGAATGTTTTTATTGCATTAGCAATACTACTGTAGGTTTCGCATCGTCGCGTGGCCCAGGTCGGTAGGGACGGATGACCTTGAACAGCCGCTGCGCCGAGAAGGTGGTGCGCCGTTGCTCCTGCCACGCTCCGCCAGATGGCAGCGCCGTCGGCGCGCCGCGCGGCAGCGGCGAGAGCAGTTTTCTCTGTCTACGACAGATGGCGTCACTGGGAGGTCCGCCACTTCTGGCCTTCGAATCCGGCGTTAGCAGCATTGGCGCGCAGTGCGAAACGCTGCTGCGCAGCTTGTGTACGAACGTCAAGTGACTCTTAAACAACCCAGCTGTAATTAGCCTAATTTCTAGTCAGACCACATAAAGAACACCGAGTAGGAAATTGGTCGAGTTGGGGAATCGAACCAGCTAGGGACTCCGGAGTGCGAGACGAGCACGCTAACCACTCCGCCATGCCAGCTCGATGGTTTGGAATGAACAAAGGCGCGTCGAATGAATACGGTGTCTTCGTTCGCTCCCATCTTCTTCCCTTCCCGTTACGGCGAGGTTCAGGTGTCCACCGAGATATGCGAGACAGACACATTTCCTCAAAAACCAATTTACCGACGAGCAAGGCGTACAGCCGAATGGGCGATGGCGTTCTGTGGACTCCCTGGCAGCGTGGCGGAATGGTCACGTGACCAAATATGGCGGCTCCCATGCTCCCGCGCTGTTAAGCGTCTCATAAAGCGCTAACCGCATGAGGCGATAATTCGCGGCGACACGCCGCGCGATGGCATCGCGCGATGAGCTGAGGGCCGCCGAACCACTGTCGCTCATCGCGTCGTCCGGTTTCTGGGTTTGCAAAAAATTTCGCCCATCGCCCGGAAATGCCGCGCGAGACTAGCCAATGGCGGTAGGCCGTGCGGGTGCGCAACTTCCGAGCCGTGCGAAAGTCGTTTCTTTTTTTTTTTTCACCGGAGCAGCGGCCGACCTACCCCTCACCACGGCCGGTCTCGACGCGCTCGCTGCTGAGCGCGCGCGTCGAGACCGGCCGTGCCCTCACCATGGCAGGTTGTTGTGTGGTGGTTTTTTTATTTTGCATTGAATATGGAAGGTAAAAGAAGTTTTCTACCCCGGCATCTGCTATCGCTGCTGGAAGCACCTGAGCTGGGGCAGCGGAAGGAAAGGATAGCAGGCAGTGTGTAGGAGTGAAAAGAAAGAGGGGAGGGGATAGTAGAAAGACAGACATTGCGAGTTTCCGTCGGCGTTCCATGGCGGACAAAGACGCTGAGAAGGCCGGCAGCAGACGGAAAGAGCGCGCGCTCATGGAGGAAGGAAAAAATGCGTGCGCTTTTCTATGTCACGTGACTTTGCGTATTAGACAAAAATAAAATCATTGCCCACATATATTTTTCTCAATGTTTTTATTGTGTTTTATCTTGTGTGGAGCCTTAGGAACGTTGTTCTACGCGTTAATTAACGCAAAATGACTGAACGCTGAAGTGGCAGCAGTCGAGCAACAGTGAAAACGCGCCGCTCCGACGCTGAGTCCCGTCGCTTCGTGCGGTTTGCGCCAGCGACAGCGGTGGGCGACGGCGTCGTCATCGCGCGACGCATCGGGAATGAATATCGCCTCATGCGGTTACCATGCGCGCTTGCCTTGGCATGAATGCTTTGCTATGCAGTCCTCTTTGGGGAAGTGGCAGCGACAGGAAGAAGCGAGAAAGCGACAACGTGCACAAGAGACGCCAAAACAGCATGAAGAACGTCTACAACAGCGACAACGTTCTACCTCGCAGGGTGGCTCCACGTCTTCGGTCACCGATGAATCTCAACACTTGACTGCTGAGAAACGCCTCAATGCTACCAGGCGAAGGCAAAGCGCCGAAGAATCGCCAGAAGAACGCGCGCAAAGACTCGAAAAATAGCGAATTACCGAGGTTGCCATTGCTAACGCAATTTACCCGGTTTAACCAGAGCTAAACCACTGCCAATTCTTTCTGGTTTCCACTCAGAATTTCACGCAGGTAGCACTTGAGACAGCAGACTGCCTTGCGTTCCCAGAAACTGGCTTTTGAAGGAGAGTGGAAGTCTGTATCAGTTGGAACAATCCTATTACAGGAAAATCAGTCGAAAAGACGAAGATCGAAGAAAGCAAAGTAAACATCAACGATTTTACTATCAGCTGTGCTCTATTCAAGACAGTACCTTCCCAGCAAGGCGAACAAGGTATGCGCAGCACAATCAGCACCAATCACCGGGCAATGATACTCTTATGGCTTTTGAAAGCCACTATATTCTGGTTACTTTCATCCAGCGCTACTTATGAAATATTCCAGGTCATGCGTACCACCTGTTCTCTATTCACTCTTTGTCATATAAAACTACAAAACTACTCCACGGCAAAGACCAAAGCACGAACCGCAGGGAGTAAAAACCACCGAATAAACCCATAAACTCGACCTTGTATGGACTCTGTACATGCTTTTTTCACCCAAGAACTCAAAAAGAAGGCGCAAAGAACGCATCAACGATTGTTTTTATCCGTTCAAAGAGTAATACGTTCTCCCTTTGTCGTCGCGAACAATTGATGCATCAAACTAAAAACGCGCTGAAAACCAGCGCGAAGCGATGATGTTTGAAAAGGCCAACGACGTGCTGAAGCGCAGACGTGTCGCGCCCGCATTTCCAGGAATCGCTTGCCCGGCGGTGCACGTGATCGCCGCGGCTGGGCAAGGGGTCTCGGCTATCCAAGCCCGCCACCGCACCGTGCCCGGGCGGCCAACGTGCGATGCCCCGCGCGCGTGACATCTTCCCCGCCAACGGCGCGCGTGCACGCGAACCCGCTAGCGGAGGCGGCCCCCGCCTCCTCCGCTGACGTCCCAGCGTCTGCCGGCGGCGCGCGAGCCGACGACGCGCGCGGCTCGACGGCCCGGAGGAGCGGCACGGACACGCGGTGGGCCGCCGGCGTGGCTGCGCGGCGGCACGGCCGTTCATTGTTATTCCGCGGGCATGTCTCGGGGACAAGGGCAGACGTTCTAACGAACCGGAATTGCTGACGCGTGCTGGCTAATGGTTTCCACTCCCCAGACGGCTCCGTCTCAGCAGGAAAAGCACGAGTCGCTTCAAAGTGAGCGCCGCGAATGGAGGCAACTTAGCTGGCTGCCGCCGTTCGGATCGCGCTTGCAGCGCGGTTTCACATACGTTGGTCTTCACTCGCTGCACGTAGAGGGGGTTCCTCGTAACTGATGTTTAAACAAATCGTCGCACTTGGACCTACGTTAAAAAAATAAATACATCACTCGCAGCTCTCCTTTCTTCTATTTTCTCCGGTTGAAGCCCGTTTGAAGTGTAGAGTGACGTCTGCGAATTGGTAAACGCAAATGAAAAATTTTCAACTTTCAGACCCTGCAGCTATCTCCACGTTGCGTCGTATATTTGAACTTTTTTAAGAACCACACAAAAGTCAGCGGTTCGTTTCATGAGTATTCCTATTCTAAATACCATGCAAATGATAGCTATAAGCGCTTCAGAAGGCTAAATAATAAATGCCAGCATTTATTAGAAAAATTCTATACACTTACTGTCAATGTGATTGCACATTATTGCTTATGTTATTTCTGTACGGTGCAAAGACCAGCTGCTGCTGCGACAGTAAAGTAACTATGAGGGACGTCAACCATTGCGGCGCTTAACCAGTCGCATTTTATAAGAGTAGAGCATAGCGCTAGAAGTTTCCCTTCACATTTTTTTTCCCGGTGAGGCAGCTGCCAAGCCGAAGTTTCAGAATGTAACTTCCGAGACTCTTTTGAGCGGCAGTGTCATAGACGATATGCTTCTGACCACCTTACTGGCGAAACAGTTAAGTTTTAGTCAACTGTGAAAGTAAAATACCCGCAACGCAATATCGGGCGGTTGGCCGATGAAAGTGTTCGATGCCAATTGTAGCCACCTTAAGTGTCTATTTTCAACCACGAGTGCAAGAGAACTACAGCCGACAAATAAACGCCACGCAGTAAAGAAAACACGTACACAAGACTGAACACAAGAACACAAGGCACGTACACAGCCTTGTGTACGTCTCTTCGTTACTCTATAGCGTTTATTTGTCGGCAATAGTTTCCTCGCATTAAGAGCCACCAACTAGCTCCGAAACAAAGCATTTTGCAACCTTGAGTGACCAATTGCTTTAAGAAAATATCAGTAGCAGTTTGCCACATGGCGTTCACACTAAATCGCCAGAAACAGCAGCATGAATGCCCACGGGTTTTTCGTGCTTTATTTTTGTATATCGTTTTAGCACATGTCTGTGAACTGAACGAATTTTTCGGGAGCATTCTGAGACGTGATTTCGAATTCTTCTATACTGTGCGAATCGGTCGCGTAGCATAAGTGCTGCTTGAGAAATAAGAACGAAAAGATGTTCCATGCAGTATCTCGGTCTCCAAAAAACAGGAAAAGGTTACATTCGCCTTCTTCTCTTAGACTGCTCGGCTGCTAAGTTAGGAAAGGTGCGTTAATCAAGAAGAGAAATTCGTAGTTTGCGTTTTCAAGGGTGGAGCGTGCTGTGGTCAACATTCTCCACGCCTTCTAACCCCAGCAGTCCTGAAAGGGAAAAAAAAAACGTTTGTGTTTCCTTAAAAGTTCTCCTTTGTCAATTTAAATTCGTTCCTTTGTGTGGTTGTAATTAAAAAAAAATTTGGACGGAGCAGAAAGCCGTATCATCCGTGACGTGAAATTTAAAATACACGAAATATCCTATTAGGAAACGCAAATGGTTCGAAGAGTGAATAAGTCATTATGCACCGAACCACCGAACAATTTTAGGCCAAAAAGAATGGCATACATTTTTAATGCTCATGCGTTTTGCTTTCTTTAATTTTCAAGATTTCATTTCATGTCTGGGCATGTTCTAGCATATCCTACCCACCACCGAAAGAGGACTGGAGAGGTGGCTTTGCCACAGCAAATGTACATTAACAGTGATGCACGCTTTACAGGCTAGCAAGACAAGCCGGTGGCGAGTCTTGCTGCTTGGCGCTACGCACAGCGGCGGTTCGTTGGATATGGCATTCGGCTGGTGACTCCTAAGTCCCGGGCATGAACCCTTTCTCAATGGCTACATTTTTACGGTTTGATGTGTAAAAACGCCTGAGTACAAAGTTATTTCGGGGCAAGTTGAACAGCGAGAGGTAGTCGAAATTAAATCGGAGCCCTCAAAGGTGCGGCGTGCTTTAGAAACCTCGGTATTGCTTTCGCACGCATAAAGTGAACAGACAACGGCCCGTTGCTAGATCGAATGTGTAGCATCAGTAAGAGTCCTCCACCCTCTATACTGGGCGTCGGTCTGTGTCAGTTTGTGCAGTAGAGCAGCTGGTGACTACTGGAGAAAGTAAATTCTATATTTTTAATGTTAAAAGAAAAAAAAACATTTTCACCGATAGCTGCGTGAGGCACTTCTATCGATGTTTATAGCACCCTTAGTTAATGTCTTCAGTTGTCGAAGTAGTCTTAACTCTCCAAGCTAACGTGCTAGTTTGTGAGAATGTAGTCCATGTAGGACTGACCTATATCAGCTTGAAAGAAGGACTTTCCTTGGAATAAGTGAATAAAGTAAGGCCAATCTAGCGGTTGTTGTCACTTTTTCGCCACGGGAAAGAGATAAAAGAAGACGAATTGTCTGAGAGTATTTCTTTCGTCATGTTTTGTCAAAATCTGTCTCATCCATATAGCATACAACATTATCTTCATATGGACAAGGCAGGCGAAAGGAATTAAAGCATCACGAGGCAAGTGGAACGAGAGGAATAGGCACCGGCGGTGAAAATTTCAACGCCAGCTGACTGAATCACTTCAGTATATATCGTTTGGTAGCACTGAATGAAGAGCGTGCCGACTTCAAATCGTTTATCAGAACTTCAGTACGCCGTGAATTACACTGAAAGCATAAAAAATGCTGTGACCTTTTTGTGTAAAGAGAGGGGAGTATTGCTAATTTCTGCATTCACTCTTTTTTGGGATGGGTACTTGCCTGACGCAGAAAGTAGTCTGGAGTAGCTCAACAGCTGGCGCCACGTTCCAAGTGACAGTTTAGCATCTGAAGCTTCTCTAAAAGCTATTTTAGCTATTCTTTTCTTTAATTCATTCCAGCCGTCCCTTTCCATTCGAAACGTCGAAGTTAGATTGAACAGACAAAAATGCATCCTCAGTGGAGCGTGAAATCACAGGCGTCTGCCAAGGCAAGATAGAGGGCACCGTACAGTAATCCATGAAATCTGCTCGCCTTTTCGTCCAAATATCGAGCGGAATGACCACTGGAGACAAACTGGAAATCCTTTTGATGAGGACTGCTGCAAGACTAAATGGTTTCATTTTTGCTAGTTTGGATGTCTGACGGCACCGACTTTTGGGCAAGCGTCGCGTCGTCGTCGAGACTGACTCCATTGCTTACGGCCACCCTTGAGACCACTTACACTAATTTCAGTCTGATTTCTTAACATGAGCAATCACCCGGCAGCTTGTACCGTTGCAACATGCGCCAACTTCGGAATGATTTCTTCAGCATTACATTACCACAGCTGTTTGGAATGCTGCTTGCAGTGAGCACATTTTTATTTCTCCGTTACATTTTCCGAGATAAATGTTTTTGCGGTTCATACGTCGCTGTAAAACTCATACTACGCTTGTTCCCGATTTCACCATGAAGCATACGATGCGCATGGCTGTCATAAATGGCCGGCGCTCACCTCCTCACCGGTAAAGTTGAGCATTGGTGGCGAACATGTAACGCGCTTAACTGGCGAACGCTTGCACCCACGTGACAACGCTCTTAATCTCGGCTTCAAATATGCATATTTAGTGATCCTTCTAACAGAAATGCAGCGGTGGCAAATCTGTCTGCTCTTGCTCCTTTTTTTATGATGGATCTGTCTGTTCCACTAGTCGCGCATTAGCATTCAGCTCATTAGATGAAATATAATTCACTTTCCCAAGTCTATGTCGACAGAACTTTATTGCCCTCAAACAGGTCACTCCCACTGCGAAAGTTAATCCTGCGACAAAAGAAAATGAAAAACGAAAACGCTGAATACTTTTGGGTTGGGTTAAAAAAGACTTGAACAAAGCCTTACGATGCCATCGACCACACTGCGCTTGATAATAACAATCCAACAAAACATACAAAAATACTGCCTTGGGGCCGTATTTAGTGGCTATTTTTTCCCGATTAATTTTTTTTGCCCTCCAGGCGTTGATAATTGCTGATTATGAACTCACGACTGACAGAAAAACATGCAGTGTTTTTGTCGGATCCCGTATTCAAGACACGGCAGATCAATTACAGAAAAGGAAAAGAAGCAGTCGCTAAATTAATAGCTACAAGACAAGAACCCACTTCTGCTTACCTTTTTAATATTAACAAGCTCAGCATCCAGTGAACGCTGTACCAACTACGTTTTTTGTTCAGTTCCGTTATTTATTTAATGGTGGGGTGAAGTGTCCTATTCTTTGTAGCGTAAAAAAGAAATTGTGTCTTCAGCCACTGCCCCAAAAACGCTGGCGTCCTCTAAAAACGGTTGAAGCAGCTGCGCTACAAGTCTCCCACCAAGTCACAATTTGTATACACATGCGACATGGCCCGTCGTACCTTGTATGACTACACTAGCGTGCAAGCAGCGCCGGTGCGCAGGTGATGCCAGAAAAAAATGAAAGGAACTTTTTCGTTCGGAAGAACATTCATAGCGCAGATAAGGTGTAGTGCGGCCGAGGTGAAAAGAAACTGCGCCACGAGCTACTGTGCGAAATTTGCGTCCTTTGAAAGAGCTACAAACGCGAAGCGCGAAAGAGTTTATTGCACATGGCAATACACTGCGTTTTTTCCCGTATCTTTGATGTGAAAGCGGATCCACTGGGAAAATACGGAACTCCTTTTCAGTTCAACTTTTTTGAGCCGATAAGATGTCGAATACTAAAGCTGCTCGAAGAAAAGCCGCGCTACAGGCGCTCTATTTATGACCCGGACTCGGTAGTAATCTCGACTTACTGAGGCGGGCACAGTGAGTGCCGTTGAAGGGCCGCTGAAATAGCCACAGATGTTTTGACCGCTATGAAAGATGCCAATTTGTGAGGCCGGCCTGCTCGATTAAGTGGGGCCCCGTTAATACGGCTCACGGTAATAAGGACAACTCGAATTATGGCCAGTTCTACTGGAACGAAAATTTTTTAATGCATTTTGGTCTCGTTAATGGAAACTCATTGCGCGGACAATGAACAGGCTGAAAATATACGGATAAAAATGCACAGAACACTTTGAGGCCCATGTCTTTTTTGCTGCGTTAATGTGGACAATGAGAAGAACAAAAACTCCACTACGCTAACCAGGTGATTTCTTTTCAGTATCTAAAATGTATAACACCAGCGGAACGCAGTGCAAATACCTTAGTGATAGCCTCTCTTGTTTTCGGGTTCAATGAATTGCACTGGTAGGTGCATAGTCGATGCGCCTTTCCATTTCACGTAATCCATGAATGGCTGTGTAGGAAGCTCTTTTAGCAGCCTCTGAGACGCCGAGAGAAGGATTCAGTAGCTATGAACTGATTGGGTCCAGATCATAGCTATACGTAAGGCGTTACAAATAATTGATTACTTGTAATAAATTACATCTTCTTATGAATTTTGTAATGCGTTGGTTACTCTTTGCCGAGGCTAACGTTCTCGGTAATCAAGTTATTTTTTCCAGCAATCAGTTAATCGTAATCAGTTACCTTCTATTCGTTAAACAACTTGTAGCCACTGGTTTAATTTCGAGATGCTGAAGTTGGTGGCAGACGCTAGTGCTAGCGCGGAATATTCCTTCGCAATAGACAATGCATGGTCAAGCAGCGGAAAAGCAGCGAGCGCAAGGGTGCCTGGACATGCAAGCCCGAGCGGACTCCATTTTAGCTAGCCCTGTTCTCGGCAGTTCGCAGTCCTTCACGATGCCACAACAGAATGTCAGGTTCGCTGAACTTGAGCTTTGTCTCATCAGAGCGCGAACAACAAGGAAGCGCGATGCTTTGCGTAACTACAAGCTTGTGCGTAAGGTCTTCATACGTTACAACTTCTCCCTTCCCTCTGGCGCGTACACCGAGAGTCTTCAGTGACGTTGGAAACATATCAAAGAAACCACGCCGCTGATTCTAGCCAGTGTATATTTGTCTTACGCTATAATAGTCGGGAGCAAATTAACGCAATCGTGATCGATTGCTCTTTCTGTAATTGATCGGTTACGTTTGCGGGGTTGTTCTCGACCACTGATTTCAGGTACATTTCAGATGACGTTGTAAAAATTGTAGCGCCAACAGAGACAGACAACGCACGCACGCACGCACGCACGCACGCACACACGCACGCACGCACGCACGCACGCACGCACACGCACACGCGCACACACACGCGCGCGCACACACACACACACACACACACACACACACACACACACACACACACACACACACACACACACACACACACACACACACACACACACACACACGCACGCACACACACACCCATGCGTGCGTGCGCGCACACAACGCACGCAAGCGCTACTGTATATGTGTGCCGTCTTTCTCGTGCTCTGTGTCTACGCTAAACTTTGTACTAGATCGATATGCACCAAATCGCCCAAAAAGAAGTTTTAATGCATTCTAGATGAAGTAATGCAATTGCAATCGGTTACGTCTTTTCTGTGAGTGTACAACACTGGTGCATATAGGTACCGCCAGTTAGCGTGATATGAACAGTCACAGTAAGAAATACGTCACTGCTTCATGAGACGCCATCACGCGCCTCATGGACCACTAGGAAGTTCAAACTTATTTTCTTATAGGAGCTCCATATAGGAGCTTATAGAAACTGCAAAATTATTTTTTATGATAATGACGACAAGGGTAATGTCCTTCGGAGCTTCCAAGGTTGCCTAATTTTCCTTTCAGGAATAATCACTATGTAAAGAAGCAGACCTTAATCTGAAATCGCAAAGTGGTTTTTTAACAAATTTTTGCTTTAACTTTATTCTTTTTTCGCTATCTAGGACGACTCGCTTTATGGGCAGTTCTGCTCGGAAACCAAAGTGTCCACATTAACGATGAACAACTGCATACACAATAGGAGGCTATCACAAATGTGGCAGGATATTAATAACAATGTTTGTGGACAGTAGTGACTCTGTTATGAGATAAGCTTTGCGTTATTTAAGAGGCAATTATTTAAAATGTTTTTCTGCATTCATTATCCATCGAAGCATTGATAGGAAACTTTCACAGTCTTGTTTTACGTGTCGTTTGCGAATGCATGCAAAGAAAGGAACGAAGATATATCTACTGATATTTATGAACTTCGCAACCACAAAAAAGGAAGTATGGGAATCATCTCCCCCAAATAAAGTTTTGCTTCAAGGGGAAAAAAGGAAAATCTCGGTTGCTCTCATTTTTATAATCTTGGAGCAAGAAAAAGTAAGCAAAGAAATATAACCTTAAGAGAAGATTTTTTCTGCGGCTTCTGTGCCCCTACGGTAGCACACAAAACAGTGACGGTTTATATTTTTGAAACCAGCTGTTGCTGACGTTTAAAAGTAAAAAAAAAAATAGAGCTTCATAGCTTACCTTATCTGCGCGCAAAAACAATGCAGAGCAGCGAAAAATATATATATGCGGAGCCTTTTTGGCCTTCGCCTCATTCCTCGCGATGGCTTGACTCCGCAGCACAAGCGGCCGAGAGCCGAGCCACACACGAAAGGAAGAGGAGCATGCCTGGAAGAAAACCAATTAGCTTTTTTGTTGTTATTGTTCCGCGCTGACATGGAGGCTCAGTTTTCGTCAGCAGCTCTTCCTCACCCGGCACGTATTCCAGCGGCCCGTGCATGCAGACTCAGCGTGAATAGCATTTATTGAATAAATGTTGCTCTTCGCTCGGCGGCGTCAGGTCCCCTCTCCGGCGCCACCACTTTCTTGGGAGCCAAGGGTGAGGGCAGCCGCGGTTCGGGCCCTGGTTCGGGCCCCACCCGCACCGCGGCGCGCACAGCGCGCGCCGCGCGGCCGCTGTTGGTTGCTCGACCTGTCCCGCAGGCCGCCAGTCCCAGCGACGGCAGCGAACGCTCGACATGCGCTTTGGCCCGCTGCTGCTCAGGCGCCCGCCGCAGACCGCGCGCTCTTGGGATTACGCCGCTCAGCTCTGAGCAGTCCGCTGAGCCGATTGGCGCTCTCCGGGCGCGTCTTCAAGGCGCGCCGTTTGCCTTGCGCTTGGACAGCTGCCTCTGCTCTGCGGACCACGTCGCCACTCATGCACGCCTCCTGGACGCTCGTCACGCTTCTCTCCTGGACGCTGCTCCTCGGTTGTCACGGCACGCTGCTGCGCTACCACGACGAAGGTGCGTGTCTTTGAGCGGCCAGCCTAGCTGCCGTGACATTGCCAAACCCACTGGGCGAAACCTGCGGCCCACGGCGGCGGCAGCGATACGGCGTGCCGTGGGCCGCAGATCGCGTCCACAGCTTCTGCACCCATCCCGATACTCAAGCAGTGTCATTGGAAAAACTAAAGTTTATTCCAGTCAAGCGTCTTCATTTGGCGCGCCCTACTTGTCGCTGCGTTTTTATTCTTCGAATATTCTGCATGTGTCTAAAGAAAAATGGTAATGTTGTGGTGATCTGGCAAATAACGCTGAGATTAGCCTCTTCGCTCTTTGGAAATTTTGGAAGAACAGGCCTCCTCAGGGCGATAATATTTTGCGACAAAAGCGAAACACCGGTTAATATTGTTCTTGATTTGACTTCACTGTGGTTATAATATATTTGTCCTTTGCAAGAAAATGTCCTAAACAGTCGCTCATGGAGTATCAGCAAAGCTTTCATGATTTGTTACTTGACCTAATATCGAAAGACTGCTGTTTTTGCGAAGAGAAAGATGAGGAAATACGCAGCGGATATGAAAGCACCTTTCATTTTCTTGATGCCACCGCAGGGGCTCAGTGGTTATGGTGCTCGGCTGCTGACCCGAAAGACGCGGGTTCGATTCCGGCCGCGGAGGTCGAATTTCAATGGACGCAAAATTCTAGAGGCCAGTGTACTGTGTGCTGTCAGTGAACGTTAAAAAATCCCAGGTGGTCGAAATTTCCGGAGCTCTTCACTACGGCGTCCCGCATAACCTGAGTTGCTTTGGGAGGTTCATAAACCATAAACCATTTTCTTTATGACCAGAACATGCTCTATAACTGCTTAATGCAGATATTCACGCATACTCCGCGGGCTACAACCAACACGGAAGCTGCTCGGCATACTAGTTTAGTACATCCTATGCTTGGGAAATGCCATTCTAATGTTTGACCTACAGTTTTAAAGCTAAGGCCAGGTTGTCTTATTAAACTTGGAAGTTTATGCTCATACTTAGATTTTTCTGCGCAATTACTTTGACCTAGAATTTAGCGTCTTGTGCGGCGTTCCGTAATGGCTATGATTCTAACAAACCGCATTTGGCGGAAGAAAATTACATCCTCTTCGCTGCGTTAGGCGCGCGCATCTCAGGTTATGCAAACTTCAGGACGTAGCCAAAATATATCCAGCGAATTTTTCTTCCCAATCAGTCCCGGTTGAATTTTTCTGTATTGTTTTTTGATCTGGCTACATTTTGTACGTACGTTGAAACTAGCGTAATGAAAAGCAAGAAAAGATATTGTCCCATCGGTTCCCAACTTTCATGGCTTCGTTGATTCATTTCATGAAAAGCACGTTTAATCAGCACGCTGCTTCTTTTTTTCTTGATTTTTAGCGCTTCAGCAAGTGCTAGTATAGCAAGTTCATCACAGCGTACAAAAAAAAATGCCGCACTCAAACCGAAAACGGGATTTAGATGATTCTTTTTATGCGGCTGAATAATTAAAATAACCTTTTGGAATACGTGGGGCAGACACGAGTATAGCTCTCTCATAACGCGCAAACTGGGCTATCAGTAGTATTTCTCACTGACTTGCTTTTGCTTATTTCCCGCTAAATACAGTGCAAAAAATAAGTAAATAAGCACTCACTCTCGTTTCTGAAAAAGACCGCGCAGCTCCGGAAAACTTCATTATGAAGCATCGTGAGGAAAACGTAATAATCAATTTTTTTTTCTGCTCCAGCCACTTTAATTTGTTTGTTTTGCGTAGTATCGCAACACAGATGATACATTCCCTTAAAGTGCAGAATATTTAGCTTAAATGTGAGATTTAATTGCTTTCCCTCTTCGGTATGTAATATTTGGGCAAGATATGAAAAAGGAAATCATCCGAGTAATATCAGAAGGCGGAACTCATTCCAACATTGTGCGACACTCATGGGCCTTCTTTATTGTGTTCAGATGTGATAAAATATAATTGGTTTGGCTTGGCTTGGCTTGGTTTGGTTTATGGGGTTCAACGTCCCAAAGCAACTCAGGCTATGAGGGACGCCGTAGTGAAGGGCCTCTAGAATTTCGCCTCCATCGAAATTCGGCCGCCGCGGTCGGGATCGAACCCGCGTCTTTCGGGTCAGCAGCCGAGTACCATAACCACTGAGCCACCGCGGCGGCTTTATAAAATATATTTGAAACAGCACTTTTACTTCAAGACCGATAAATAAAAGCTGCCACTGAAAATCCTTAGATCCCAAAAAGGTTATTGTGCGACACGCTGGGAGCAGGACTCAAAACATACATGTACATTTCATTAGCTCTCGGATAAATATAAATTTGAGGGTACACTGCCTTCTAAGGCAAATCCTTCAACATGTTTGTGTTGTGAGTTCAACGATGAGAAATATACATACGTCATAGTTTCTCATGTTGATCTGATGCCAGATGATTATTATAGTTATTTAGGGCATTCTCGTCTTAAAGCTACGTTACGGAAAATTAGGAAGGACAACTAGAGCAACGCTGTAGATTATTACTGAACACGTAAATTTCGACCGGCGAAAGGGAACTATCAGTGCATGCTAATTTTTATTTGCTTGCCATTCGACGTGGTTTACGGCTTACTGAGCGTGCAGTTTCATGATGATGATATACCCGACACCTCGGCAATCTTATGCTCATGCCTCTGCCACTGAGCCGCCCCGGCGGGTAGATAATATAGGGCTCGGAGATTGATCGATTAACTGCACTAATAATGAATGGTTGCTTTAATCGCGAATATTTTTTTGGCGGAGGGTCATTACCTGAAGCCAAGTGAGCTAGATGAGCTTCCGAGCGGGGTTCTCAAATTTTCAGTGCATGTGTGTGGCGATACTATCTGCGTTCAGGTAACCTTTTTTAGCTCGAATATGTCGAGTGCAGTTAATATCTTCGCCCAATGGCAGCACGATTATGAAACCTTACGATGAACATCGCAAGCCTGCGGTGTTAGCGAAGATCAGGTGCTTTTAAGAACAAGTAGGCATTCACGTCGTGCTTTCGTCACTGCATAAATAATAATAACTAGATACTAGCCCACAAACAGATTGCAGGTGCCAAATCGCAGGAGTAAGTCGCACGTTTCGTTAGACTGTTGGCTTTGTGAAGAAACGGCGTGTGAACCGCAGAGCCTTGAATTCTAATTTTTTTTTTCCTTTAAGTGGCAAAGACAGGGTTACCAATGTTATTTTGTAGTTTTATCGAAAGGAGCATTGCTAATTGCGTGATTCTTATTTTTTCTTTAGATGCTTTCAGCGCTGCGTCGTAATGAATGAAATTACTGATTAGGGCTGACGATTACTAGGTTAAAAACTTCTGATGTCGTGCGGCTGCAGAAAAATGCAGGCATTATGTTAGTATAGCATAAAATGGAAGGTAATTGAAGCGCAAAAAGAGCGTCACCGAAGAAAAGTGCGCGCGTGCGTGTATATATATATATATGCGAAATTGAGAAACGCTTCATGTAGCTAAACATTTATTGCGAGTCGACGTTTGGGACAGAGCCTGTTGTTTTTCAAGAATTGAAAGGACAGGCTCTGTCCGAAACGTCGAGTCACAATAAATGTTTGCCTAAAGAAGCGTTTCTCAATTTCTCATTTGACCTCTAGCAGCGAAGTACGTTTATCTCTTTATATATATATATATATATATATATATATATATATATATATATATATATATATATATATATATATATATATATATATAAAGAGAGAGAGAGAACCAACACGAACGCGCCCTTTGCGCCCCAAACGGCTTAAAAACTCTCGCTCCATAACTTCCGTTGCTGCGAGCGGGATCTCAGCAAATCTGCTCTTCATACTCCATTTACATTTCTTAATAAAGTTCGATGAGCGACGCTAACAGCAGAAATTCGCATCCCAGCGTCGTATTAAACATATCTGCTTCTCTTGGCAATTCAAATTACAGCGCTAGCTGATAAGCGTGCCCGTCTTCGCTCGCCAGTCTCCAGATTGTTGCTGATCAGTTTTTCTTCATCCATTTCCTGGTGATTATTTCCAAAGCAGAGAAACTCTCGCGGCATGTTAATTTTGCATCGTTAAAAACTTCTCTTCATTCCTTCCTGCGTTTCTTCATTTTTTTTTTTTTTTTGCCTGCAAAGAAAACTGATATCTTTCTACTGGAACGCCGGAGGCAAATAAAAGACTCGCGAAAGGAGGAAAGAGAATGGTTTCGGGGTGCAGTCATGCTGCGTTGCAGAAGAAAAGGAAAGAGGGAAAGAAAGAAATGACAGCACGAGGACGAAAAGAGGCAACGACCGGACATGGCCGTTAATGGGATGCTTTGTGATTTGTTCGCCTCCGACGAGGGGCAAAGGAGCAAAGCGAAGGAAAAAAAATGCTGAGCTCTTGTGTTCCAGCTAGTGATCCCTCGTGTTTAATTACAAGTGAACAATTACGACAGATTGCAGTGAATCGCTGAGAAAAGAACTTGGCGAGGAATGAAGATGGCTTTTTCTGCAGGAACGGGGAGAAATAATAAAAGCTCAGAGTCGCCTCATTCCCTTCAAGAATTCGCGCTGGCAGCTCGCGTCCTTGGCAGTATTCCTGGAGCCCGTCCTCAATCTAGGTCGTCAGTGCAGTGTCGAAGTAGCGCCGAAGCAGTAGCCATTTAAGTCGGGCATAAATTCTGACACGAACGTAGCCTACGCGAACGCCAGAGATTTTTGAGATGGTCATTGCAAAGCTTATCGAGCCCCCTTTTTTTTTTTGGTTGCGAACCCTGCGTTGAAAAGCATGATCGGCTGGTGCAGATTATTTCCTTGCTTGGCTCACTTTTATTCTTTCCCTAACAAGAGCTAAAAAGTAGAAGCGCGTGCACGCTGGAATAAAGCAAGAAATACCGAGTAGCCTTGAGCCTTTCGTTGCTCTCCTTTCTCAGATAAAAAATATTCTTTCCATTGCTTTCAATGCGTTTCGACACATACCTTAACTGCTTGCTCATTCAGTATTCAAGCGATCAATCTTTTTTGTACATCCTAAGACATGAACTTCTCAACTATAGTACTTACTTGGTAAGGTTTTTGCTCTTGCTATGTTGTAACTTTGCTGTAGCATGCAAAAAAAAAAAATAACAAGGAAACGCGACAAACTTCGAGCTTGAAAGCAACGAAAATGGGGGTGTGTCGTTTCAGCCGCGCCGCGCAAGGCGGCCTTTCTGCGTCGGAAATGCGAAACCATTAAGTTGCATAGTGCACTTTCAGGAAAACGATTTCTCCTCGCCGCCTGCGCTAAAAAGTTGAGCAGAAAAGTAAGGTACGCAGATGCGGAAGGTGGCAAAGAAAGAAGATCGTTGCGCCACCGATGAAGTTCTATTTACGTGCGAACGCTTCGCGCATCGGCAGCTTTTGTTATCCAGAGCCAGCTGTCTTCGAGGGAACAAGATACTAACTAGTGCCGGCTGGGTCGCAAGAGCCTGATCTGTTGTGCTGCAGTAATGTTTCTTGTACTTATTCACGCGGTGAGTGCCAAATGCGCGTAATGTGTCTGCTGAGGGCAAAGACCGACCTACGAGCCAGCTTGGAGGAAGAGCTGGCACTACAGGAGCGGCCAAATCGCTTCTGCTGCTTCAAAAATAAGTGGTAATAAATGAGTTCGTCGACATTTTCCTTTCGGCGTGGTTTCCCTTTGCTCATATTTACTTGCAGACGGGGAATTCATTGCAGGCTCGGGAGATGGTAGCGTGCGTTTAACCGCATTAAGTTTTCTTCAAATGAAGATAAATTTATGTTACGTAAATGCAGATCAAGCCCGTGTGTACCTTATTTGTAATACCAAAACGGCTTCTGGGGCCCCGTACCAAAACATCTGTTTCGAGGGAATCAGGTCCGATGAGAATGTAGAGCACTACGAACTATTCCGCGTTTCATCATATTTCACTTACGTTTTTTTTCGTGTGTGTGTTATACAGGGAGCAAATTTTATTATTGCGTTTTTTTTCCCCTTTAATGACAAGCATTTCATTCTGCAAGCACCTTTCACTTACTATAGGTCAGTATATAAGAAGCACTTATTATTTACTTTCAAGAGTTGAGTATTTTTACGAGCGTAAGTGTTAGGGGCTTTGAACTATTACAGCGGGACTTGTGCAAAAGCTCTCGACGACAATACACGAAGGAAGTAAGCAGTAATGCAGAAAGATGGCGAGTTGGTGGTTCATCATTCAATATCAGCATCAGCGTGAAGGACGAAGACATAGAAGAAGCAAGCAAGAAAACCGCATGTCAGTGGTCATCCTGTCTACTTCTACTATGCATTCGCCCTTGACGCTGGTTCTGAGTTTCAAAGGTTTGATTTGATTTGATTAGGTTCAACGTGTCAAAACCACTCAGGCTATGAGGGACGCCGTAGTGGAGGGCTACGGATTAATTTCGACCACCTGGGCTTCTTTAAGGAGCACTGAGATAGCATAATACACGTGTCTTATTTCGCCTCTACGGAAAAGCGACCGCCGCGGCCGGGATCGAACCCGCGTCTTTGGGGTCAGTAGCCGAGCGCCATAACCAGTGAGACACTGCGACATGTGCTAAGTTTCAAAAAAGTAAACAGGTGCCGCTTCAGGCACCTCTTATGTGACGGCATGTTTCTGACACCGAAGAGTGCATCATTTCATTTGACTTCTCGTAAACAACGCTGCTGTCTGCGCTATGTTGCGCCGTGAGCAAAACGACCAGCAGTAGATATTATGGCTTGCAGCGTCAGAGGCCTGGCTTTTTCATTTCCGCGAAGCATGTCGCACGACCGAAGCAATTATTCCTACACTTCCCGGTGAACGAGTGATGCGCCGAATACCGGCCAAAAAGTGCGAAATAGATTTCTCCAACGAACTGACGCGCGTAGGCAAGCGATTCGCGATTATTACGTATGTGTGTGTGTGGGGGGGGGGGGGGTTGAAAGCGGGCGGACAGCTGAGGAGGTGGTTAGGAGCCGGCTGTTTTGTTGGCCTTTGAGCGATGAGAGAGAAGGGCCGCCGCAGGATGCCTGAATGCCAAGTGGGTCGCAAGCGTTGGCCAACGCTCCGCGGCCGTTATTCGCTGGCGACCGCAGATTTCGCCGGCGCCTGCAATCAGTGGCCGACCCATCGTTGGGGACGTATAGGGTCGCCTGAGTGCCCAGAGCCCAGATGGGCGTCCTGCGAGGAATTGACCAGTGAAATTCGTGCGCCTATCGGCCCGGGAGGAGAGGGGGGCGCACATCTTCTTGGGTGCCCCCCTCCCCTGCGCGCGGTGCCGTGGCGTGTCGGCCCTTGCAAGGCGGCCGCTCCCAAAGCCGGTCGTTTGCCGGGTAATTAGGTGAGAATTCCGGCGCTCTGGGCGGGCCAGTGCGCGCGTCCGTTGGGCGGCTTCGGCAGCGGGCCGAGCAGGCCTCCGCCCCGGCGGCTCGCGAGTTGCACCCGGCCGCCCGGCTTCATTATTCACCGCGCGGCCGACCGATTTTGAGCGCCTGTGGCTGCGCGAGGGCCTCCCTCCCCGCAGTTCGCGTCGCCTTCCCCGTGCGTGCGAGGCGCATATTTGGCGGAACCCACGATGCCCGCTGCCGCCGCCGGCGTCGCTTGTTAAGCGTCACTCGCCTGAGATTGGAACCGCATCCTTGACCCGGGGGAGGGCGGCCGACCAACAGCCTCGGCCGTGATTTGGCGGGAAGCGCTCGCCAGAGGCACCGCGGTAAATAAAAGAAGAGCGCTGGGATGGGGTCCTCGCGATGGCGCAGCGACACCCCCGCGCGTCCCCGAGCCAAGAGGCGGCTTCTATTCTCCTCAAGCCCCTCATGGTGGGCTCGCTGGAAGTGGACTGATATTGAACTGCGGCTGCAGTATACTGAGAGGGTATACCTGGATTCGTAACAAGAAGCGTGCTCGGAAACAAATTTATTGCAGCCTTGTCTCGCTGCCTAGTCGGCCGGTATAGACGCCAGCGGGTGGAAGAAGCCGACACCCCATGAGAAATTTCAGGCAACTGGCTCACTTTACGGCGCCGAAATATTTTTTGTTTCATCTCTCACATCCGCATCTCGCAAACTTGGGCTGCCGACTGTACATTCATGTTGGATATGAAACTTCGTGAAGCAAGATGAAAAAAACAACGCATAAGTGAAGAGAGATTGCCAATGCAATTAAATTGACACTTATTTGAAGAGCTAGATTTTGTTTCGGGGTACTCTTTAGTTTTTAGTACAGTGATCACAAGATACGCAGGTCATGTCCAATGTACGTGCGGCGGAGCTTTCGATCTCGAAAAGGTTTGTCTCCCGCACCACTCCAAAGTAAGGGAAGGTTTTTTTCTTGTGTCATATCTGGGATAACACAAAAGTGCAGTATACGTCCATTATGCAAACCCACGAGCCACGCTGCCCGCCCCAGAAGCGAACAGCGTGACCTGCGTGTTTCTGACAAATGCTGCACATATACAATTCACAGGACAGGGCCATTCATTTTAAGAAAAAAAAGAACAGCCATGACACTGCGAAACACAAAATGAAGAAAACTTACCGAACCTGCAACGAGGTTACAACAATATCACCCATTCCTACTTCGGTAATCAAATCGTGTTTCTTCAGTTTGTGCATGATGTAGATAGTTTGCTTCAGTCGGTACTGATTTTAGAGAACGATTAGTTAAAATATCTTGCTAAATGGCAGTGTGGTATGCTCACCTTATGGTGATGATCGCGGCTAGAGGAGACCAAGACTCCTTAGCGGCTCCAGAGAAAGGAGGTGGGATTTTGGCAAAATGTTTTTTGCAGCAAACCTAAACTGCGGGTTTTTAGAGCGAAAGCACTAGCAGCCTCCTACCACGTAAAACCAAAAGGTGGACGTGAAGCCTCTGAGAGAGTCTCGAAAGGAAAAGAAAGGAAAGGAAAGGAGAGGACAGGAAAGAAAAGGAAAGGAAAGGACAGGAAAGGAAAAGGAGAGGAGAGGACAGGAAAGAAAAGGACAGGACAGGTCAGGAAAGGAAAGGACAGGACAGGACAGGACAGGAAAGTACAGGAAAGGACAGGAAAGGACAGGAAAAGAGAGGAGAGGAGAGGAGAGGACAGGACAGAAAAGGACAGGAAAGGACAGGACAGGACAGGAAAGGAAAGGAAAGGAAAGGAGAGGACAGGAAAGAAAAGGAAAGGACAGGACAGGAAAGGACAGGAAAGGACAGGAAAGGACAGGACAGGAAAGGAAAGGAAAGGAGAGTAAAGGAAAGGAGAGGACAGGAAAGGAGAGGAGAGGAGAGGAGAGGAAAGGAGAGGAGAGGACAGGAAAGGAGAGGAGAGGACAGGAAAGAAAAGGAAAGGACAGGAAAGGACAGGAAAGGACAGGAAAGGAAAGGAAAGGACAGGAAAGGACAGGAAAGGACAGGAAAGGACAGGACAGGAAAGGAAAGGACAGGAAAGGACAGGAAAGGTGCTTAACTGTCTCCCTGGGTTACTGGACATCTCACTCGCGCTTTGATCTGCGTGGTGGTAGTGACAGAGAGATGTGCGCTGCATGCGTTGTCGCTGACACAGTTGCGGCAGAAACTCGGCACTGGAGAAATAGGCTTCTGACGTTCATTGGGTTCATTAGCGTTGGCGTTGACAACGTTGTAGACTCCGTTGCAACAATTTTGAGGAAAGGAAAGGCGCATAACTGGCTCCCTGGGTACGTGGACACCTCAATCGCGCTTTGGTACGTGGCGGTAGTGACCACCTGCAAAAAGCCGTGCTTTCGCACAGTAATTCGTGCTTAGAAATTGTAAACCGCCAGCCACTCTTATCTTTGGATTTTAGGTAACAACAACTTGAGAGGTGTCTTCGTTGCTCCGGCTGTTCTATAACAGTTCAATGAATTAAATTAGGTTCTGCCTTCTTGCGCAAATCCGAATTTAGCAATTGGTTGATTACGAATAGGCCGCGCACTAATAACATTCAGATCAGCTACAAGAAATGAAATATATCAATTGTTATTTATTTAAGAAATATTACGTAGTTGTCTCGCAAAAACAAGCTACTACAGATCCATTCCAGCGGCCCCATTCAATGTTTCTTTTTTTTTTGTAGAAGCCGCATGCAGTTTATTTTCCACATTCTGTACAAAGAAGCTACGAGGCGGCCATATTTTTTTCAACAATGTAGCATTGTTACACTGTCTCCATGTAGCGACAGCTGCCCTAAAAGGTATACAAAAGTTTGCCGCTTCAGTTTATTGGTCACTTGAGGAATTAGTTCTGATTCGCGCATTAATAAAACTTGCAAGATCATCAAGACAGCAACAGCAGCAGAAACAAAAATTACACGGGGTACTTAAGGCTACTTACGCGCTTGCAATGCGAAAGCATTGGTTTTAAATTTTATTTTTTTTATTTTTTTTACATATTTAAAATTTTTTCTCTTCCTTTCTAATGACACTCCTACTCATTAGCATACAGTTGTAGGGCAACGCAAATACTGGGTTCCCCTTTGTTCACCAAGAAGCAACGCGGTTTTGTGGCCTATGGGCTGCGTGCTCGCCTCGCAGTATGAAAGCCCAGCTTTCAGTTCCCTGCACCTTCAGAAGAAATCTTCTTTGGGACCACGGTGACGTCATCTGGGATTTTTAGGACCACTGCTGCTGGTCAACGCCGACGCTGGGTTTCGTCGCCGATGAGCCATGGATTGCTTTCGCAATAAAAATTACAATCTATCATCCGCGTAAGGTCCGCCATGAAATATATTTCTTTACGCTTAGTCCTGCTGATCTGGCATACCTATCAGGTGTTTTAGAAGATACCTGCCTTCACCACGAGCCCATATTACCGCTCCAGAGCAAAGCATGACCAGCACTTTCTAAAATGAAGTGTAAAGCAGGAGACTCCTGATGCATCGCGAGTGAAAGTCTAGCTAGCTGGTTCCAGTCATCAAGCTTGGCAGGTCTGCACTCCGCATCACGTCATACAGTCCGAACGCTCGAGCTAGTTGCGTCCTGAAGGTCACAGATAACGAAAATTGAGAAATAGCTAGAAAGTTGCGCAACGTTTTCTGATGTTATGTTCGGGCTCTCGAAATGGTCACTCCTGCTACAGCAGATAAGCATCAATGCAAACAATTATGTGAATAAAAAAAATTTACGCCCGGTTGGAAAAACAAAGTATATGGTCCGCAAAGAACTTTGCTGCACCATTTACTTCCATCAAGCACAAAATTGCCTCGGTTGACTTCAACACGGGTAGACGTCAGAGACAGATATCAGAGTGTCGTTCATTAAGCTATCGAGAAAGTTTCGGCAGCTGCAGGAAATCTTTAACCGTTTTCTTGCAGGATGAACATTTATTTTATCTGATAAGCTTTCCTTCGTCTTGGTCGAGGATAGACCAGTCTCTTACCACACTTCACATGGCGCCCTGCGGGGTGGTAGGTCGATCCCTACGCCGTTCAACATCGCTCTCGTTGCTCATGTCGACTCACGGCCGAACTTGGCCTAGATTTCAATATAACCAGGTAACAAGCGCATGAGGTCATCAGCTGCGACACGCCAGCAAGCTCATATAATTCAAAAGGCGGCGCTTGTCATTACATATACTACCTACGCAGACAAAAGCCAGGCGCAGAGAGGTGGACTGCTACAGAGAAATGTTCCCCGATTGTGTTGACATGCAAGATAATGTCATCTAACACCAAAATAAGAACTTCTATCTCTATTTGAGCGGTCACGCAACTTCTGGTACAGAGAAACGTAGTCACAGCTGTCAGGGATTGAGTTGAGCGATGAGATTAAAAAAACGTGCTTGGATATTGTTAATGGGGCTAGTGCAGGAGATGGCTAATTACCGACAAGTGAAAGAGTCCTCTGTTCCACGGAAAACTTAACCTGCCCAGTGATGGTGATCACGAATCCTTTTCCAGGAGGCACAATTTTTTTGGCACTCATAGATCCATTAGGGCTGTGCTAGAGAGGGAAGTAAACATTTCTCGCATATTTTGGAGAAGTTTGTTGGTCATAAGCTTGGCAGGTTGCTCAATATGATAACCACGAAGTCTGAAGTGATACGCCCGCGCCCAAATCGCGCACGCACGAGTATTAACACGGCATAATTGATCTAGCCTTCTCTCTGAGAAACACCAAAAGCTCAGTCATTACACGTAAGGCAAAGGCGGCGCTCCCTTAAGCTCCCTCTTAAAAATATTGGCGTGATTAATGCAGAAGTCACTAACTAGCACTCCTCATGTCTCATGCTTGAAAGTGAGACTGGCCACACTTATCCATACCGTGTCATTTTTCGAAGAGCAAAGTGGGAGAGAGGGAGGGGAGGAAAGGGTGCGACCTAGCCTAGTACAGTCTGCTGGGAACGTTTGAAGCATAGATATCCGTGAACTTCCCAGTGTCCAAGCGCAAAACATCCGGGCTGGTCTTGACGTGGCGACCTTGCTGCACCAACGATTGCACCACTCTGGAAGTTGTGGTGGTGTGAAGTGTTTTCTTTTCTTTTTTTTTTTTGGGGGGGGGGGGGGGGGCGGGGGGAGTAAAAAGGCAAAAAGTCTGACAGTTTTTCTTTTCTAGTGTCACAGTATTTTTTGGCAGCACACAAAAAATCAAGCGCTCTGTGAAGCTCACAACAGTCCCCTATAGACGCCCGTGCTACAAACATTCTTTTTGCCGAAGCATTCCAGAAATGCGCAATTCCTGCAAAATTGAGTCCTTGATTTATTGTTCTCTAGCAGCAATATCTTTTCTTTCCCCGAAACTGCGATGAATGCCAAAGAACCCTCTTAGGTGGCAGTGACCTGGAGCGCTACAATACGGAACCGTCTTATAACACTTGTCTCATTAGAGCGTGAAGACCCATTAAATCATCAAAATCTTCAGTACTAAATGCACCGTACAATAAATATCTGGGTGCGCGTGACGTTCCCACGACTACTTTATTAACAACGATAGCGTAGCTGAGGCCAGCTGGTGATACATCCTTCTATCGTTTTTAAACCGACCACGTGTCAGCCCAAGGTGTCTAACGGCCGCTCAGAATATCGCCCAGACGGGCGCAGAAGAGCCGTGGGCTTAAGCGACCGCGCCTTAATCTTGCTGCTTTTTGAAAGCCCCTCTGTCGAGTCTCCTGCGACGAGGTTCGCATTTTGCAGATGCCCGCAGCGCCCTGCGCGCTATCGGTCGAAAATGAGCTGTTCTAGCGTTCCACTTTTAGAAGCCAGACGGCAGAGAGGACGTAATTGCCGTCAAACGCACCGAGCGCACGGGTGCTTGCGTCACTTTTCGCATGAATGCCTAAAACGGTCGGCTGGGAGGGATTAACGGCAATCGGCCCTTAACAAGTGCGCCCAGAAGCCACCTCCTAAGCAGGCGCATGAAGCTTTCCTGCAAGAACCTGAGAAGAAGGCTTCTTTTCCGATCTGGCTGCTGTTAGCGAAGCATCAACCCCATCTTTGCTACGCGCCTCCGCCCCCGTGGTCAACGACTCGGAGCTGAGTTTCGCGCCGGCTCCGCGGTTTGTGAGCCAAGCTTAATTAAACGCATCGGTGCGAGTTGCTGCTATATTATGTATCTGTCGCTTTTTTTTTCTTTTTCTATGCTTCATTGAACGCCAGGCTGTCTGAAATTGCTTCCGAGTCTGCTATCCCACAATGGCGTGCTTTCAGCGCAAACTGTACACAAAGAAAACGAGAAGAGGCTGCGTTGGCTGCGGCACATCATTGTCGACGGCGGAGATGGACAGTCTGAGCAAAAAGAGAAGTGGAAAGACCGGTACTCCACACAAAAATGAAAGAAAAAGGAAATGCCGCTTGAATAAAACGGTGACTTTATTTTAGGATTATACGATGATGTCAATGGCCAATGTGCGCGTCGTTTGCAGATTAGAAAGTAAAACTTTTGAATTGTGCAATAGTCAGAGCTCGAGCGCAGATTTAGAGCTAGCGGCTTCGAGTAAACCTCTTCCGACTGAAGAAATTCGTGAACATTACAGCAGTTACCGAACTCTGGCGCTAGTGCGCCGAATAGTGGGTATAATGATATTAAGTTTGAAAGAAGGATTGTATACTTTGTCAGTTTTTAACTTCTAGTTATTTTTATTGATGTGTTTTAGTCAGAATTAGCTTACGGTATAATGTTCAATATATGAAATATCAATGGAAGCTGCAAAATTTTTCGACATTCGCTCATTCAGAGCTTAGTAGCTGACATCATTTACTGACCTTAGGAAGTATATATTTTAGTGTGGATGGCTGTCACTGTTCAAAACTAGAGCCAGTTTTGCAAATTTTCGTGAATTAACAGGCTTTAGAAAGAAAAGGATAAAACATCCGTCGTTGAACACGCCCGTCAGACGTGTTCATTTCGCTAAAAGGCGCGACTTGTAGCCCTGTGAGGCACGGAGCACAGACGGATTTTTAATCACCTGATCTGTCTGTATCCACGCGTACACACAACTAATGAGTGTGGATAGCTGCTGCTTCTTTCAATGATAATAACATTATTAACTACGAATTCCAAATGTGGGCTATGCAAGGAAGTGAGTGAGACCATTGAGAATATGCTCACCTGCAGCGAGAAAATAGCACAAATAATTACAAAGGCACAAAGCAGTGCCCAAGATAATCCGCTGAAACCTGTTCAAGAATTCGAATCTGGTGGGACCGCATGCCTGAAAAAGTGCTAGAAAACGAGTGCATTGAAGTACTTTGAGGCTTCCGGATTTAAACGGACAAGGTGTTGGAGAGCCCTACAAACTCGACTTGACCGTCGTGGAGAAAAAGGTGGCGTGAACTGTTGGCATCGCCTTACGTAATTATGGTGGGATTCCAGAGCCAACTGGAATGAATCATGAAGTACGAGGTTCCGAATATGAAAGCAGAGAGACGCTGACACAAGGCAGCAGTTGTAGTGTCAGTGGCATTCAGCACACTGGGAGCCACCCCCAGGGACCTGGGGCAATAACTGAAGCAACTCTGCGGCGACAGAATAACGATATGCTAACTTCAAAAAGCCACGCTGCTTGGATCAGTGTATACAATTCGCCCGTGTGAAAAGATATCTTTCGTTCTTGGGAACAACCTGTAAAGAATATTGGCATCAAAAAACCCTTCACGAGATCTGGTTGTCGTTTACATAGCGTTAAATAATACTACCAAACAATGTATCTCAGATCCCAACGAGACTTTCACAGATCTTCTGCGCACACTCGATTCAGAAAAAAGAAGCGAACATACAAGACAGACCTGACTCGGCGCTGTCCAGCGCTCAGCCCAGGATAAAGTTCGTGCGCTTTCCTGGAGACTTTCTACCTCCGTGGTCTGTGTCTAATATTTATTTATTTAACAATACTGTCAACCCTCGTGTGAGGGTCCTTACAGAGAGGGTATAAAAATTTCATAGAAAAACAGCACTATTCACAAGCATTGAATACATCAGCATGACACGGTACATCATTCAGTCAAGCATCAAATGGCACTTTCAAGCAGGTGGTTATCCAAAGATCGTTCGAATGCATGCACATCACTCTGTTCCACAACACTCATTGGCAAATCATTCCACATTTCAACTGCATGAGGGAAGAAGGAATGTTTGAAAGTTTCACTACGGGCGTTGTAAGGCTGAATTATCCGACCATGATTTGTTCTAGAACTGCGTTTGCCTGGTGCTTGTATGTATGTTTCCTTCTGAATATTTATCTGTCCTTGGAGCATCTGGAACAATAACTTCAGCCGATTTTTTTGTCGTCGTGTTTCTAATAAATCCAGGTTACAGGAAGAGAGCATATCCGCAACTGAGTCTGTCCTTCGATATCGGCAGCAAATAAAGCGTACTGCGTACCTCTGAACTCTTTCTAATTGTTTCTTTAAATAATTCTGTTTAGGACTCCATACTACTGACGCATACTCAAGGACTGGCCTCACAAAAGCTTTATATGCAATTAGTCTTACATCCCGTGTAGCATGCTCCAATTTTTTTCTCAGAAAATATAACTTCTGGTATGCTTTAGAACAAACCTCTTCTATATGTGTGCCCCAATTTAAGTTTTGTGTTATTGTCATTCCTAGGTACTTAAACTGAGTTACATTTACCAAACATTTGTCACCAATGACATATGGGAACAATATGCGCTGCAGATCCCCAAAACAAACATATGCTAGGTCGCCTGGTTATCCAGGTTGTTGCACAAAGCTATAAGTGAGCTATGATGCACGCCCTGTAGTCGAGGGCCCTGGATTCTTGTTGACCACCCTAGGATTATCTTCCATGCGCCGAACTCCGAGCACAACCGTTCAACATTGCACCTTCGGTCCAAATGGGGTCGCTGCGGCCGAGTTCGAACCCTCGTACTCGTGCTGAGCAGCAAACAGCCATATCCGGTCTTTAACCATGGTGACATTTGTCACAGTGACGCATCGCAGCCGGTCTCCTTATAAATTCGTGAACAAGAAAGCTATGTCGCGAGAAATCAAGCCTCTCGTCTTGTAAGTGATATTTTACGAAGTATGCACTCTTGAAGATTGATCACCTTTGCCGGCAATAAAAAAAAAAGCGAGCAGGGGCTCGTGAGGAACGCTCAAGTGGGCGAAGCATATCGGCTCACGCTGAACAGAAGCGGAAGTCATGGAAGGAAGTGCTTAACGGAAGTCGTCTACTACGTACAATGCTACTGCTCTTTTGTTTTTTTTTTTTGTTTTCTTGCAAGGTAAAGTGAAGCGCACGCAGTACGAACGCAAGGGAAACGCGGGTAGCGTTCATAAGGGCATTGGTTCCAGCAACGCGCCACACATAAGAAGGCCACGCTACGTCTCATGCCATGAAACGTTCACTACGCCAGCCTTTCACTTCTCTGCCGTGAGCTTCTCTTCGTCGGTCAGCTTAATTCGGGGCATAACAGAATGCTCGTTGCTTGCCGCAGGAGGTCGCCAGACTTCTTTTTGGGTTCTTTCTTCTTTTTCTCCTTCCCACTTCCGGGGGCACGCATTCGCTGAAAGCAGGGGAATGGCCGAACATTTTCCCTTTACGGCGAACTCCATATTCCTCTGATAAGCATGGCATGAACCGCGGCACTGTTATAGAGCTGTCTCAAGGACATGCGTTGTATACTTTTTTTTTTAAACACGTATTTATTAAAACGCAAGTTGCAGCTGCTTTCCGAAACCGAATTCCTGCTACAACGGCCAGAATAACTGACGGCTTTTTTTTATTTTAAATTTGTGACAATTAATTTCTTTCCGTGTTACAAAGGAAGTTTGTGTGGCACTATATTCATTGAAAGGACACTCATACTTCGTTTCATTAGTCTATAGTCAGTGCATTCTCCGCAGTACCGGTGCCCCACCTTGTGTTTTGCTTCGTTAGGCGAAACTCTGATCAAGAGTGCAGCTATAAAAAAAAAAGAAACGGATAGTATTCATCGATATGATTCGCGTGAAAGACATCTCTGCATATTTTATTTAAGGTTAGAGCATTAAAATTCAGCGCAGCAGCAAGTTTATTTGTCCAACTTTTTTTTTTTTTTGCAAGTGGCATACGGTGCCTCTAAATTCAGGCGCCAGGGTTTGGCTGCTTACCCAAGGTATTTTACTAATTTATGCGTGTTTCAAAAAAGCTTCTTTCGCAATGTAGATGTATAGCACGTACTTATTTGTGCATGTGTGAGGAGGTTAGGCATGCTAGATTGTTGGTTATATCTTTACTCCAAGCATGAACGAAAACTTTAGGGGGAGGGCAAAAGGCATATATCCTGATGCAGTCGGTCCCCCTTAGTGCACTTCATTCAGCAACTCAACGATATGCATCCTTTTTCGAGCACTGAAAGCTCAATTTATGCCAGTGCTGGCCACAGTTAAAACCGCCTACCAAAGAGTTCTTGTTTGGACAGACAAGCCGAGGAATATATTTCTTGCGCTACTCTTCCCACGTAGTCATCTGCTACAATATAAAGCCGCCTTAGCCAGGGTGAACTGCTTAATATTTTATATTAATATTCTTGGTCTATGCCGTTTTACGGAACGCTGCTGTTGCCGTGCCGTTTCAGAGTTCCGTCTCTAGCTAAAGATGCGGCAGGATGCGACCTTTCGTTGTCAGCTCACATCAAGGACACTAACTAGTCGTATCCGAGATCGATGGCGTGGACCGTATGTCCGGGAATGAGCGCTGTTTGCCCAGCCTTCGACGCGGGGCCGTGGACGCGGGCAGCGTGCTCCCCAGAGCACCAAGAAAGCGGAAGCTCGGAGCAGCGCGCCCCAAAGTCGAGGGCTTCCGCGAGTGTTTCTTGAGCCGTACTTCAGGGTGTCCCGTCCATCCATGTTTAATGCCGAACCCTTCTCCTCTTCGCCGGTTGAGAGAAATCAGATACTGGGCACTTTGGAGACAGGCACAGCCCTGCCGGCGCTGCAAGTTTGTTGGCACTCGAAAGTCGGAGGGGGCCTGTGTGCTCATGCCGAGAGCCGAGTCCAGTGGAACTTGGGAAACTGTGCGCACTGCGTTCGATTTATCGGCACCCCAGAACTGGCTAGGTTTCCCTGCGCGCAGGCGCACTTCCTTATCCTCCGGTCGCCCTCATTCTTTTGCTTTTTAGCGCCTTCCTCGGTGCTCCTGTCAATAGTCCTGCCTAGTAGCTTCAACGACAGCTTCTGTGCGGGTTCCGCCCACTTTCCCCCAAGCTCGCGTGGGCAGCCCGGGTTCAGATAAAGTTATAGAAGATGCAGTAAGCAGAGGATGCTTCACGACTGACCATGAGTGCTTCTTAAGGCGGTTATATCCGTTTTTCGTTTTGTTTTGTTTTGATATTGCTCAGTTTTTCAACAAGATGTCCTGCATTTGTAGTCGTTTTGATCTTCTGCTGCACCATCGGTTCAAAGCCCAAGGCTCAGCAGGCTTCCCCCGATGGCACGTTTGCGTGTCTGCCTCTGCGCGTGGAATGTTTTGATAGATCTCTGAGCGGCCTGACGTCGAGTTTTCGCTGTGAAAGAGGACTATCCAGTCATAAACAAGCAAGCTTGCTTACGTTTCATATCGGGGTGTTCACCGACGCCCTTTGATGTGTGTCACACGCATTTTCAGCGTGAATCGAGGTCAGTTTTTTTCTGTTTAGAATACTGTCGACAGTAGAGTGTTTTGTTGACTCGAAGCCCCACCTCAGTCGCTTACAGAAGCTAGCAGTGGGCTCCTTTTTGCATCCTTTGGTTTCGCATGCGGGTGTCATTTCTTCTCTCAATTGCCCTATTGGGAACAAGAAGCCGCCACATGTACAGAAACCGCTTCCGCGTGAAGGCCGATCGATTCGGCGTGAGCAAGTGTAGTCGCGGCGCCGGCAACGCTGGAATCGCTTTCGTTTTTCCACGCGCGCGCTTTTTAGCGCTCGTTTTTCAGGAGTTCAGTTCGGGCCTCGCTTTATTGCTGTTGCTACAAGTGCGCCTCTAAACAGTCTCCCTGCCCGCTCCGAAGCGCCGACCTTTTCTTCAAGAATGACGATGTGCGTCCGCGCGCCTCTCACAATGCTAGTAGGCCATGAAAAAAAAAAAACAATGAAAAGGAATGTTAAAACAAGGGACGGGGATGGGGCGGAGGCACGGAGCCGTTGGTTTTTTCGGCTGT
Organism: Amblyomma mixtum; assembly: GCF_055824585.1. Lineage (NCBI taxonomy): Eukaryota > Metazoa > Arthropoda > Arachnida > Ixodida > Ixodidae > Amblyomma > Amblyomma mixtum. The sequence continues at coordinate 85,519,219 of NC_143014.1, forward strand.
CACGCGCCACGCGTGACCAGCCCCCTGCTGTTTAAAAGGACGCCGCAAAAGCGCTCGCGGAGAAACGGGAAAGTGAGTCGCTGTTTCCACTCTTGTGGCGCGCGAACAGCGACGTTGTAGATGGTATCGAGCCTTGTATGTGTCAAAACAGGTGCTCCCTCCCATGTCGGCCGGGACGAGTGAGGTGGCGCCTGCAAAAGCTCGACAATTGCGCAGGTCTCTAAAAAAAAAAAAAGCGACACATTTGTTTTCCTGAGTCATGTGACTCACTCAACGCACGTATACGCTGTTTTTTTATTTCTTTTTGTCAATTAAACGTATAGGGCACAGGGTATCTTGGTTTCCTATCTGTCACACACGGCGTACATGGTGTCATACCATTTTTACTTTCGATTCTCAAGTATACGATCAGGCTCCCGCATGAACCGGTCAAAAATATATCAATCAGCAAGATTTTCTGAACATAGAGTTGTAGAGGAACACCCTTGTTCCAGTGCAGAACTGTATCACTCATGCTAATAACACAGCATAGTGGGATATAATGTGAGATCCAGACAGCGGATTACGCTGCGTCTCGAACAGTCCTATCATAGTTAATAGCTTCATAGGTTACAGGTTGGGAAAACGTTTATGAATTTCATCCACCGAACACCAAGATGTTTAGATCTGGTTTCTAATCATGGCTTATCAGCACACAGCAGTGCCATACAACGTGTCTTGAAACACAAAATTATCCTTATAAGCTCCTCAAAATGCCTTAAAGGTACTGATCAAGTTTGCCTCGATGCATTAAAAATTCTTTCTAAAACAAAAAAAAAATTATTTCAGAAGTTAGCTTGCCTAGGTGGCGGCAGCATGGGGCTATAGAACCAATCTCCTGAATTCATATGCTCATATTCTTGTCAACAAAACGATCTTTAATTGGTGAGGCAAACACACAATACTCCTAAATGGCAGTAGTTAAAGAGTTCAATTGGTACCAGCTTCTGTCACTAATACAAATCTATCATTGAAGAATAGAGATAACGTCACACAGAATATTATACAAAAAAAAACCTGTCGTCTGTAACTCTTACTCATACCAGAAGATGAACAAATAGAGGAAAAGGAACTGCAAGTGAACCGCGCGTACACTCAAAGTGCACGTCACCTCATTTCTATAAGTAGAACAAGAGAAATAAACTAACTAGCAGATATGTAATGCCGAACGTATCGCATAGGTGCCTGGCGATGTCTTGGTCAAAATGCATTTCCAGTGACCAAGAAACAGCAACATCGCTAAACAACAAGTGCTCTCGAAGACCGAAACATTCGGGTAATTGTCAACAATGATTATAAAGCTGTACGGCTTGGTATGGAGCCTTAGAGACGTCGGAAAATTTCTCTTGCTGGGGTCTCGCGCTTGAGTTTTGGCGCACGAAAGGGGAGAGCTGAAATGAATGAATGAATAAAGCCTTTATTGCAAGGGAGAGATGGCTCTCGGCTGCTGTTGGGTAATTAGGAGGTATGGGGGTGTAGGTGCAGAGGTAACTTCTAGATGGTCGTTTTCATAGCCTTCAGAGCTGAGCGTCGTAAGACGGTCGACCTTTCTTACAGTACTCGGAGCAGGGCACTCGCACTACCGTACGCCGCGATGGCATGTTGTGCTGCGGATCTTGATTGTACCTGGTCTGCTAGGGAGCGCAAATAAAAACCACATTCTGGTCAATTCATTTTATTTCATTACTCGGGCATCTTCTAGCAAGGAAAGAGCGCTTGTTATTGGCACGCTTTTAACTTTGTGATGGTGCATGCGCGCAAGCCGCGCGCTGGCGACGCAGCAAGCCGCTGTATCGCCATTTTCGATCACTGGAACGGCATGCATCGGGGCATAACTTTCTTAGACTATGTCACCCTTCGTATAAGAGTCCTTGCGCGCCCATACTGGATTGCAACTGTTCCAGTGCGTCCATGTTCCGCCCGCTTTATGGCGCGTCGACTTTCTCTTTTCCTTTCCGTCGCTCTTATTTCCCAACATTCGCATGGCGTAGAAGTCCTGTTTTTTTTTTATCATTTCAGTGCTCGAACGTATGAACGTATTGTTCACACCAAGTACTTGAGGCATTGCCGTCGCTTGCGCACATGTACGTAAAAAATCTAGGTAGCAATTATTAATGCCGTGGAGCTGGTCTAACAGTGTGGAAAGAGGTGTATTCTATTTGGGTGTGTTGTTTGCACCGGTCACCAATATTTCCAGAGAGAGGAGCTCCCTCCTTTTGTTTTTATTTTCGGCCTAAAAGGAGCAACAGAATCGTCCTTCCCGCGGGGCTCTTTTGGGCCTCTCCCTGCTTGCCGCCGTCAAACGCTCGGGGATCGGGAAACACGGAAAGGAGGCGGTGGGTGGGAGGAGCACCGGGACGAGCAGCTCTGGTCTTTAGCTGATGCGCGAGACGTGCTCCGGTAGCCACTCAGAGCACGCGCTTCCCCCGAGAACTCAATACACCGTGGAGTGGCCCTATTTACCTAAACGCGAGAGCACGAGCCACTGGCGTCAAAATGGTGCAAGGCCCGCAAAAATAGCTGTGTAAGCACAGACAAGTAATGCCGAGTGATTGTAAATCCTTCGCTTTGGAGAAAAAGAGGCTGCAAATAACTAATGGGTTTTTACGTCCCCAAGGTTCTCTGTGAACTCTGATGAACGCTGCGTTAGGGAGCTCAGTTTTAATGCCAACCATCTCCGCTTCGTTCGCGTCGACCAAATCTTATGGACAAGAATGTTTTGGAGAATTTTTCCTTTGCCGAGACGTGACCGTGCATCGGATTTGTGGCCTCATCATCTCAGCGGGTTGGCCAGTGTCCAGTTATGGACGAAATTCTGCGGGTTGCGGATTCACACACAAAAAAAATAAATAATTTCTATATATATATATATATATATATTCTCCTTGAGTCCACTTCCCGCAAACTTTTGTGCATGACTATAATATCGTGGAGGGCTGAAATGGTGCAGGCATTCCTCAAGTTCTCTTCAGTGTTGCTTAAATGACGGATTTCCCGCAAAATATAGCATTTTTTTTTTTACATGTAGCTGGCGATATTTCTGGTTTGCGGGCAGAGGGACCTTAAGCGGTTTCTAATAGATCTAAATTGTTCCTTTGCTGCAGTTGGAGGTGGTCCTAATTTTATTTTTTCGCAAACCATAAGATTCATAAAGCTGCACCGCTCTTTTCGTTGAAACATTATTGGTCGCCACATGCCTCATGTCACGGTGGAGGAAATTGAATATCCCGAGCCAGTTATGACTTGATTAGTGTGGCATTATCCTGGATTTTTCTCAAGTCTTCCCGGAAAACTGGACTCGCGAAGCATGTTGAAAAGTTCAAGGAAGAGTAACTATAGAGAAGCCAAATCTGTGTAGTCAGCAATTCCTGTAAAGGTGTCGGGCCGCACTTCTACGGCGAAAGCCATTATTGCCAGAGAAGCCTAGCGTATCGTATCTGTATTCGCGTGATTCGCATCCGGGACTTCGTCTACTGGTTCTTGTTGCTCTTCTTGATCTTCTTCTTTCACGGCTACAGCCGCCAGAGACGCGAGAAGTGAAGGAGGAAGAAGATGACGCGAAGATCGTGAGAGGAGGAATGGCAGCCACTCTGCAGCCGGAATGAACGAGTGAATCAATATATTTAGGAAAAGGACGGACTGCCTCCACCCTTTTAATGTGCCTGCGATAGACTACATGCGTGCCTCCGGAGCTAAAATAAACGTTCTTGTTTCGCGTTAATCCTACAGACCATCCTTTATGTAATTCTGCTGCCGATAGCTTGGGACGCCGTGCTTCACCATGCTGGCCATGATGCCTTCGGAGAAAAGGCGGGTCGCCGTAGCGTTTCGTACAGAATGCGCGTGTGTTTGGAGTCGGGACAGAGTTGGCAGCGCCGCAGACGGTATGCAACCGTCACCTAAACGAGGCTGAGATGCGAAGCGAGAAGTCGCTCGCAAACGCAAAGGAACCGAAACTAACCGTCTTTGACGGTACAGAAAAAACGACGACAAGCGAACGAGTAGCGACGAAAGACTAAAAGTGTGACGTGGTACCCTGATTCAGGAACAGCGAAAAATGGGCGGAAGGAATGCTAGCTTACGCTGACACGAAAGCTATACATTACAAACAATCGCACGTGGCTGTACTTGGTGTTAAGGTGGTATCTTCTCAGTATCTAGTGTGTGCACTCAGCCCCGCAGTTCAATTGGCGTTAAACTGTCATGTAGGCTGTGGAGTAGGAAAATGGTATTAGAGGATATGCTTGGGCAGTGATACTGCGTGCACTTTCTGCGCAGCACAGTGCGCAAGGAGAATATGCTACGCTTCAGCTGTCGCTCCTGTTATTTTGCGCGATGGCGCAAGGAAAAGTGAACTTTTTTTCTTTTTTTCTAAAAAAAAAATTTTTAGCTAGTATGAGTGGGAACTGCTATCGGCCTACGCTGATCCGGTTTACTTCACAGCGACAAAGGAAGGCATTTTAAGGGTAACCGCAGGAAGTTGTGGGAGTGTTTCCAACTCCGTCCCTATCACCGTGTGCTGCTCGCCTTTCATTTACCATTTTTAATTTATTGCTTGAGGCACTCATTTCTGCTATCAGTGTCGCGCTAACTGTCACCAATTTCACGATGCATGGCTATGTGCATGAAAACGACAGTCGAGCCCTCTTGCTCACTTGCGCGCTCGCTCTTCCATATTCAGATGCAACCACGATCCGGAGGTTTCATGCAAGCGAGACAAAGAGGTACACCACTAATTGCTCGATAGGTCTCACCACGCACCCAAATAATACTGTCTTATATGCAAGATAGGGCTATCATCTAAGCCTTTTTGACATTTCCTGATTCAAACAACAAGACTGCTCAAACAAGGAGAACATTTTTCTTGTGCTGTTAACTGCATGATCTGTCAATTTCTTCGCGACACGAATTTTTCACATTCTCCTGAAGCCTGAGCTATGCCTCGTGATGTGCATTACGCCTCCTGACGACCAGTGCTCCGCGGCATTTGGCCTGGAATTCGCGCGAGCTCCTTGTCCCCTGCTCCTACCCATAGCTGCACTAAACTCCGTGACACTCCTGCCGCGTGCAGATGATCTTGCGCCGGACGAGGAGGACGAGGCGCCGTCCTACGTGGGCCAGGAAGGTGGCCAAGTGGAGCTTCCGTGCTCCTCGCTCCACGCCCCCGGAGCCAGTCAGGCTTCGCCCGTGCGGGTCGAGTGGCATCGGCGCGGCGACGCGGACCCCGACCCCGTGTACGCGGTCCACTTTTCGGGCCGCGCCAACCTGATGCAGGGCCGCCACCAGTCGCGTCATGACTGGGCGCCCCGCGCCTACTTCGCCGTGCTTGGATCGCCCGCCGCGCTCAAGGTCAAAGCCCTAGGCCTGGCCGATGCGGGCCTTTACACCTGCCGGGTGACCCGCTCGGACGGCAGCAGCCAGGCATCAACCGTACGACTCTCCGTGCTCGGTGAGTGATGACGTCTTCCCGCCATTTGTCAGCCTGGGGGCCTCGTTGCTGAAGGGGTTTGAGGATGGCAAAATGCGGCTGTCGCAGTGCTAGGCCAAGAAAGCTGCATGGTTTGTCTCAGCTAACAAGCTTCATTAGCATGAAGGGCTCGTCCACATGAGCTAACATAATTCGCCCTTGGTTTCACGAAAGGTTTGTTAAAATTATAAAATAACCTGCGGGAAAGGTTTTCAGGTGCATATGATGAGCGCGTGCATTCCACCAATTTATAACTTCCTTTGACGGCCGCGACTTCCTTTGCACCTTGTTTAGCGTTAGGCATATTTTGATGTTCTAAAGGTGAAACGTGTCTCAAGCATGCATGTTCAAGCCATTGGACCTGCATGGTTCAGATACGTTCGTGAATTGTACAAGCACGGGCCCCCGGACACTTTCAAAGTGCCGTTAACATGCACTTAACATGCACGCCGCGCCTTCAGAAGTGCTTAAGAAGAAAAGTCACAGATTGGAAAAATATTTGTGTCAGCAGACCGAACTTTGTACGTCGATTACTTTAGCAGCTATTAGTAGCACACGACGAGCGCATAAGCTCGTGGATAATCTGAAAAACGAACACTCGCATTTCTGTCCTGGTGATGCATCCCTATTGAGGCGCAGCTGGTGCGTTCATATGCCGTTGATGTTTTTGCTTCCAAGCGTACCCAGTGCAGTGGCACAATGATTTATACCCCACATGCCAGTTTGCCACCTAATAAGGCTATCACCGGTTAGAAAAGTCGGAACACGCAAATGCAGAGGCAGCACGAAATGGCGAATAACTCCTTCTACAGTTGCTCTTAAAGCGCGTCACACTGTAGCAGCAAAGAGCCAACTGCCCTCCATCGGTGTGATCATTTCCACTTGTTCTTAGATGTAAATTGAGTTTAGAAGAACAAGAGAATGGGCGCAGGGAAACAAAAGTTCGAAAAAGAGGGCATGCACTCGGAGCCGGAGAAAATATTACTAAAGAAATGACAAGCAGCTCAGCAGAGCAAAACGAGGCAGCGCCCTAACTGGGCGCCGGCGAGGGTGTCGTTGTTGAAAAATGCATAGGGTTTAAATTTCAAAGGCTCCAACGGCTGCTTTCAGCAGGCGCGTTTGCGAACTTCCAGCGAAACTCAGGTAGCGAAAGCGAACGGGAAAGCGGGCGCCTGGTGAGCGCACTCCCCAACATCGAAAACAATAGTGTGTTCTCTGTGCCTTGTCTAACGCTGTCCGCGTCGGCGTCCGTTGGTATGACTTCAACTTCAAAAAAGCGTGAAGGGGATTCAAAACAGGGGCAGAGCGGGCGAGCTACGCGCGCCGAGTGCTTTTTCTCTTCTTAAGTAAGTGTAGCCAGCTAAGCTTTATTTCTTGTTCTTTTTTTTTCTCTGGCGCAAAAAAAAAACTTGTCAGATGCAAAGAGCGTTCAAACGTACGTGTGTGGGGCCGCGGAGGAGAGAATCTAGAAGAAAAAGAAGACTGTACAAAAGATTTGGCAGTCGGGGCGTGAGAATGGCCATCTTATCCGCGCTTCTCGTGTCGAGGAAAAATGTCTCTTGTCGGCCTTCAAGAAAAACCTCGCTTAGCGAGCGGGCGCTTATTCCCTTCACTCCTCTGTTTTTTCCCTCGCTCTTCCGGAACACACGCTCGGTCCGACCGAAACAGCGCAGCAACAGAAAAAAGGTCTCATCTGTCAAAAATGCGCGCCCTTTCTCTGCTGCGCTTCCGGCTTGATCGGAAAGCCTTGGGAATGAAAAGAATAAAAAGCGGGCTGTTCGTTTCGAGTCTCTTCTTTATTAATTCTCTGTCACAATCGGCCCGCTTTCGGTTAGACACTAATGTTCTGTCTTCTTTATTTCTGCATTTAAATCGGGAGCAGGTTATTATTAAGAACAATCAGTTCTCTGGGAAAGCCTTTCCGCTCCAGCTGGGCCGTGTTATTGAAGGACTGTTTTGTAAAAGACGCTGGAAATTATTCCGTTCGTGGCCCTCTCCAGCTTCATAAACAATGATGCCTGTCAAACTATTCCACGTCATTCCGACATTACTTATAAATAATGCAATTACACGCTCTAGACAGAAAAAAAGGTAAGCGTGCAAATGAATGTGCATGTACCCTCTTGTCTTACATAAATGAAAAAAGAAGTAACTCGGAGGCATACTAAAAAATGCTAGCGCCGAACAGGTTGAGAGATGGCATCTCCCATGAGAGGGAAAAGTGTTCCTTTTTTTATTAAACACTTCGCGGAGTTTAGCACGACGCAACAATATGTATTGATAAAAGCTTTTAGACAGAAATAAACAAAATGCGAGCAGTGAGGCAACGAATGGAGATTAATGAAAACTTCGCAACTTAATTACGTAGGTTTTCTGACGCGCACGTTTTCTCATAATTGCACTTGTTAAAGGAGCGGCATTGCGTGCTCTTACCCCTGGTAAACATTACCTATGCGGAGCACGGCGCTAATGCCAATTAATAGATCGTATCGCTGTTGATGTTCACTATTTGCGATATTCGCGTGTGCGTTTTGTTTTGATGTCAGTTCTGTATTGCGTGCGTATATGGTGCAGTCCATTACAAATGTTTGTGGTAGGGTTTACCTGACGGCCATTTGAATTTAAAACGAATAGATATGTAAGGATGTGATAAAAGTTGGTAAAACGATTGTGCATTTTCACGCATTCGTCATCATCATCAACAGCCTGGCTACGCCCACTGCAGTGAAAAGGCCTCTCCCATATATCTCCAATTGAACTGGTCGGGTTCCAGTTGCGGCCTCCTTATCCCTGCAAACTTCTTAATCTTCCTGATTAGGTCACATGGCAAGTTTAACAACAGTATCTTGTTCGTTTTTTTCTCGCCTATAAGTTTGAGTACAAGAAACATAATTTTTGCTCACGCAAACACTTCGATAGGCACCGACATCGCATTTGATAAAGTTCCCTCAAAAACAAAATTTTGTCGAGTTCGGTGTGGCTTCAGTCCCTAGGCTGTCAAAAAAGTCAGTTTAAATAAACATGGTCTCCATCTAAAAGCGTTTGAATGCGCCCATGCATTTATATAAGTTAGTCCTTGTACGCCTTCGCAAAAAGGCATCTTTATGCAAATATTTCACAAAGGAAAATATAGGCGGAGGTCTCGAATATTGCGTGTATGTTTACACATATATATATATATAGGCCCGCCATCGTGCTGAAAATAGGTTTTATTCAGCTCCACCTTTCGACAACAAAAAATATTGAAAGGAAAGAAACCTGAAGATGCGAAAGCGTTTGCCGACAACGAGTACTGAGTAAATGTTAGGACATTTGAGGAATGTTTTCCGTTCGTGTGTCTGTACAAACTGCGCTTTTGAACACTGGCTGTTATGCTTCTGTGTGGTGAAGCAGATCCTCCCTATGCGAGCACGTCTCCCGTGGCTTTGCAAAGCCGCCAGACCGTATGGCGTCTTCAACCGGATGCGTCAACGATAACTAAACTCGTTCGTGTATCGGCTGAAGTACAAAATGTTTTCAGCGTATAAGACACTCGAACATTACGACGGGTGTAAACCGGGAGCTTGAAGTCTCAAGGCTTCTCTTACAACGTCGTATAGAAATGGGCTCGCTGTAATTTTCATTACCAAGTGCTCCGCGATCTAACCGAAAGTATCCGTGCGTGCGGTATTCGCATTTTGCTGCTTCCCTTCTCCCTAGCGCGCGCGATGAAGTGCACTCACCGCGACGTGGCGTTGAACTTGAGATCCTCGAACGTGTAGTTTCGTGCGATAACTGGTGCTGTTTCCGCAGCAGTGAACGAAGCTAACGGGCAAATATACGGTCCACCAATGTCTGCACAAACTAAACACGGCGTTCGACAAAATTGTTTCCCTCTCGTTGCGTCTACAGGACCTCGTTTTTACTGCGCCTGCTTTCTGAGCCAATTGCTTAGCTGTGCGTTCATACAAGCCGCTTGCGGAACGCCTGCGGGCATTGAGTGCACGCATCCAGCGGACGCTCGCTTGTGAGCAATCAGCGACCGCAGGCCATGCACGGCGCTTCCTGTCGCTTCTGAGCCCAATGAAGGGAAATACAGTTTTGCTCAGCAAACTTCCGCGCACTGCAACACCATCCTAATCTCGACAAAGCATTACCGGCAAAACAGAATTGCCTTCCGTCTCAAGGAAAGTAACCAGAGCAGGGAATTCGCGCGTGTTGTTGTTTCATGTTGTTTTAATCTATTATCTGATGCTGGATGTTCAGACGACGCTGCTTTTATCTTCTTCCGTGACTAATCAAATGAACAAGTTTTTTTGCAAGCTTTTTCACCCTGCGCGTTGAGATGCGTGGACGGCACAATTCTGGATACAGGCTTTTGTTTCAGTCATGACATAAGCTGAGCACTGCGCCTTAGATCAGCCTTTTCTTGTATTTGTTTATTTTTTGTCAGAAGCATTTTGAAGCGGGCCTGAGTTGCCATCCAGACAGATCCGTGCAATTTCAGTTGCCGATCGAAACGAAGTGCTGCTTTACGCTAAGTGCTCATGACGTATTCTCTCACCGCGCTATTACAATGAGGCAAGAAAATGGGCTGAAGTCTCCGTCTTCTGCGATTCCGGGGAGCCTGTCAGAAAGATGAGGAAAACTGACGTTCCTGTACCGCCGTTATTGTCTCATCTCTATTATGGCGGGTTTCTGCCCCTCCTAAGTGTCTGATGCCTTTGTTTTTAACGACCAGAAATCAGAATGAGTAACCAAAGTAGAACAGAGAGAAGCAGTCATAATAAAACTGCACGAATAAGACAGGACAAGAACAAGAGGCACGAACAGGAACCCACATCGTGCCTCTTCTTGTTGTCCTGTCTTCGTCGCGCAGTTGTATTATGACTGTTGCCAAGAATCAACAAGCCCAACTTCATGCCTTGCCAGAGAGAAGCCTTCGGCAAGTTTTGACAGGTCTTTTTAATAGAGATGACACGTCTCTCGGTCGATCGTGGATGTCCGCAATTGCGTATGCATGGTTCTCTGGATAAATTAATGTTTGAGGAAAAGATAGATTATTCAGTAATCACGTCGATAAAAAATGTAATCGGATACGAGCAAACAAAGCAGAAAATTCAACCAACATCTGCACTTTCCTACGGATGTACAGGCAGCTCCAACACGAAAGTGAGCAGTCAGTTTGCGCCCAGGAACGCATTAGTTTGTTTCTTCAACAGTAGGCAACATCGCAGTCGACGAACACTATCTTTAAAGGAAGAAAACACGAGACACACGTTGTTGTTACTTCTACACTGATGTTGAACATGCCACATGCGTCTACTCCGTCTAGAGTAAAACCATTTAAAAGAAAGGAAAAAACGTTTGTTTAACTCAAACTCGCGGAGTAATCGTTGGCTCAATGCGGATGTGTTTCCTTTCATGTTGGAGCTACCTGTACATATATGCACAGCTGTTGCCCAAAGTACAGAGGCCAAGGGATCTGCTTTTGGGCCCCACTGTGTGTTTTCTCATGCATTCGCCAGCTCCCTTATAAAAAAGGTCTACAGACTTTCTGCGTCTCTCAAAGCCTGCTGAGTCGCTGGTGAACGTTAAACCCTATAAAAACCAAAAAAATGTATAGACTTTCAATAGACTTCTTGTAGATTATAATGCCTTCGTATAGGTATTTTTTCTATTTATAGCCTGTAGACAGCCTATAGAATTTGTATTGCCTATAGACAAGTGTATAAAATTGGTCTATAGAAAGTCTTTAGACGTAATTGAAAAATTCTATGAAGAGCCTATAGACTGTTTAAAGAAATTTTTGTAAGGCGTTCCAAAAATCTTGAAGATAAGAGGAACTATCGTGCTCATCCCTACAAAAGTTGGGACTTCCACTCCACGGGTACTACAAAAGCCTCACTGTAGTGTTCTGATGGCATAATGGAATGTCTCGATACCCTGAAGGAACAATTTCCTCTCCATAGAGGGATAGTTTTGATACGCAGTAACAAATGTTAGCAGGGTAACAAAAAGATAACCCCTCCAGTAGTTAGCGACAAGCTCAACCTCAGCCACTAGATGAAACTGTGGCTTCTTGGGCATGCCTTGTCAACGACCGGGAAGGGAGCGCTGGCAGCTGCGAGAAGTTCATCATATGCACGCCAGCGGCTGTCGCGTGGGATTTTGAGAGCTTTCGTCAGAACGCAACCACTCTTCTTTAGTTTTTTTTTCATAACACATAGCAAATATTTCTTTAAGAGTACAGCAGTCGCTACAAAAATTATTATGCCGTTTACGATATCTTGTTTTGGTGTGCAGCTTTGTAAGTAAAACTTTTCGCGTATGTCCGGTAGCTTCGACGTTAATACATTTCTTTCATTCAACTCAGCTAGCCTGAACTAAGAGAACGTTCCTACTTTATCTAATTGGCCGCCAGATATCAAATACGAGCAGCCGGAGCCATCTATGGGCGATAATGTCTCCTTTAACGTATTAAATGAAACTAATAACCCTTAACTGTCATTTCCGCAATGAGCAGCTCGTTTTAGGATGCTTGGCTCACGCTATACACGTGGGGGCCCGTGCATGTGCAACAGCGGATCAGCGAGTCAGTATAGCCGGTCTTCGCGTTCCCAACCAGCTGCCACTCTTTACGGGAGCAGCTTTTTACGCCTATCTTTACACGATTGAGTGGGCGCTTGTAACACTTGTGACGCAAGAGCATGCATGGCGGGCTGCGTGGCCTCGGGTTGGGAGACCAAAGACAGGCGCTCACAGAGCCGCGGTTATCTGGCGAGCAGTCTGCCGAACATAAGCGAGAACGCACAGTCGCATGTTGCCCCATCTTTGGAAAGGGATGCATTTACTAAAAGCTGCGCGTGCCGCCGCTCTCCTCACTAGGCTCGCGGGCGCCCTGGATGCTCCTGGCGGTCACTCGCCCTAATTACTGCGCGCTAGCGCCGCGCGACGGCCGTGGGAAACGCCTTTACCTTTTGTAATTCGGCAATGGATAGCGGGAGCCTCCGCGGCACGCCCCGGCTATCTTTGTTTTTCAACATAACGTCGCGCGCGGAGAGCGCCCCCTCGTTCTATCCTCCTTCCTCTTTCGCAAAATGGCTGCCTGTCACCTCGGGTCCACCGGGCGTCTTCGGGGCCGCGCGGCTGTTCAGCTGCGGACCCACAGGTCTGCGAACTGTGGGCGCGCTGAGCTCCGGGGCCTCGGGCGGTTGAACTTTTCGCCCTTTTTTTTGTCAGTTCCTGGCTTCCTCTCTTTTCTTTCAATTTCTCTTTTTAAGGGCAGACAGGCGCGGTTTGGACCGTTTTCTCGCCGCTGAGCGACGTGTAGCGAAATCGGGCGGAAAGTCTGTCGGCAGGACACCGCTTCTCCTGCGTTTCTTCACGAGTGGCTGAGCGTTTAGGTTTTGACCCACGGTTTCAGGGCCAGTTGACTCCAGCGACGGTCGAACGGGCAAGTGAAAGATTGCTTTTCTGTTGGCCACTCATGTTGAGGCGTGTTTTTATTTTGTTTTCTCTTGTTCTGGCCCTCCGCGGCTGTTTATACCTGAAGGGGTGGCCGACGGTGCCTCGTCGTTCGGCTGCTGCCTGCAACCGGGTCTCTCCTGACCACTGTGTTGTGTTCGCGATTTCATCTTTGCCAGGTGCCTTCTAATCCGTTCCCTTCTGGCACAGCTGTACATCGATAACTTTGTTTTGCTTGCGATTCTTTTTTTTTTCTTCCATTTGCTGCTGCTTTCAATGCAGCCTTCTAGCGAGTTAGTCCTACAGTGGAGAAATAAATACACTCTTGCCCAAGCCACTTTCCTTCAGTATCTAATCGCAACGAACGGCGTGCGGGCGCATGTTCGTTTTTGTTCGAACCCTTGCCATATGGCATAAGTTTGCGCTGGCGATGCACTATACATAGTTGTAGAGGCTATTCTCATGCCGGAACCTGAGCAACCTCCGGCTCTCGTCGCTTTGCATCTTGTTACATTATTCATCATGCTGCTTGTTGAAGCTAGTTGATTCGCACTCAAGCAATAATTTAAATTCCCAGTCCTGAGCACTTCCCATTACTGGTGCTTACTATAGCTTGTTTCACTATCTTATAATATCTTTCTTCTTATTCTTACTATAGCTTTCAAGCTAACATATCCGCGCTGGCCAATGGAATAGAGCTCCCACATGACTAAAATCATCTATCGTGCACTTCTCAGATAGAGGTTTCTATCGGGCAAAATGAACGAATAGGTACAGCCGCTTTGAATGTGACCTGCAGTGTGACGGTGGCGACGCCATCGTGTTTTGCGTCTGAGAGATATACAATTCACCGTGGCGAATTGAACGAAACATACGAGGGTAAGGTTAGCGAATGCTCTACGCTCTGTTCTTTTCCAAATACATTAGTGATTTGCGCAGTCAACCGCGCATTATTTATTCAACTGATATCCTAACACGAAATGACTGATGCAGGTCATATTGACGAAAAAAAAAGAAAGTGCGGGAGGAGAATTTAATTCAGAGCTTAATATCATTCTTGCAGAGCTTAATATCAATCTTGCACCTGTACAAGTACTTGACTGGAGCATAGGACCCAATCATGTTCATTTCAGAGAAGTTTCTGTTTTTCATATAATTTTAGAGGTAAAATTTGGCAAAAAGAGAATTTCTAAGGAGTTTTAAGGCATTTAGTTCATTTTATCAAGCAAAATTTTCTCATTTTTTTCTTCATATCGACGGATTTTTTTAAACTGCTGTAAGGGAAACGGGCCTGAAATAGGGATTTTGGGTCTCATTGAGAAAATTTTGTGGTTACGGCATGGAACATCTATGATGGGGCCGCGGTAATATTTCAGAAACATTCTAAAGCATTTCAAAAACCGTGAAAAAACATTCTGACCGCAGAGATGTGCAAGGTGTTGACGCATTGTAGCGAAGCGCAAACACAAGGTGCAGAAATTTTTTCCACAGTTCAGAAAAGAAAGAAACCTAAAATTTAGCGCCACAGATAATTTACAGGCGCCCAACTCCGCAATATATCCCCAGAAAAGAGCACGCAAATACAATAAAAAATGCTTGAAAGTGTGTCGTCCAGCCTTTCTATTATCTTTGCTTCTGATTCAAAATCTCAGACTTGGCGAGTTAATATTTACTCAGTTCTTTGGATTTTTTTTAAATGCAACTTACTGAAGCTGCGTTTCTTCATGACGTCACAGTTTTTCTGCAGTGAGACCTGCATATCTACCACTAACGCTTACAACCAATGTATAAGCCGTTCTACACATATTTTCATTGGGAAGTTTATCAATACCAACTGCCGCTAACCTAGCCTGCGCAGCGACAAATCTGCCTCTGTGCTGAGTACGTAAAGCGAAGAAATAAACAAAAACGTGCAGTAATACGGGGTTAACCATAATTGATGGTTTGTCGAAATTAAATGGAAAATCTGCCGCTGTTAACGTAAAAAGCGAGCCCAGGCAGAAACGGCAACACGCTGAGCTTTTCTTGACTTGTCACTAGCGCTTTGCGTTTGCTTTTCCCTCGTTAGCTTCTTGCTATTTCGACAGCGGAGTGCGCGCCGTCCTTTCTTGATCCTTTTTGGAGCATTAGAGCACATTCTTTACGACGAAACGCGCCCGCTGGAAGCAAAATAAATGGGGCCGCGTGCGCTACGAGTCTGGCGCTGACGTGAGCGGCGCTGAGAAGAGGTGCATAAGAAAACGCGCTGAGCGTCGCCTGCCGAGGACCCGGCTGCAATGCAACTTCGGACGAAAGAAGAGACGGAGTGACGGGCGTGTTATGAAGTAGAGGCGAAAAACAGAGGGAAAGAGCGAGAAAAAAAAACGAAAGGACGCCGAGGAAGAAGTCCTAGGAGATCGCGCCAACTCAAAAGCCGCGAACAATCGGCGCCCACACTGCGAACACAATGGAACGGAAAATCTATCGCGACTTGCGGGTAAGACTAATAGAGCGGTGGCTTGCGCCTCTGCGAAAGACGCCGCCGTTGCGACTCCAGAGCCGAGCTTGCGTTTGACTATTGAAAAGAGCGGGAGGGTGAAGTGGGGGAAGGGGGAAGCGGCGCTCGGGCCATTTCGCCCACTTTTAAGCTATTAAGAGCGCCGACAATCGCTGCGCTCTGTCTTTGTGGGCGCCCGCTATCCATCACTTGCAGCATGGCTGCCGAGAGCGCTTCACTTTGTGCCTCGCAGAAATTGAAGGAATGGAGAAAGCCGCCAGGGTTGAAGAAGGAGCTGCTCCAGAGAAGAGCGCCGACGCAGGATGCGTGCCAAATTTTTTTTCCGCGCCGTTAAGGAAGCTCGCCCCCTCGCCACTGCCTTCCTTTTTTCTCGTGTGCCCTTCTTTGGATTGGCGACGTCTCTTCGTATTTCCTCAAGACCTTCTTGGATAAGGGTTTTAAAAGGAAAAAGAGCGCCGACCAAAAGGCATCACGTTCGTGGCGTGCAGGAAGTTCAGTATCGAACATGAAATACGAAGTAGCTATACTAACCAAAGGTTAGTTAGTCATCGCATATGTCACCGGGGACTTAGTAGAGGGGAGCTACGTTACTTCCCTCAAATATATCTCGAGGCTAGTTGCTTTTGTTGGTTCGAAAGCAATATACCAGGAGTTTCACAGGCGATTTAAGTAATTGTCAAAAATTAGATTTTTTTTTGGCTTTTGCGGCAAAGTATTGCCAGAGTTGGCGGACACCAGAAAGCCGGTAAATCATCTGAAACATCGTGCTAAAATACATGCGCATTTGGAGAGCATGCAGGCAAAGCAACTACTCCAGTGAAATAACTATTAGAAATAGCCAAATTTTGTAGAGAAACAGTGCCGAGGGTAATAGCGTTTTCGAAATTCAAGAAACTGGTATGGCGGTTAGTAAAGATCGGCTACAAACCACTAATTGCAACTAGGCGCCTAACTCTAATAATTAAAAGTTAATTATTAAAGATGAGTTAACCAGCTTACTACTTGCGACGATTCATCGCTTTTCTGGCGCCCGCCAATACCGGTTATACTATGCTGAAAAAGCAATATTATTACCTAAAAGAACCTATTTTTGAGAACTACTTGAATTATATATATATATATATATATATATATATATATATATATATATATATATATATATATATATATATATATATATATATATATATATATCCCACCGGCGACATGGTTGTTTTTCCTCATATTTGATTATTTATCAGTGACAGATTTATCGCAGTATTATTCTCTCATTGATTAACACCGCAAATTTAAAAAATAAGAATAAATAATTGAATGCAAGCATTTCCTCATGCATCTTGGTTTCGATGGCTGTTGGCTTCCTTCAAATGTATGTCGCAACAAGCCCCTCATTTTTCTTCCCATGTCTGCTCAATAGGTTTGCGAGGGTCTCGCTTCTGGCAGTCTTGATGCCATATTTAGAATAAGAAGGGTTCTCGCACAGCTGCTGCCCTCACCGTTCGATGACGTTCCACGCCACACTAGAGGTAATCCAGGACATGCTACGTCCAGCGTTATGGACGAGGGTCGCGCTGGTGAACACTCTCAAGGTTCGGTTACACTCAAGCATAAATACCCCCGAAAGCAGAACATTGGGGAGCCGTCGCCGTAGCCCAGTCCGTAGAGCACCGGACACGAAATTCGGAGGTCGTTGGTTCAGACTCCATCAGCGGCATGTTGTTTTTACTTCTGCTTTTTTATTTAAATATCTTTAAAGGACAGATTAATCACGATATTATTCTCTCATTGATCAACCCCGAAAACTGAAATGAGATGAATAAATAAATAGAAACAATCCCCCATTATATATATATATATATATATATATATATATATATATATATATATATATATATATATATATATATATATATATATATATAAAGTTGCGTCAGAAGTGCAACTCGAGGCTGTCACTGTAGCCATACCATGGGGAAACTCACGAATAGCATGGAAAACATCGTGTTCATTTTTCGGTTTCGCGTAGCACAATACATGTCCGTCCGGGATCACGAAGCCGTGAAGTGAATTCGTAGCATATAGCGCTCAGCGTTTAACTCGCAGTGTATGGGTTATCAGCGAACTGTCATTCAGTCACATGCTACCATGGGAGAGAAGACGAATAAACCAAAGCAGCGCTATAGAAAGGGGATCTGCGAAAGTCACCGCGAACTCCAGCACAAGGGACGACTGCGTGCAGATTAAGAATTGCACGCCTGTGAAGCGGAGCGCGATCTCCAGCGGCGAGAGGATCCTGACGTGCGAACTCGTGGGGCCGAGACAATGAGAGAACGGCGCCAGGATCAGGTTCGCGCCCGCGAAGTCGAAGCCACCTTACGCATGAGACAGGTGAACGACGACTGTGCTACTCGGGCGTTTGAGCGTTAATTCAACGCCAATCCGTTCGGCTCAACACCTTCCGTCAACGACAGCCTTTCAAAGGGGCTGCGGATTTCACTGGCAGCTGTAAGCTTAACCACCTTATCCATCACTAGCATCATATACAGGCAGGCGCGGTTAAGCGACCAGCTGCATTGAAATTGGTAGTATCTTCGGTGGTAGCCAAGTGATTTATTTTTTTCGACCCAAAAAGAAAAAAGCAAAGGCGAGAAAAAAAGACAGCAACACGAAACGCTTTGGTGCTCTTAAAAGTCACGTACATGCAACATAGCATGTGTACGGCACAGTTACGAGGACTGTCATTGCGGCCTACTTTGCCATGTTCGGAGTGGTGGTATAGAGAGGAGCGCACGCAAAAACTTCATTTTCTTTGTTTCGTTTTTGAGAATGTGTTCCAGAATCATGAACCAGGTACAGAAATTAGGGCCATTCTTTGCTCTATCCTTGATCTTTTGCGTCCTCCTCACGAAATGCACTTTCCTGCTTATGCGAGATGATCTAAGCAACGGTAGATTTTTTATGCTGCTACCAGCATTTTGCGCAGCCAGCGCAGGTTTGAGGTCCCTAAATGCAGTACCACGTTTGGTTTTGCAAGACGCCGTGCTTACGTTCCTGAATTTTAGACTTCCAGACGAAGAGTTCGCGCTTACTGCATTCATTAAAGCATCGGTTAAGAATTTCTTCTTCCGAACTTAAACTTCAAATAACAGTGGCAAGATTTGCACCATTCTCATTAACTTACGAATAAGTGCGATAAATCTAAATTGTTGTTCGCTGACGTCTTTCATGCTGTTTTTGATATGGCAAATTCCTTCAACTAGTGCTAGGCGTCCGCGTCACGCTCTGTGGAGCATACACGTCTTGACACGTGCGCACTTAACAACTCGGTCACAGCCTCAGCAAAACTACTTAAAATTTAACTCTACAACATCATCTCCTGGCATCAGGCGAGACAAACCTCCTGACACCGACGACATTTCGATAGCCATGCTTAAACAATACTTGGATGCTATCAGCGGCATTCTTCTTATAGTGTTCAATGGTTTCATGGACTTGGGAAATATTCCACCGGCTCTAAAGACAGCTATTGTTAGGTCTCTTTAGTAATGTCCAGTTGAAAGTCAAAAGTAAAGTCGAGAACTAGATACCTTTTTTTCTGTTTTGCACAGTGCTGCCAACCTTCAGAACCACTTCTCCCCAAATTTGCAAACAAAAAATCCCTGCATTTCCCTAGATATATTTGTGCATAGTTCAGTAGCAAGTTTATCATGCAGCTACCCTGTTAACAGACGTTGGTACGCAAATTAGCTGCAAATTTCAAATGAAAGATCTGAAAAGAAGAACTTCTAAATGAAGCTACAAGATAAACCGTAGCGCTCTTTGGAAATTGCAAATTTAACGCTCTATATCATGTATGTTTTTTTCCCCTGTACGCAAGATATTAGTAAACATGCATCGGCATGTGGAATTAACTGATTTTTTTTCCCTCATGTTGGGTCGCTTTAGACTTCAGCTGAAGGATACCACGTACAAAATACCTGGAGGTCGCTTGAGGAGTGTACAGAAACTGCGACATAAAAGCTGCTTGTTCATTTGCGGCGATTTCTCTAGAGGGTGGCTGACGTAACAGTTTGATTGGTTTGGTTGATTGGGGGTTAACGTCCGAAAGCGACTCAGGCTATGAGGGACGCCGTAGTGAAGGGATCCAGAAATTTCGACCACCTAGGGTTCTTTGACGTGCACTCATATCGCACAGTGCACGGGCCTCTAGAATTTCTCCTTCATCAAAATTCGACCGCCGAGGCCGGGATCGAAGCCTCGTCTTTCGGGTCAGCAGCCGACCGCCATAACCACCGAGCTACCGCGGCGGGTGAACTGGAAATTGTTCCCCTAGTTAGACTGGCTAAGATTTCCAACCCGGCGCTCCTTTATCAAAGAAATGGCACCCTTGTTCTTTCCTAATTATCAACATAAACATGCAGATATGCTTACTAAATAGGAATTTCACGTTGTGCAACGAGCTCCAAATACAACGCGAGGAAGGGGCGCGGGTGTTAGAGGAAGGTGGTCGCATGCCAGATCAGAGCAGCGGGTGCCACTGGCCACGTCAGGGACCATACAAGTCCGACTACGTCCGTGTAAAGGCTGGTTCCCATACATGCAAGCGACTGAAAATTGAGCAGCACAGCGCGGCGAAAAATTTTTAACTTGTAAACATCGCCGCTCTGACTGCTGGAGCCGCCGCAATGGCTCTAAAAAGTTTTTGCGCCGCAGCAACAAAGCGTTTTCACTTGCATGTGAAACAGGCTTTACTCGAGCGCGCTGCGGTGTTGTGCAGGCCTCCGTCAGTTGTAGAGCAAAAATAAAGAAAAACTTGCACTGTCTTCACAATTTGAGCGAGAAAAAAAATAATTCTGCGAGCAAGTGAAATTTCCCTAGATTATACAAAAAATCCCTTTTCTCCTAAACGACGTCCAAATTCCCTACATTTAGGGAAAAATCCCTAGAGTTGGCAGCATTGGTTTTGCCACCCATTAGCCACATCCCTCAAAACCACTTGCTGATTGCTATAACATCTTTCCTTGACTAGCATTCCACAATAAAGCCAAACCAGTTTGGTGTGCTACTAGCTTGTCCAAGGACAATGTCTCTTCTTGAGGAATTTTCCCACTTCCTACATAACGGCTTTTAGGATAAGCTGTTTACGTGGTCGCTTTTCGTAGACGCTCCAGCGTTCGACTTTGTGAAACAGTATTCTCCTTGAGAAGCTCCATTTATTGGGGTATCATGGCGTATTTTAAGCCCCACTTGATAATTTTCTGTCACGTCGCTCCCTAATTCCACAATGAGGAGCTGAGTAGAGCAAGTAATTTTCTCATTAATCACCTTTCTGACAACCTGTCAAACCGCACGATTTTTCATTATGCTGGTGATATTGAGTGGTCGCTGAAGATATCAGATATTAAATACAGCGTAGCAAGAAAGCCTTGTGAGATAACGTTACAGCCACTGTCCAGCCGTTACGCAAGAGCTGCAATCATGCAAATGCCTCTGAGACAAAGATCACGTGCTTTCGACCACCCCATAAACAGGTTGTGATGTATATGCCTCTTTTTTTACATACTTATGACTGTTTTCCTTGTTGCTGCAGGCCTATTGAATACGTGAACTAATTTAATACTTGGGGGTAAATTCTGACTGGAATTTGACATGGAGCCCTTGTATCACATACGTTTGTAGCAAGCTTCGTGCTGTATTATGGCTGAAGTTCACTGTCAAATCTTTCGCTCCTTTGTCAGTTCGTAAGATGGTTGCTTTCACTCTCGCTTACAGTATTGTACGTTACTCCATAACACTCTTTGGAAACTGCTCTCTGCATCTTCAAAAACGAGTTGATGCTGTGCTAAATGCGAACTTGAAGAATGTAACGAGCAATTCCACGTTCCTTAAGGGTATGTGCTTGTTTGGTTCCCTTAAAATGCCTTCTTTTCGTCTTGTCTTAATGAGTTAGCAGTAGGTGCCTCGCTGACGAGAAAGCCGTCCGGTCTGCGGATGTAGCCTGCAGCTGCCACCTGCCACGATTGCCAGGTGGCAAAGTGGCATTTGTTCAGACGAGAGGGAGGACGAAGAGAGGGTGATAGGCGACGAGTTTCGAGTGGAAAAATGGAGAGAGGGAAATCCTCTTTTCCTTTTCGTGCGCCACCACTAGGTGGGTCACTAGCGAAAACGCCGTTATGTGCCCTGGTGGTGGTGTCCTGCTGGTTGAGGAAAACCGGTTTCGCGGCAGTTGTAGCCACGTTGAAAGGACGAAACCAGTGCACGCCAGCTGCAGCCATGAGGAACATAGGGTAGCATGCCTGCTGCAGCTGAGTGGAAAGGAGGCAAACAGGTTTCGCGGCAGCTGCAGCCAAGTGGAAAGGCAGAAACCGCGTCTCGGCAGCTGCCGCTTACATTGTCTGTAAAACCGTCATAAGTAACATTTGCGAGGTATCATATATATTGTGCTAGCTCACCTACGTCGCATTTATTTTAACGAAACAAATCACGGGTTATTTTACTTTTTTTCGGCACACAGTGATCCAAAGCTGCTTTTAGAGCAGCGATTTTAAGAACTTAAATGCGCCATGTTGTATATTAAGGCAATCCTTACGACATATTGTTCCGCGTCACTCTACTGATATATATTCTGTTTTCAATCTCCTTCCAAATGACTACGTCCAAGTTGATGTTAAGTCCAAGCTGAAATAATTTGTTAAGAGCCTAATATACTCAATTTTTCATTCGTCTGATATGGCAACCCTGACTGTCTGAGTGAACTCCGTTCCCTTATAGTCACTTTTACTTTTTGTATTTTTATTCACGGTCAGTTGACCTCCATTAAAGCTGTGTTTCCTTGATATGTATTCCTTAAATAACACCTTCATTTTTTTCTCTTATATTTTGCTTGACAGTCTCACTTATTTGACTTCATCTAAAAGGTTTTATTTTGGGACCAAATCCGACAAGCCTCACGCCGGCTTTGACAGGCCCGCCTCATGGAAAGGTTGCATGCGATTCGCGCAATAAACATTATTATTATTATTATTATTATTATTATTATTATTATTATTATTATTATTATTATTATTATTATTATTATTATTATTATTATTATTATTATTATTATTATTATTATTATTCCAAGTTCGGAGCCTTCCCGTTTAAACTTTTCCCGACTCCTGCAGACGCCTGAGTCATGCTCACGCGGCGCAAAATTGTGTCTCAATTTTCGCGCGCGCATTAATTTCCCCGAAATGACAACTCTGCTGCGGCGTGCGTTTTCGCGAGGACACGATACGCCAGACCGGCCATGCAGGATGGGCGTCAAGCGGCTTTATGGACGAGTGGGCGCCGCCAGAGCGCGCGCGCGCGCGCGCGCGAGCCCATTGGCGCTGACCGGGCGTTGTGTTCCTCAGAGGCGCGCGGCTGATGTATGATCGCGGTGTCGCGCGCGCGCTTCAGGAGCGCCCAGCGCAGCTGCGCTCACCGCCAGTAGTTGCGTACAGTGTGATGGGGTCCTTTGGCCCCGGTCGGTGAAATAGGGTACAGCAGGTACGGGCCCCGAAGCTATTTCGCAGGCTTCGCTGAGCACCTCCTCAAGGACACCGGATCCGATCGCGTCTCCTCGAGTCCCTTGAGTCGAGGCGAGGTCTTAGCACAAGTGCGTGTGTGCTTCCGTATAAGAGAGACTTCCACGCAAGCGGGCGCAAGCAGCAGATCTTCCAGAGCGCCCTACTTGCGTCTGAGCACTAAAGAAATGCGAAAGCAGCTCTCGCTGAAGAGATCGTTAACACTGTCGCTGAGCCGTCCTCGGCGACGTCTGTGAGAGACCGTGTTCAGCTCTGGAAATGCGTCCACAGACTACACGCAACAGGGCTCCTTTTCCACTGCTAGAGCCTGTAGTGCCTGTAGCTGCTTCGTTTCTCCCCGTTTAGAAGGTACACTAGCAGCGCCCTTGAGCTGTTCGCGCGGGGCAGTTGGAGGGGGCAGCGCTGCTCAGGGCGTCCTTGTACGCGGGCTGCACCCACTGTCGAGGGTAGACACCTTGCAGCGCTGCACTCAACTGACGCGCAGGAGCCCGGTCGTCCGCCCGGGGGGCCCGCATGGCTGCACAATCTCGAGCGGCGCTCCTCCCGGGGCCCGCGCTTTCCATGGCCGGCCCGCCAGGCAGCCGTGCCAGAGACAACGGTATTCAACACGGTCGCCTTATTTGCGCTCGTCCCGTGAAGCGGCGACATCTGACAGGGTTTGTTTCATTGGGACAGGGAAGCGAAGAAAAAGGGAGCAAGGGGATTGACTGTTAGTGCCTCGTGGTGCATCCCTCGTGAGAAGTCTCGCGTTTCGGATGCGACACAATGTCCGGGTGCACGTGTGTGTGTCCGTACTCTCCAGGCTGTTAGCTTTTTCCTTGCTCGTTTCTTCTCGCTCGTACCCGACACTAACATGTAAACTAGCTCCTTCGCCTTTGTTCGCTGAATGTGTTTCGGCGGGTCAACTTTTATGCATGCAGAACGAAAAGGTTCCACGACGAGAACTCTCCAACATGAATGCAAGAAATGAAACGTTTCATTAATGCGAACCTAAGTCACACACACACACACACACACACACACACACACACACACACACACACACACACACACACACACACACACACACACACACACACACACACACGCACGCACACACACACACACACACGCACGCACGCACGCACGCACGCACACGCACACACACACGCACGCACGCACACGCACGCGCACGCACGCACGCACGCACGCACACACACGCACGCGCACGCACACGCACGCGCACGCACGCACGCACACGCACGCGCACGCACGCACGCACACGCACGCGCACGCACGCACGAACAGACACACAAGAAACAAGCAGCATGCTGAGGCATGTAGTAAGCTGCTTTTGTGTCGCAAAAAAGATTTGCCTGATTCGCGCTTGATACAGCGCTTAATTTGACATGTGGCATGTTGCCCGGCGAGGTGTTGCGGCTCTTTTGTAAAGCATAGCGCACCGTTGAAAGCCAAGGGCAAGCTTCTTTTGTTAACGATAAAAATAGCAAAGGTCTCTGCACTATTTTTTGGCGAAAAGCATTGGCTTTACTTTTTCGTTTCTTTTTTTTTTGGTTTGGTAACAACAAAAAAGGGGCAGAAAAATGAATGTCCGAGGGCCCATCGAGCCTAACGAGAGGTTCCCTGATACTCTGGGAGAGCCGAAAAGTTGAATGTATAGTTAACATCTCGCTGTCCTCATGACGCACGATTTTTGAAAAGAGTAGAAATGCCATGTACAGTAATTGTTGGTTTTGTGTTGTTTTGTGATGAGTGCAGCGACGCTAGTTTATACGCGATTATGCAGCTTGTTTACTAGAACAGCGTTAGCGAGTGGTGAAAGTTTAAAAAGAAAAATCAGTATTTTGCGAGTATTTTGCGTCATTTTTTTTTAAGTAGAAATGTCTATCTCCAATGAATCGCGTAAAAGATGAATTTTTCTGCTTTTCTTGTCACCTATTACTACAATAGAGAATGCCATTTGGCAAAAAAGCAACACGGAATTGCCAGGGACGTAACGTCCAGTATTGTTTTTTTATATAAAATTGTTTTGCTCTCTTTGAGAAATAGGTGCAAAGTTCATAATTTTTTATGCGCGAATGCATGGTTTGAATCTGGCATTCCAATGGATACTTCGATTAGGCTTGAAAATAAAACTAATCACACAGAAACTGCGGAAGGATGTGTTTAATTAGGAGCTCTGCAAATTTATAATTGAATATTATGACTTTCTCGCATGGTTAAAGAAATTGTTCAGTTATCCTAACTTCTGTTATATACTTTTGTGATATACAGAGCAATCTGTAACAAATAAACTAGTTGCACTCTATCACAATGCGTGAATTAAAAAATAAAACCTTGATCTTAGTTCCGGAGAGCACATTTCAGTATCAAACGTCTGGTAGAGAACGAATCAATGTTTCTCTTCCGGAAAGATTGGAGGTTTGGAGCTGCGATTTTTAGCGCAGCGCAGTTTCCGCTTTCTAGCTGGATTACAGCGCTTCATCAGAGCTCAAAATAAGCTGCGCAGTCACGGCTTGTTTTCAGGAAGGTGTTGCGGCTAATCCTTTGCGGATTCGTCGCTTCGTCGATACACCTTCACTTGAGCCTTGCGGATGAAGACTTTACTGCGTGGAGCCATTTTCTTTCGACAGATGTTTTTATTCCGCAGCACTAACTGGTAACTTTGGGGTAATGACGGCTCACTTTTGTTTCAAAATGTTCTCCCTCGGAGCTCGGGTGTTTAACACGGTGTTCTCTGCGCTTCACGAAGAATACTGCAGGTGCTTTTTTGGGATGCGCATCAGCTTCTTGCTTTATTTGATCTCTTCCAGGGTCTGAAATATATTGACTTTCGCTAAAATATCCGGCACGAGATGAGACGAACGGGAAGGCACATCAAGTCGATCCGCCACTCTCAAGACGACGCTGACCCGACGCACCACCTAGTCCAGTGGCATCTCAGGGCCGGTTCAACTGGCCAAAATAAGAATGAGAGTGATGATCAAAGCATGCGCAGTAGGGTTCTTCTCATAACGCGGCCAGGTGACAAGGACACCGAGCCACCAGTTATAGAAGTATTACATCTGGTCAGATGCTTTCCGTGCAGTCATGTCACAAGCACACGCTATGTGCGCATACATACTGTAAGCATCATTAATAAAAAGACACAAAAAATTAAACCGCTTTTCTAGGGATTGTTAGAGAGGAGAATTTTCATTTTCACATTTCGCGTTTAATTGTTTTTTTTAACTAATTCAGAAAATTACAATAACTAATAAGCACGCAGCCGACGCCAGCCGAGTCACGTACAATAGCCAACATATTACATGCCACGGAACATCATTGCTTAGGAACAGTCTTAATACACAAGACAAATACAAAGCAAAAATAGAGAACAGGCTAATATGTAGTAGGGTGAAAAAAATCTTCGCATTCAAAAAACTGATTTTCTAGCTGTTTGGTTCATAGTGGCATATTAATGCACACCTTGCATCGCCGTATTCTGTTAAGCAAAAAATAGTGGGATTTATGGCCCCAATTGAGCGATACTAAAAGATAAAAAATTCAGGTTGGCTGTCTTTCTGGTGGCACTGGTTGGTACTGTAAACAGATTTACTGAGAATGGATAATTCATTTGAACAATACTTCTGACCGCAAAGAGCTTGATAAAAAATGAACCTTGACGGAAGTATTTCAATATTTTAAAAAATAGATGGCTCGAATGGTACTTGGAAGGAAGTGCTATGATGCGTAATGCCCTTTTTCAAAGACGAATAATGGTCCGCAGGAACGCTTCATAAACACAAACACAGGAACTACATATGTGTGTCAAATGACATGGTAATATGAAGCAGTAAATGATTTTTGAAACTCAATATATCAAACTGCGCTCGGTTTATCAAAAGCGCAAAACGAATGATTGCGTGAGTGCATCGACCGTCTTCCATACAGAGCCAATTTTAAGTGTTGTCCCCATTGGCTTTGCTAATACTAAATTTATTTTATCCTTCGTGTCTTTCATGCTCGGAATATTTGCGCAGTTTCGTAAAAACTATGCCTCTTCATTTTGAGAATGACAGCAATGAGATTGCATTTGCGTTTCGATCGTTTCAAATTTTCACTACTGTATCTCTAACGATGACGTTCTGCTTCCTATTCCTTTGCCTATTCTGTTTATAGATTTCCTTGGTCTTTCCTTCACGCTTCATAAGGCACCCGTGCACGTTCCTTTTTGGTAACCTGCCGAGCGCGTCACTGCAGACTGAATATTAAAAAAAACAACTTAGTTTATTTATCATGAGTTTTTAGAATCCTGCAACCAGACATCCTGGGCTTAAAATTTTTACATTATGTGCAAGTAATGCACAAAGGTGCATCTACGGATGAAAAGTCGACTCCAACAAAAATTATCTCTATATTTTCTTTGCTGAATAGCAGCTCTGCAAGAGCAGCCGTAAAGAGCATAAGTAAACATTCTCAACTACACCACTTAATTCGCTGATACCTCCTGCATCAAAATCCCCATAGGTTCATACGTGACTTTTCGACTTGAGCGCTAGTACGCTTAACTCTAACCTAAGATGTTCTGACTCAAACGTTGCCAGGCCCAACACTACTGCTATCGTTGCAGTTTCCATAATGTAGATTTGAAAACAGTTTATGTACATTTCCGAACCACACCATCAGCCTTTCGTTCTCAATGTGCGACGAAGATCTAAAAACTATTTTCCCACAAAGGCTCAACATATGAACTTTTCAATGCAACCATTATAAACAGCGCTTAGATTAGGAAGCCTTGACATGGCTGAAGGCAAAAAGTAAACTTTCTTGCAGCTTGGATTAAGGATAAGGCCTTAAAGAGCCCTGGTATTGAACTGTACGGTACGGTACGACATACAGATTTTAAAGAAATAATATTTATTTACTTTCACGCTCGCCTGCCCATGATAATTCAGCATATTTATTTATGTCTCGTGCCCTCAAACACTGAAGCTTACACAGGGGAGGGGCAGAGAAAATAAGACAAATAAATGTCGCATAAAAGTGGCGAGAACAGTGCATGAAAATTTCTACAGAACACAAAAAAGAAATGTGGTCTAGTAAAAGCATAAAAACATTATTAGAGAAAAACAACGAATGTCATTTTAAATAAACATGTAAACAACGCTGTGCTTACCAAAAATAGCTGAACAAAGAGAGTCGAAAAACGGCACAGTCAGCTGCGTGCGTGGTATCGGTAAACAAGCGGTGTTTCTGGGAAACTGATTCCAGTCAGTAGACATGAGTGGAATTAAGCAATACAAATAGGTGCTCGTGGGACGAGTAGATCCAATTGTGTTGGCATCGTCAACACCCATCTCGTGATACTTGGGAGCAATAGTGAAATAACTGAGTAAAGAATTATTATCACAGATTCTACTAACTTTAATAAGCTTATTTGACCCCCGCGTCAAACATAAAGATGCATGGGGACCAAAGTAAAAAGTGTCTTTCAGCAGCTTGACAAAGTAACGGGCCTTTCTTTTGGCAATAGCATACACAGTGACGAAAAAAAATATGTGCACCGAAAAGAAACACTGCTAGGGTATATCTCATTAGGCTGCATTACTCCCGGAAACATGTTATATACAAGCTGCACCTCGCACGTATGCATAAAAAACAACAAAACCATAAGTGTGTGGCAAAACAAATGAAGTTATTCTGATTATATTTCACACAATGCAAAGACATGGCAATGACTACTCAACAGAAAAGACAGAAAAAAACACGGAACAGTAACAGCATTCTCTAAAGCGGTTGGCTTTTTGTTGCCTGAAGCAGCAACAACTGGGAAAAGTTTAAGAAAGAAGGTAGGCTAAGAGTGTCTGAAATCATACACACTGCAGTGTTATGTCCTTAGCAGTCATTTAAGGCGGGTTTCGAAAGTTAGCAGGTTATGTGTTGTTTAAAACATTTTAATTTCCCACATATTCACGTTTCTTGTTCTGTAGCTTTCTGCACGCCTTTTCAAATCTGAAAAAAAAAAATTGGAAAAAATGTCTTATTCATAAGTTCTTGTTTACATCTTAGACAAAGAATAGCGCAAAAAGACGAGACGAAGAAGGAGCAGGCACACACGAGAGCTATTCTTTGTCTAAAATGTTCTGTCACCAACTCGCCCAGCAATACACTGTGATGAAGTTTTTGTTTACATGTCTGGCTGCGACGACAGGCGTACATTTTCGGTTATTGCGATATTTTGATAATCTAAAAATATTTCTTGTATGTGATGTAACCTGGGTAATTTCTTAATAATCCGTTAGACTATTTTTTTTTTGTTTTACGCCACTTGTTCAGATTTTCCGGTGTTGTAGTTTCCGAGATAACGCAACAGTAGCAGTAGCTAAGGCGAGAGTGCAATAAAGCGTAAAAAATTAAATACATAACACTAGACGCTAAGGTTTCACGGTTGCGATAACGAAGACCAATTGATTGCGACAACTTTCAAATAACGTAAGACACGTGGTCGTTCCAGGGCATTTTCTGAATAAACATGACGTCCAAGGTTTTGAATTGTTGTATAACTTCCAGCGGACAAGTTCTAAAATATATGTGTTCTTTCAAAGTACCTTGTTTATTCTTCTCTCGAAAGATAACTGCCGTCATTTTGCTGACATTAATTTGCAAAGAATTTCATTTATCTCGGTGTTTCAGCATGGTATTTGTCGTATTCATTAAAGTATTAGAATTTTCGCATGCTAAAAACATGCTCGTATCATCTGCTTATATAATAAATTTGTCGCGGGGAAATACATTGAAATTGTAATTGATAGGAAGATTAAATAGCAATGGTCCGAGTACACTCCCTTGCGGAACACCACAACGAACATGGAGAGTTTGTGGTAGGAAAGTATTTACAGTAACTGATTGCTGACGATATTCTAGGTAGGATTTGACAAGTGACACTCCGTGCTGGCGGAAACAGTCGCGTTCAATTTTCCGAAGAAACAAATATGTTTGAGGTCAAAAGCCTTTGGAAAAACAACGAATATGCCTTCGACTATCCTGTTCAAATAGTTTTAACATACAGTCTTTCAGCTCTAATAGCGCGAATTTTGCGGAAAGTGCTTTCTAAATCCGTACGGTGATTTGGAAATTATGCGCTGTTTGGATTGACATTCTGCGAAGCAACTGTGAAAGGCTTTATCGAATACCTCCGAAAATATTGGAAGTATTGACATTAGGCGGCAACTGCCCGATTCCTATCATCCTTCTTGAAAAGCACAGAACAACAAGCAACTTGCACAGCTTGATGAGATTCACTCGAACTTGCATAGCGCGAGGAGGAACAACATTTACAATACATAGTTTTATGCTGTGCATGGCGTAGGGCAATATTGGGTTCAGATCTCTAGAATTGATCTTATAGGCCATATCTGTATTCTGTCTATATCACATGAAGTACAATCGTTGAGCTTTGCGAAAATCGTCATTAATTCAGCATAATTCACAGGAACAAGATATATCTTTTTGCTCACCACAGTGACATATTTCAAGTCGTTATCCACATCTGTGTCACAATAAAGGCAACATACAGTATTAAATCCGCTCGCTAACTTTCGGTTAATAAATTCACTGCGTTTAATTCCGCCAAAGAAATTCCGATAGCATTCCTATAGGTGGCTTAGATTTTTCCTATTAAATTAACTCAAACCTTAAATTCAATCGAAATCATTTGCGAAATATTCATTCCTAGATTTCTTAAGTTGCTTGTTCAGCCTGTCACGACATGTTTTGAAAATATGGAAGTTGCCTAATTCCTTTGTCTTAATAATCCTGTGCTGAGTTTATCATTTTTTCTTTCTAAAGGAAAAAGCCAGGCGTGAAGCATGATTTACGGTTTTTTTTTTTATTCCGTTTTAATTTCTTGGGGAGAAAATAAGCTGAGTAAATTGGTGTAAGAATAGCACTGAAGTCCTTAAGGTCGTCACGTTCAGAAAGACTAGCGTCCCAGCAAGCTTCAGATACACGTTGTCTAAAAGTGGAAAAATTTTCTTCCATGATTGCTTGATATTGTCACGTTGTAGTGACAGCAGTCCAGCGGTCACGAAAACACCAACAAGACTTGGAAACGAAGCTCTTTATTTGGGCTGACTTGCGCCCGCAAAAGAACTGAATCACTCGGCGGCGGCGTAAGCAACAAACGTGCTCGTCAGTCGTCGAACTACGAATGCCCGCTGCTCGCGGCATCGTTCAATTTAAAGGCGGCAAGGAAACTTCGAGATAACAGGTCGAGATCATCTAGAGTAATCTGGAAACACGTAGATGCAGCTGTTCATGGCTGCGAACAATCGAGATTAGACCGGTCGCTTCTCGCGTCACAAACAAAAATGATAACACCCCTTTTCTGCGGCCTTGCGCGAACGAATGGACGCTAGAAAGATACGTGGCAATATGAAAATAATTGTTTGTTCCTATTTTGGCCCTTGTTTGAAAACATGATTATAGCGGCAGATGATCGCTGATGGAGATAATTACCGCGCATTTGGCTTATTTATTCGTGACTTTCGCTATAAACACATATACAACTGACATCGACCTGGCTGTTATGCGCATTGGTAGCTGCATCCCATTCGAAAGCTCACTCACTCTTAGTAGAAAGTCGAAGCTTTTCTTGGAACTGTCATTAGTTCCCATATGCACGTTCATGTCCCTATCACAAACGAGGGTGCGTTTTTTGTCAGTGGCAAAACAAAACAAAGATTCAAGAAAATCAAGGAAAAAAGAATTGCAACCCTACGGAGGGCTATAGGAAACAACAAAAACAGAGTTTTATGCAGTTACTGAGTGAACTTAGAAATCTACTGTTCTCTGAGTAAACTGTTGTAAGAGCTCAGGTTCGCGTTCACTTTTTAATAATAACGCACAAAAACAATCCCCACGAACTCCATCGCGGTGTGAGAAGAGTGTTGGATAGTTAGGAAACCGAGGTAACTCTGCTTCATTTGTAGACCAGGTTTATGTTATCATAATAACATTTGATGTCGCGTCTAGCTGTTGTAACTCAAAATTTAAACTAGATAACTTGCTTGTAATTGACTGAGAATTTAGATGGAGGCCTTTAAAATACTTTGAAAGAAAAAAAGGAGCATTTGATTGCTTTTGTTCCGTGCGACAAACACAAATAATGGTAGGCTGAGTAAGGATAAGTTCAGCCTCGCTGACGTGATGTTTGCATGCGGTTACAATTTGAAAAGATAGTGAACGAAGCTGTTCTAAACCAGTTACAGCGCATCAATGCAGAATGACTGGTGCAGGTCCCAAATGGAGGCAGCATATTTTTGGTACAAACATGGGTTTAATAGAATCGAAGTTTTAGAGGACCCTGAATGCTGAATTCTTAGTTCTCAAGAAGAGCTGATGCTCTTCTGGCTCCATGCAATCGTGTCATGGCCAAATATTTGTATTTAGTGAGCAAAGATTTTATAGGTACGAAAATTAAAAAAAAAAAGCACACGGGGCAATTATGAGCGCGTAACTCGAATGCTTTAGCGTTAGGTGCAGGTGTGAGGGCAAAGAAATTTTGTAGTATTCTATCCATAACTATTAAGCTCCCCTCCGATGCTCGAGTGTATGTACTGCAACACGCGTCGTCACGTTATGCACTATGCCCCTCCCGCACAGTTCCGCTAGCTGCCTTATCATTCCTACACTGCTGCAACCGAGCGTCCTGCCGGGCTCCCAAGTTCGGCGAGCGAGTCATCGCTGTCGACGCTCCCCAGAAAACGTAAACATGCCGTGCGATTACTAGGAAGCTTTAGTATAGCATAAAAGTGCTTACGTGCGCTATACGCAAACTCTTTGCGGGACGCTCCGCTGTATGCCACATCGGCGCTTATAGTTTAACGTACGCAAACAGGAACGCAAACCGCAGTAGCGACATCTGGTGTCTAAATAAAAATATATTTTCTGCCTTTATTTTTTTTACACATAAGCCAATCATAAGTCGTACCGCGCCGGTAGCCAGTTCAGCCTAGCTGGCTTTGCATGTTCCCCTCTCCAAGGAACGCTAAGTCATCCGCGAATACAAACAGCAGACGAGGAGCGGGCTTTCTTTGCGCTCAGGCTGCCATCTTGCTAACACCGAACTATCCTAATCGGAGACGGCGAGACGGGTGCAGCTTCTCTTCACGACCACAAGGGTGTAAAAAGCCAAGCCAAGATGATTCAATCGAAAACGACGCATCTTGTTAGGCTTAGGGGCACCGCAGCCGCCGACCAAAAAAAAAAAAAGACAGGGCAAATTCATCGCCAATTTTTCGTGCTGTAGGTTAGATGAGGCATAGAGAAAGCCCCATGCGGCATTTATAGGCATGAGAACGCTAAAAAGCACCGCAACAACGAAGAATTCGGACTGAAGCAGGCGAACTGGGCGCCGCCATTTTGTCAACGCCAATCTCGTAGCGTACGTAAGGGCCAGGCACGCTGAACTCAAACTTCAGCGTACGCTAACCTAACGTACACAAAAGCTCCGTCCCGTCTCAGTTAGCGTTTGGCGCATGCACATTGCGCATCACGCTATTCCTTTGCGTATCTTTGTGTTCACAAAACTGCCAACTGGCAGCATCTTGGCGCGATGACAAGGTCTGCGCTGCGGACTTCGATGGCACTCCAACTGAGGAACGAAGTGAGAAGGCACTGAAAACATTACCCTTTAATGCGACAGCAATTAGGCTGTCGTCTCACAAAAAAGTTCTGGCTTCTTCGCAACAAAATTCTCTGATTGGTCAATTCCCTGATGACATCACGGTCACGTAACCCCATGACCACTCAGAAACCACCGCGAAATTTGAAATTCCCGATAAAATTCTCTGATTGGTCGATAGAGGTCACGTCACTCTATGACGTCAGCAGAATCTGTCCACC
Source organism: Amblyomma mixtum (assembly GCF_055824585.1). NCBI lineage: Eukaryota > Metazoa > Arthropoda > Arachnida > Ixodida > Ixodidae > Amblyomma > Amblyomma mixtum. Next base: position 85,553,123 of record NC_143014.1, read on the forward strand.
GGGTTATGAGCAAACTGATCACTGTTGCCAAATTCAATGCCGTTGCCATCTGCCCACCGTGGCGCTGCACATGAGCCTTACAGGAGGTCGAGAAGAGCAACTTGGGTATCACAAGTCCCACTGGTGGTTTTAAACAGCCACCTGCCGGTGCAGGGGTGCGTCACTTCACCGCTGCACCAGTGCGCCAGTACGGGTATGAGGACTCCCCACGATCTATGCATGCGATTGAGAGGGTCGTGACCCCATTCACACCGCGTGAGCCCCAGTGGAACATCATAGGACACTGCCAAAGATGAAAATGGGAGGACACTCAAAATTTTAAGTTGGCCCACCCCAGAAAATGAATCAAGGTGGATTAGTGTGTCAGCTTAGCATAATCCCATATGATAATCTAATGGAAGGTACTGGAACATTCTAGAATGTGATGAATCATGCATATTATAAGGGCAATGGAACCGGTTCCAACTGGAGTTCTGGCAAGAAAATCGCAAGCAAAACATCACGAACTCATTGCAGGCATCACAGCAGGCAACCTAAATTCGATTGCATTTTAATCTTTAAGAGCGTGGTTAAGAAGGGTTACCAGTCTGTTGAAGACACGATTTACTGACGGTGAAGAGAATACACGCACACAGAGCAGCGAAGGCAAACCGAGCAGGAACCACCAACGGGTGGAACCACCATGCAGGAACCACTAAGGGGGGAGCCCTCGATCAAGCGGCATTAGCTGGTAGCACGATTTGTTTTGATTGCATTGTACCCAATATTCATGAAAAGTTACCCACACAAGAAGAGCGTCCACGTCCGCGCTGTGGCTCCAGTGCATCAGGGGCGTAGTGCTGCCTGTCTAGACTAATTATACGATGCAGTATCCGAGACGAAGAGATTTTAGTTCTGAAAATGATGTAACTTAGCAGTAAACTGCAACTTATCAGCTGAAGTAAAAAAAAATTGCAGGCGACACTTAAGCTCCGCCTTATGGGCATCACGCGATAGCATAGTGAGTTAATTCTCATATATGAATAATGTCATTCTCTACATTACATTCATAGATCCCTGGGAGTCCTCATACTCCTCCTGGCGCAGTGGTGCAGCGGTTAAGAGATGCGCTACTGCCCTGCGATGGCAGGTGCTCCCAGCGGTGTGCCTTCTGCGGCCAAGGTTCATCTTACCGAGTGACCAATCATTACTTGAACTGCCACCTGCCACGGTACGCTGTTTGCTCAGTATCCGGTGGGCAGCCTGTGATGCCGAAACAATGTCACGTGACCTAGGTGGCCCACCGGCCTCCTAGGTTGCTCTCTGGACACCACCTGCCAGAGTCAAGCTCGTCATTTTTCGTTCCCAACGTCGACGCCGGATTTTCTGGACAGCGAGGCCTTTAACGCTATCGCGTTAAAACAGCAACCAGCTGCGCTATTTCAGACCAGTTCATATGTGCTTGGACCAGGCCCAATAATTGTGCAGAATCTCAACTTTTGCAGAAGGAGGTGTCAAAGGAGGTTCCCGTTACTGGAACGGCAACTTTTTTTAGTAATTATGGAGTGTCATGGGTTTAGCTTTGTTTAACTTTGTTTAGACTTTTATACGCTTGAGTTGCACCCAAATGTCCTTGAAATCGTTCCTCGCTATTCCTTGTTGCGATTCGAGTCGCCGTTCCCTCTGTTCGGTTGTCTCTGAAGCTACTCGTATATGTCTCTCGACTGCCCGTTCATCCGGTGACTTCATCATTCGCCTCTTCTTTCTCGCCATTCATCTGTGTCCGCATCCCGTTTGACAAGGTTATACTGTCTTCTCCGATCTGCTTCGGCTTGCCGCCTCGCCGTATCCACTTGACTGGTTGACTCGCGTTGGCGCCCTTTTCGTTTGCGTTGCTGCTCAGTTCGCCGTGCACTTAGTTGGGCTTCGTAATCGGTCGTAAGACCGGCTTCTTCCATGATTACCCGCCGCAGTGGCTCAGTGGTTACGGCGCTCAGCTGCTGACCCGAAAGACGCTGGTTCGATACCGGCCGCGGTGGCCGAATTTCGATGGAGGCAGAATTCCAGAGACTCGTGTACTGTGCGATGTCAGTGCACGTTAAAGAACCCCAGGTGGTCTAAATTTCCGGAGCCCTTCACTCCGGCGTCCCTCATTGCCTGAGTCGGTTTGGGACGTTAAACCCTAATAAACCAATTAAACCTTCCATGATTAACTGTTTGACGCACTGCATGTTGCTCCGGCTCCTTCATCCTTCACCTCCACCTCCTTCTTCCTCTTCCCCTTCTTCTCCTTCTTCGCATCTCCCCCCCCCCCCCCCCCCCCCCCCCCCTTCGAATGGCTGCAGCTGGCGCGGCGCTCCTCCGAGCTTACCCGAGTTTCCAGAGTTTCTCCGGGGTAAAACTCGCAGCCAGGACGGCTTTTTCGCTGGCGAGGCATCTAGTGCTAGCGCACTGAAAAGTGTCTCCCAACATACGCTATACATTCACCCAGAGCTGTCCCACTTTGCAATCATTTTGATTATCCTGCGTGCCACAGGCTGGAAGTCCCTAACTGTGCAGCGTATTTACCTTGCCTTTCTGTCCTCTGGGGATCGCCTTAGTTACACCCTTTAATGGCGCAGAGATAACAAAAAGTCTGCACGTCCTGTCATACCTCACGACCGAGAGTCCACATGGAGTATGCTCACGTAGGCAGTCACGACATTAAATAAAAAAAAACGACTGAAATCGCGTAGGAGGTCTTCGCTAGCTCCTTTCGTTCGAATTCCTCTTCTCCTCGTCCACTTTTTCACCCTTTGCACATATTTGACATCTGTTTTTCCTTCCTTTACGGCCGCCTGCAGAGAAACGCTCCTTTCCCGGGGCCTCAAGGATTGTAGAATAGCTGCTCGAGAAATTCGCCATATTTCGAGCTGGCTCCTAGCTGTTCACTCGCCCCCAGCGCGCTCTTATCTTGGCGCGTCCTTTAAACCCCATATTCGGCAGGCCCGGCCCAGGCCCTCGCTTCCGGCAGAAGGCGGCAGCCGCTGCTGTGTTTGCTTTCCGCTCCCCGCAAAGCGATCGCTGCTGACTGGCGAAAAGAAGCGCCGCGGCGGCGGCCGAGCGCGGTCGGACTTTGTGGCTCTTGGTACCGCGCCGCCAGTGTCGCCACCATCTCACTTTCTCGCCAACACATCTATTCTTCCGGTCGCTGGGCAGCAAGCTATCTAGGAGAAACGGCGCGACCGTTCTTCAGCTCCGCGGACTCGAAAAACAATGATAGCTTCCATGAAAAATGAAAAAAAAAGACGAATAAGAAAGGCGAGGCCAAGGAAGCTTCCTTATGTCCCCCTCTCCTGCACCAGAGTTGTTGCCTGCCTTCTTTTTTCGTTACCTCTCGCCTCAAAGAAAAGTACAAACGGAGCTGCCATCCTGGTTTGCAAGACCCCAAAAAACTCTGCGCCTCTGTGTGTGAGTGTCGCAGCTCTGCAGCGCGGAATTTCGCTTTGTGTCTCTTGTGCCCGTGCCACGCTGCGTTTCCGCCTCGTTCCTTCTTTTCTCCGCTTCCCGGTTTACTGCTAAGTCCACGAGCGGGAATTGAGTATTGATCGCGGCGTTGAATACCTTTTGAATTTGGACGCGCGGGCCGGCCTCCTCCTGCCTGACCGCATTTCTCAGAAATGAGCGGCTTCTTTACGCTGCCGTGTTTCTCCTGCTGAAGGAATTCCGACGTCGGCGGTACGAACGTGTGACTGCTCCGCGTTGCATAATGCTTAATATCGATCTGTTCGCAGTTTTATCCAGACGGATAGGACAGCCTCTGCAACGAAAAAAAAATGAAAGAAATTAAGGAACGGATTCAGATGTATCCGACAGGGAGACGCACCGCTCGTAGCAGTTCGAGAGGTGTTTTAGTCAGAAATGTAAAAATCAAAAACAATAAAATCAATCACAGCATTATACCATCCCTGGACGGCGGCTAGAACTAAATACAAGCTTCACGCCTTTATTGGCGTTTTCTGAGTTGACGTTTTCGACATTTCATTGTTCGCAGATATTCCTGAAGCTAAGAGAAAAGGCTTCTTATGAAACTACTTCAAAACAACTTTTCAGAATTTGGCGTAGAAAAGAGCGGTACCTAGAGAATGCAATGAAAAATTCGCGAAAGGTTTCTGTCGGGCAGGCACTCCTTCGCAATATCTGTTGAGCTTCGGCTACATTGTACCCATCTAACGTTTGAGGAAAAATAGGTTGCAACAAATAAGATGGAGGAAAAAAAAAGACTCTGCAATTTGCGTGAAGATCAATTTCGTTCCTGAGGGGTCTTGTGATAACGGCTCGGGTGGCAGGCAGTCCAGAGGAAAGTACCAAAGAAAAGACTGTATAAGAAACCAGACGCTCATTTAATAGTGGACAGTGATTTTGCCTATTTCCTTGCTTTGCCGTTATTACGCTTCAAGCTACCCGCAGGCATCATGATCGATCAATGATGCCTCCACTCTCCTCGCTCTCGTACTTTGTTTTGTGTTCTTTGAATAACAATGCTTTCTTTCTGTACTTTTTTCTGCCCCCCACGGCTTGCAAGGGCACTTGCTTTAGCCATTTGCCATCAAGGCTATTGCGAAACTCAGGCTTCGCAATTTGTTCCCCTTTTACGCAACGTCGATCGAGGGGTTTCCACGCAGAAGGCACAGAGAGCACCCAGGACTGCAGACAGCGACTGTGGCGCAAGATTAAAAAAAAAAAAATCTGTCCTCTCCCGCACACGCCGGAATGAAGAAAGGTATGCGAGGGGAGGCAGACGCCAGAAAGAAGGGTTCAGTGTTTGGCAAGGACACCGCAACGCCGAGCCGAGCAGTGCACGAACCGCGGCGCCGGTAAGATACGAGCTGCAGGAGGCGCAGTTAGTGCGCGGAAGGAGGGGGCGCAGGATGGGCCCATCCCACAAGGAGCGATCGTTCATTCACAGGTAGGCCAGCGGCGCCGAGGCACGCGGCCCTGCGCACGTCGGACACCGAGTCGTCTTCATTGCTCCACCGAGTGCGCGGCCGGATGGCGCGCGCGGGGCGTGCCCCTCCGTGCGCCCTTCAACAGCGGCCCACACTTGAGCCATTCACATAATGGGTCATACTTGGCCGGTAGAGCGCGAGCTCTTCGCTCAGCCCGAACAATGAGCCGTCGACGCGCTTTCCGCAGCTAGTTGCGCGGTCTCGCGGGGCTGACCTCACTCTGGGTCGCGCGCAATCGAGTGACCGAAATTACGCTCGGCCTCGACTGGTAGGGGTGAAATTTTTCGGTAACTAAACGGCCGTGTTCGGAGATATCTATTTTTCCGGCTGCTCGCCGCTTGTATTCGCTGCGGGCCCCGCCGAGCGAACAAGGACGTAATCTTCGCCTTCGCCCCGGCTGCGCGCCGCCGCACTTGCCCTGTGAATTTGCGAAATTGCTCGCTGGCGACGTGATTGGCCGAACAATAAGTTTTACCGTGAAATACGGTTACGCTTTCCTCCTCTCTGCAAATGTCTCACCGAAGCTGTGCAGTGTTCTGGAAGCTCCCTCCGGTGCGAGCTATTCACACGCCAGAGCGGTGGCAGTGGTTCGCGATTGGCCGGCACTGCTATGCTGACTAGTCACGATGGAAAACAGCGCGATAGTCATGGCATCGGCCGCAACACAAGAGCCGTTCTGTTCGTATACTAGTGTGAACCACATTGCAAATGAGGCCTCTGTGTAGCTGACGCTAAGCTCAGCTTTCCCAACGTTCCACTGTTTTCGCGAGACAATGTATGACGTCAATCAAGGGCACGACACACGCCAGATACACTTATGCAATTTTGATGAGCCGCGAGACAGAAAGCAGAATGCGGGTTATTCCGCCCTTTTCGCCCGTTATCATGCGTTTTGCACGTGCATTTGTAGATCCATGTGCACTTGCGTGTTCATTACAGGGTTCGACCTCTTATGTCCCTTAGCCGCCGCGGTGGCTCACTGGTTACGCTTTTCGGCTGCTGATCCGAAAGACGCGCAATCGATCCCGGCCGCGGCGGTCGCATTTCGACGGAGGCGAAACGCTGAAGGCCCGTGTACTGTGCGATGTCAGTGCACATTAAAGAACCCCAGGTGGTCGAAATTTCCGGAGCCCTTCACTACGGCGTCCCTCAGAGCATGAGACGCTTTAGGACGTTAAACCTCATAAAACCAAAGCCAAACTTAAGTCCCTTAGTTTCGGTTAGGATATGTAAGCGTTTTATCTCTCCCTACGAAGCTTCTTTATTGCATTTGCCACTCTTCCCGATATTGCTGTACCCACAAATAAAAATGGCACACTTTTTGCGGGTAGCGTACGTTGTATGGGAACGGCAGATCGATCGGTGAACCTTCTGACGAATCGATTAATGCCTTCATCGTAGATAACTTGTTTACCATGTCAGCCCATTAAGTCATGCGAGCCGAATGAAGCGAAGTGCTGCTTATTAAAACTCGTCCATGCCAAAGGGTATTTTGCGTCTTCACGAAACATTTTTCTTACCCTAGCAGGTCATCGAGGTTCTAATTCATTGCGAACGAGCCTCGGAACGTAATGCGCGCTACCTCATTTGGGCTTCATACGCGAGAAAAGAAAATTAAGGTACGCGCGGAAAGCGCTCGCTCAGCGCTTTCTTGCGCGCCCGTGTTCAAAGAAACGCTCGCCGCTTACTCGCCTATGAAGCCTCTCCCGCAGCGGGGCAAAGAGAAGCATGTAGGGTCGCCATGATGATGCAGGCAGCCGCAGTGCACCGGGCGCGGAGCGAGCGCGCCATCTGCATTGCTGCTCGCTGGCTAATGAGCTGCGTCTCTTTCTTCCAAATCTACGAGGATCAAAGGTTGATCGCGATCCAATTTGGTAAAGCAGGCAAAGACTGGTTGGCGAGCGCTTCTCGGTCTCGGAACAAGAAATGGGCCAAGAATGCTCTCATCAGGCTGCTGAGCTAACCTTGCCGAGCGAGCAGCAGGCTGCCAAGAAAGGGCCGGCGAGCATTTCGAGAGCGGAACCTGGTACGATACGGCGGGTCTTTTTCTTCGTGACTATTGTATCCGGGCTGCTTAGCTCTCTTTGCGTCCCGAAACACCTTCTTTCGGTATCGCATTCGGCTGCGTTTTTCATCCCGGGACCGCGTCGCCTTATTAAACCGGGCCTGAGCTCTCCGAAACAGAAACTTCGAGAGTGCACGCGGCTCGGGAGAAACGCGCCTGATGGGTTATTTTCGCGTTTGGCGAAAGTAAAGCTGAAGATAAGCAAATCCGCCGCAGGTGATACGAGCGCACTCGCCTGCCTTTTATTTGTGCCGGGAAAGAACTGAATTAGCAGCGCTAAATTATGGTGCGCTCTGCATAATTCTCTGTTTTATTACGTCAATATATGAAACCTCGTTTATTTTTTTTCTTGCGTAGGTGGACTTCTTTTTTTCTTACGCTGCATTATACTCTCCACGTAGCGAGTGTTAAAGCGTTGTTTTTTTTGTGTTTTGGAGCAGATCTGAATGAAAGAGCATAGAAAGTGTTACAGTAAATGTTGGAGTCTGTTGATGCGCTCTCCTTATTTTCTTTTCTTCTTTTCGCCATACATAACACCGAGCAAGGGTAAAACGCGTATGCCGGCTTTTAGGCTAGCATACAAATCAAATAAAATGCGGATGATTTTGGAGTTTAGTAAATGAGCTCTCCTGCGTTGAAATGAGGCAGCTCCCAACAGCAGTTTTAAAAGGTCTTGCATGCTCTATAAGAGCTATCTACCATAACTGGTAAGTGGCTGTAATTTCAAGGACAAACATGCACCCCTGGCATTACGCTAACTGCCCCAAACTAATCATGCATAATTGTGTACTGTACAATGTACGCTAACCGATCTCATGAGCTTTCAGCTGAAGTCCTTGCTTATATGAACAAAAATTATGCTAAATCGTCTGTTTCGTTCAACTCGCACATGCTGCAAAGTGTTTTATGCTTCATAAATGATAGCTATAATATTCCGGTGCTCATTATTGAGTTGTATGTGAGTTGTCTTGCGCGAGTTAGAAAGCGTGTGTTAAAATATGAATTTAAGTGACGAATGACTGATATCTCACTAATAAATTTCAGGCGGTTAGAAACGCTCTGAAAGTCTGTGCTCATCAATAATCATCCAAAGCACTCTACAATTAAAAAAAATGTAGATCTTTCTCAGGTATCGTGAACTTGTCGAGTTTAGGGCGCCTTGTGTAAACCTGATTTCAGCTTACGTGTGCTCGGCGATACTCACGATGTGCACAGGCTGGCGTATCGCTGCTGACACGATCGGCGCGAGGGCGCGGCGGCGGGATTCTGTGCAAAGAAGGATTCACGCGCATTTATTTAGCTCCAGAGAAAGTCAACAGCGAAGGGGAACAATCTGAAAATCTGCTCACTCATATATTTTATTCGGAACTGAGATTGTTTGTGACTGAACATATTCAGCTCTAATATGGCGGTTAAACCGTCTTCACGCTATTCGGAGTGCCGTGTAAGAATGGGCGATGTCTCTTAGTTCAACGGTTGTATTATTAGAGACAGGGAAAGTAGGTAATTTCCACCTAGCGTTGTATGTGACTTTCAGCTGCGCTAGGCTATCGGGAATTCCGTTTTAAGAATTACCACATCACTCTACTGCGACTGCTAGTTGACGCTCGCTCGCAATAAAACTAAGCTGAGGACGTATAGTGAACTTTTTTCTGGATAAAAGAGATTCCCTTCTAATAGTCACTATTTTGTTGTAGAGACAGCCAATCGGCTCTGAACTGGCTTCAAGACAGATGCCATCGACTGCATTCACTTTATACTGTTTTTAGTCTAGGTTCGTTTCAGCATACCTCTATCGCGTGTACTGCCTGCTTTGTTGCAAATGTTCTCATTTTCAGATATACTCAACAAGTCAGCAGTAGTAAGGGAAAAAAAAGCCCTTGAGGACAACACAAGTTATCTTATGCAGTCATCGCACATGCTTGCGTCTCGTGGATTGTGCGGTCCGCCTGTGTGAAAAAAAGTCCTACGACTGAACCTCGGGATAAATCGAACATTAGGCAGCTAATGGGCTCCTAGCTCTGGGCAGCGCTAAGCGGGAAACTTCGCAAAGGCTGAAAAACAGTAATATCGGGTGATAACGCCAATAAAAAAAAAAAAAGCAGTCACTTTATGGCGAGGGTCCAAAAAAAAAAAAACGCGAAGGAATACCATTAATTATTTGTACCCCGAGCTGGGGTTGGCGCAGTCCGCTTATTCTGGCCGCGCGGCCGACCAGATGGCGAAAAGAGGGCCGCGGTTAGCAGCGCTTCGCGAGGCCCGCGGCTGCGATAGATTTTTCGCTGAGGGTGGCCTGCTGCCGTAGTGGCGATGGAAAGCCGGAGCGCGCCGTCATGTGCAGTAAACACTGGCAGGCAGAACATTCACCCCTGCCTCGAGAAGAGCGACGCACGCTGTTCGAAATCAGTACACTTTTCCCGGAGATTTCGGCCTCCGGTTTGGCACCGAAGTATATTGATTATGCATAGACTGAATGGACAATCTTTCACTGCATGGATAGTAGATGGATGTGTGTTGGGCGAATTTCTCACGCTCTTCGAGGAATTCCTGACATTTAAAAGCGACACGACAGTGACGACGCCACTTGTTTGAAGGCGACGCCCACATACACGCATGGCCCTGCATCGAAGCGCTCTGGTGAAGCCGAAAAAAAAACCTAGAAAAGAGAGTGTGCGCCCCCTACTATGCCGTGACGGGCCCCTCTCCGAGCTGCTCGCGCTCGGCTGCATCGGTGATCAGGCCGGGCGCTCTTATATGGATGGAACCTGCGGGACGCATTTTGATTCCGCCTGGGGAACGGGCTGCCCGTCAAGCCCTCTTTTGCGGCCGCCTAAAACAAACGCGCCTGGGCGCCCATGAGGGAAGGGGCCGCTGGGAGCGCATGGCCGGCCTCCCCGGCTGCCCGTAATGGGGGCGCGCCGGCCGACGAAGCAGCGTCGTTGGTATTCTGTGCGAGCAATCACCGGGCTTCCGTGGCCATGCACGGAAAGGTGTAACTATACATAGGCTCTCCTCTAGCGGTAAGAGCGCTTACGAGGACAGAATGATGTCCGCCTCTATTACGACGCGTTCTGTAGCGCGCCAACGGCTTCATTCGCCGTCCCTTGCCGAAATGAGACTCTCCCGGGGGATCAGGCACGCGACTCCCCTCTTCCCTGTATGCGCGCCGCTCTCGCACTCTTCTTGTCGGCGGCGCATACGCAAAGCATCTGTTTTAGCGGGGACCCGCTCTCGCGCCACGACGCCCGGAAAATGGAGGCGTCCCGAAAAACAGGCAGGCCAACGGCGCAAGTCCAGCCCGCAAATGCGTCCCGCTGAGATCGCCTGCGCCCTTAATGAGTGGCTGTCCCTCCACGGCAAGCCAGGCTCCAGCCCGGCCTATCTGGCCACGGTGCGCCAGACAAAAGCCTTCTTTGCTTACGTGCTGTTCTCCCGCGGGCCGCCGCGTTCTCGTTTTCGCCTACACTCGGCTACGGAACGAGCCAGCCATAATCTCACATTTAGTGGCCGCAACGCATTTGTGCTCACTCAAGTCCAGCCAGTGATGAGCGTGAGGACACGGTGGGTCTGCCTGCTTCTCCGAGTTTTCTCTTCATCTTGCTCAAATACGGCTGTTATAGAAACCCTGGGAACTTGCGATGGATGTTTTCATTCATCTTGCAGCGCCCTAACACGCAGCCTAGTGAGTGGAAGAAAAAGTTTTGATCAGGACGCGCAGCTTTCTCATGCCACCATCTTGGTCATATCTCGAGGTCCGAGCGCTCAGGCTCGGTCCAAGCATCACGCAGCGTGCGCCTGCGTGACTATCCATGCCAGGGGAACCAATACCAGGTGCTCTATAATTCAGGCCAGGTGCTATATAATTCAGCTTTAATTTTTCGTTCCACAGTATTACTGGATGGTGGTGCCGCGGTTCAAGAGTTGTTCGTGATACATCAATAGCAACACTTCCACATAAACAAAGCGCGGAGAGCTGCTTCGCAAAAAAAAATAATAAAATAAAAGAACGCAATACGTACATTAAAAGCTTCAACCAGTGCCACTCGCGTTCCGCGTTACTGTACAAACGCTCATCGAAGCCGCTATAAGATTCTCCCTGATTCGCGTACCAGGCAGTCGGTACTGGCAGTCGCTCGCCCGTAGCCCAGATGGACTGTCTTGCGTCGAGAGCTGCCATATTGTTTTCTTGAGCGCGTCCTTCATATGGCCACAGCTTACTCCCGCCACGGAAATATTCTCGGCCGCATATTGCCCGGGCGAGTGTCGCCAGCTCTGTCGGGCAGCTTTGTGCGGAGGTTTGCATATGCGCACGAGACTCCCTCGTTTATGAGCAGCGCATTGGGAGCTCGGCTGATTAAGCCTGTATTGTCCCATGCCCGTTGCCACCCACGTACTCAGCTGAAACCAGCTCCGCTAGCAGTAATTACCTCATATGCCCGCCTGCCGACGTGTTTTTGTTATCACAAGCCGCCTGTTTTGCGCTTATCCTTTCTCGGCGACTGCCGGATCAAATCTGGGCGCTGCACGCACCCACGCAGGCTTAGACATATATATATATATATATATATATATATATATATATATACACAGTGTGCTGCGGGAATAGGTGCGGCCTGGGGTTGTTTATCTGTACAAAAACCCCAATGCTGACCCAGCGCAAACGATCACTCTCGTCCCCTAGATAGATAGTGGAGGATTGGTTTTTATGCAGTGACGCATGCTTGCTTTGTCGCGTCATTACAAAATGGAGCACGCAGAGGACCACCCTGTGCAAAGGATTCCTGCGTCGATTTTGGAAATAACTATAGGGGAAGAGTTTCCATGTGGGCACGAGTAAACATACTCGTAAGCGGCTGTTAGCATCGAGAATGCGCCCACTGTTTTTACGAAATATGTTCTACCTCCTACATGGTGGTTTCTCTGGAGTTCAGAATTTACTCCTGCGCTTCTTTCGACCGATAGGTTAAAGTGTTTACTGAAAGGCGACAACTTTATGAATCGAAAATTGACGCACACATAACTAATGCACGTATGAACGCGAGACAAGCATACATCATTGCACTCTGACAGTAATTCTAAGCGTAATATGCGGATGCATTTATAATTCCACGTTTTTCTTTATGAACGTGCGTTCGCTGAAAGTTTTCTGTCATGTGTTTACAGTTGAGTCGAACTTATTGGTAGCCTTATATTTGTTTTCCAGCTTATGAATACAGTTTGAGCGAAGTTGCTCACGTGCTCGCTATTCACATGTTCATATTTCTTATGACTATAAATTGCCACAGCGGAACTTGCGTCTAGATCATTGAAGCATAGTTTATATTGCTGCTTATTTATTGAGAAATTTTGCACTTGCTCTCTAATGAGACCTCTTTTTTTCGGGCAACCAAATACAACATGCTAAAAACACTCATCAAATTTTGCGATATTTTTCCAGACCCAGGATTATATTCGTCAGAGTATCCAGAAGAAGAAACCTCGCCCCAAAATAATTGTATGATCGCAGTGTAAGAGCAGCATACCCACAATGGAGTCGATGTGCGAATAAGATTTATAATAGGATACAACTTAAAAATAAAACAGCGGTTGGTAATACTGGGCCGTGGCCCGCGGCGTACTGTAGTATTCCGCTGGCCGTTCACAACAATAAACGAAATCAACTTTTTAATATTTGACTATATTAAACAAGCCAGGTGTCAAATTCTAGAGCTTGTCATTTTTTTCTTGCGACTAGCTTCATGTTTAGGTAAGAGGAAAAGTTTTAACAACGGGCTAATTTTTTGTCGCTTAGGTTTATGGGGGCCTAATGTCCCAAAGCGGCTCAGGTTGTGAGCGACGCCGTAGTGAAGGGTTCTGGAAATTTCGACCACCTGGGGTTTATTAACGTGCACTGACATCGCACAGTACACGGGCCTCTAGAATTTCGCCTCCATCGAAATTCTACCGCAGTGGCCGTGAATTTTACCCGCTTCTTTCGGGTCAGCAGCCGAGCGCCATAACCACTGAGCCCCCGCGGCTGCTAGTTTTTTATCGTGGAGGAAATCTGTGCGGCGGACCTGAATGTGAGCGGAGTTTCACTGCAGACTTAAGTTGTATCAGGCTATAGAGGAAGAATCAAAGTTCTTTTTTTTTCCTGCATGTGCAACTGGCCGCATGTCGTCACAGATCAGGTAGTGCAGGGAAGAAATTAGATGAGAGTAATGATAATGTCCGGTAAACATCGCGCTGCTGCACCGTTACAACCTAATCCTCACATGGCCGGTATAACTTTTACTGATACATAATGTCATTTGTTGGTCTGGTAAGGTATCGAAGCTGAAATATCGACAACTTTTTTGTATTACGTAACGTCTGTGCACGATGAACGGACGCCTGCCCTGTTTCATAATAAAAAAAAAACACAAGGAAAAAAGTGTCGCAATGATGTTCTGCCTGCATGCTGCTGCTGCTGCAAAAAAGGACAACGTTGGGTACTCATACACAGTTCCGCTTATAGCCAATGTCTCGTGTATTCATAAGCTGCGTTGTAGCTAGACATTTCGGCTTTATATCCCTTACCTGGCATTTGGAATCGGAATTTTTAGCGCCGCATGAAAGCTACTCGAACTTGCGGTGATAACGTATGGAAAAATTGCTCAAGTTGAACAATACGCGAAACTTACCGAAGTACTCTGCGAGCGAGTGCTAGACGTCCGAGAACTTTCAAACCAGGTCATCATTACCTTCAAAGTCATGCTTGAAAAAGTGTTTAGCCACCCGTTTCAAGAGCGACGTCCGTTCGCGAACTGCTCAATCTGCCGCTAATACTCGATGTGCGCCGAGGTATACCTTCGAGGTTCGTGTTTCTGGCAGCATGAATCGTAGCAGCTATTTATAGGCGTTGCTTGGCATGGTCATTAGCGATGGCTCATTAAATCATTCACGTCGGCATTACCCGGGGTCTCACGCGCGCGGAGAGACAGCGTAAAGGGAGGAGACAACGAGTCCATTCCACGGCGCGCAGCATGCGGCGGCCACATTATACGCGTAGGCCGCCCGGGTTGCTGCTCACTGCTGCTTGCCTACACTGTGCTGTAGTGACAGCTCGGTTGCCATGGCTACAGACGTTGAAACATGTCGCAAAAAGGAGCGATAGGAAAAAAGTGAAACAAAAGCTATTCGCCCTGGCTATGAGTGGCCTGCGGCTCGGAGAAAAGTGTGTGCGGTGACGCTTCTTCCGACATGTTTTTTTTTTCTCTCTCTCTGTTTTCCTCTATAGAGTTGGTTGCGTCAGGGACGCTCGCTTAGTTTAAGGAAGGGAGGAGACATGGCCGATTGTTCCGGTGCTACCGACACAGCACTACAGTAAACGAGACGTACTCATTTCCTTTTTTTTTACTTCACAGTATGCTCTGTCGCGTACGGAATGTGGGTGCATTCCCGACATCATGGAGACGCATTCATAGGCGGATTCACACTGCTGTGCACATGCATGTTAAATTCACCATCTTATATTTACCGTGCCGTGTGCAGATGTATTAAATATGTGCGCACACGAACACTTCAGGGCTTTTGCACTTCTCAGCTTGGAATTTGCGCAGCACAGAAAAAGAGCAGTACTATACGGTTCCGTTACACCGTCATATGTTTACTGTAAAAACATAAAAGAGCCACATCACTGATAATGAAACTCTCAAGTCTATTGAAAAGTTCTGAAAAGAATCTACTTACTCTCTGGCGTAGTATTATTTCTGAGCGTTCAGCGCTCCCCAGGTGAAACTCGCCGTGGCTGTTTTCACTGTAACAACGTTAATCTCCTCGAACACACACTGATGGCGCAGAAGAGAATGGCGCAAGGGGCGGCGGAAATTAATAGAGACGCGCACCCTCAAGGAGCACTGCGAGGGCATTGGAACCCTGGTGACGAAAATAGAGTTCTATTGACAACAGTAACAAAAAAGTAGCGCATGAGCGTTCGTAACAGGAACTGGAACATCCGCTAGACACAGGAGCGGCATGTGAAAAGATGGGGCACCTGGGACGCAAGTTTCGTCGTCCCTAAAAAGGAAATCGCGGCTTTCGCATTGTTTAAGAAAGCTGCATATAAGCCTTTAAGCAGACTATTTCGCCAAAAGTATTCCTTGTTGAAATGGAGAGAGGCAAACTTGCTCTCCTTTAATCCTTTTTATTCACAGCGCGAGTGTAGTCAGTCGTTGAAGAATATAGTCAAAGAAATAATTTATGGAGATGTCGTATGAAAGTCTGTTGGAAGCAGAGACTTTCTTTGTATTCTTTTTGTTGCGCATTTTTTTTTTTTTTTGTAACGATGGTAAGCTTAGCAGTTCGCTGCTCTCCATTCTTTTTCTGTTGCTGCCAATTAATGACGAAAGCTGCCTGACATCAACAATCATGTGCTCAAATGTTCGATGGAACAGAATGTAAAGTATTAAATTAGACACCAGAGTAAGCATGAAAGAAATAGAAGAGTGATTCTATATTAGGTGCCCTTGAAAATGCAAAACAATAAACCTTTTCAGAGGTTACTTTTGCAACTGAATGAAAGCTTGGTAGGGAAAATTCATACTTTCTTAAGAGAAAAACTAGAGAAAGAAAGAGGATTATTACCCGGGCATATGTCCGGGTGGCTCATTTCACATTATAAAGGCAAGAGAAAATTTACAATTTATACTGTTTGCAATTTATGACCTGCTTCTATCGGAGCTGGCCAGTAAAAGCAAAAAAGCTCATAATTTTGTTTAGGCGGCCACGTTATCCAGTCGCTTCCGGGTGGGTTCTAGTGGATTTCTGGGCGGATGTAAGGCTCTTTCTTTTTATCAGGTAAGCAAAGTCCAACTCACGGCTAAGAAAGCGAGGGGACTGCTACCAGAAACATAATTTAAAACTAAAAAAAAAGTTTCCCTGTTGTGTTTCTTTTTATTTATGCTGTACTTGCTATACTCTACAGTCTGCTATTTTTATCCCGAAAAATGCATTAACTGATCACTGAATGAAATCTGAGCATATTTCACACGTAAGATCGATGAAATCTGTCATTTCAAAATATGTTTTTCAAAAAAAAACAAGCAACGAGAATGTGTTGCTGAGAATAGCTATAGCTTTATCTCCGTTACTAGCAGTATGAACTTTGATATGAGCACAGTAAATGCAGTGGCGATACTACGAATCCTCAACATACTTTTAAAGTAATTTTTGTTAAAAAAAATGTGAGAAATGCACCTCAATTTGTTACGCAAAGTCCTCACATGACAATCACAAAGCGTTTTAAAGACGGATCAATGTAATCAAAAGCACATTCGTCATGCGTGGCTCGTCATTGAGCTACGCACGGCGCTTAGTGACTGCTTAGTGGACCCATAAATTATTGAGAATCACAATTATTCCATTCGTAAACTCCTGTCGCAAGCACGTAGACAAAACGCTTATTTTAGAAGCAAAGTCTATGAAGCCGAATTAAGTTCAGTTGATTCGGGTCGGTATATTTATATTCCTGCGATCGTGCGTGCAATATAGCAATAGCAACAGTACGAAGCCAAGATAGCCAAGATGGGGGAATGACGGGCATGTCCGCTGAATTCGAACTGCGTGAAGTAGAACGCGGACTGAAAGAAGAAACACGCATGACGCACACAGGCGTATATAGTCAGGATTAACGGTCGCGACCTCACTGAGATTAGTACAGGTTCTGACCTTGTTTGGCCACTCAGAAAAAAGTTCCTGCTACAAGAAATGGGCTAAGCCTGAGCCTGATGCAGGAATGAGCTAACTATTCCAGAGAGACTTCCTTAATTACATTTCTCGTAATCACGGGCAAAACGAGACCAAGCGCAGCGGTCGCCTGTGTTAATCCCAATGCAGTCACGCCCCATCCATACCGACCTGAGCCTGTCTGCGCATTACCTGTCTCTCCCTTCACCACGTTTTGTTTTGCGCAATTTGAGCTTTATGCAGCGGTAAGCCAATTTGCCCGAGAAATTTTACGTAAGCGAGGACACTCGTTGCCAAGTAGATTAATGCCCAGAGCTATTAGTTAGCACAATTAAAGCCCTCGCGTAATTATATCGCCATGTATCAGTAAGAAAAAAATCACGCTTCAAGGCTATGACGGACTAAATACTTATCACACATTTCCAAGAATGCTTACTAATTAAATTGAATTACTATTTAGTCAGGCACTCAGTAAGTAAGTCGAATTGTCCGTCGGCCAGTCGGTCTGTCAGTCAATCTCTCAGAAGAGCGCTTAAACCAGAGGCATAACTTCAGTGGCCACCTTTCGAATGTTTATTTCTTTTTTTTTCACTTATTTGATTTTTCTTGCACTTTGTAGGGTAATGGGGAGCAGGAAAATAATCGCTCGAGGTTGGCGTACACCTGTAGCAGGGTCGCATCATTTAATAGCGCGTTATTCTGTTTGCTTACAACATATGGCCGTAACCGAAATAAACTACAGTGTACCTTTAGGGGCTCTGTAGGCCCTCTGATCAAGTTTCCTGTTTCTGCTTATCTGATGGTTTCCCTCTAATCTGGGTATTGTCAGCGTGCGGAAAATGACAGAAGCAGTCGCGTTGTACTATGCGTAGTACTCGAAGAATCACGACGCCAGCGCACTGACCACCTCCGCGGTGCGCCGTTTTCTCTTACAGTTACTGCGGTCATGTGAAACACATGCGATGGCATCGAAGCCTCCTTAAAGTGTAGTCTTTCCTCGCCCCTTACCTCCCTTTCTGCCGCAACTCTTCTTTCTTTCGCTTTAGGATTCTCCGTTAGCATAGCAGTCAGATGATCCGGTTACAAATGAACAAGGAGAGTGATTGGCTCGTGAAGAAATGGACACAGGGAATTGCCTGTAAAACTACGGACAGCGGCTGAAAGCCCTATTGTAATAGAGGAAAAGTGCTTCATTCCTTCCATCAATGGAAGTGCAGCGTCCTTCGCTACAACTGAAGCAGATGCTTTCGTTTTTACAAGTGACAACTTCATCGGGACCGTGCCACAAAATATACCCGACGGAATGACTCTCGGGGCCTAATGTTACTACTAATGCGAAGGAAAACGAACAAAACAAACACGCGAGGCCTACCTTATTACCATGTAGCCCGACAGCTAACGTCCGCGTATGGTGCACGTAATGACCAAATTACAAGCGCCCTCGGCGACCAGAAAGGGACGAGCGCATGGCAGCATCACGATTTTTGTTCTTTTTTTTTCCTTGATGCTGTTAAAGGTGAGTGAAGCCAGTGTGGCTAATCGCATAGCATTTTTCACTGAAAGTGACTTTCCAGAAGAAACAAACAAAAGTTATAGCCCTTTATTGGCTGTCAAGGTAGAGCGAAAACGATAAAATTTTGTTGTGGTCGACGAAAGATTGGTTGGTTCATGGGGTTTATGTCCCAAAGTGACTCAGGCTATGCGTCTTTCGGATCAGCAGCCGAGCATCATAACCACTGAGCCACCGCGGCGGAGGTCGACTAAGGTCAGTTCCTTACCGAAGCTTGTAAGCCTACATTATTCTAGATTGCTATAGCTTTCTGTCATTCTTACCCACGGGAAGGGGAATGAGGGGCTCGTTATAAATATGAGAGAAGCCAACAGCCACAGAAACCAAGGGGCACGGGGGATTTTTTTAATTTTTTCAAAATAATTTATTTATTTTGTGGTGTTGATCAATTTATAATATTACTGAATATGTTATCGCTTACAGCTGATTGATTAGAAAAGCAGAAGAAAAAACAACCACATGCCGCCGGTGGGACCCGAACCCACGACCTTCGAATTACGCGTCCGGTGCTCTACCGCTGAGCTACGGCGACGGCTGTCGAATCTTCTGCTTTCGGGGGTATTTATGTTTACAAATAACCTAACTTTGGGAGTGTTTACCAGCGCCACCCACGTTCTTAAGCGGCGGACGTAGCACGTCCTGAGTTACCGCTGATGTGACGTAAAACGTCATCGAACGGCGAGGGTGGAAGCTGTGTGAGAACCCTCTTATGCTTCCTATGGCGTCAAGGCTGCCAGAACCGAGGCTCTCGCTAAGCAATTAAGCAAACAAGGGAAGGGGAATGAGGGGCTCGTTATAAATATGAGAGAAGCCAATAGCCACAGAAACCAAGGGGCACGGGGGATTTTTTTTAATTAATTTATTTATTTTGTGGTGTTGATCAATTTATAATATTACTGAATATGTTATCGCTTAAAGCTAATTGATTAGAAAAGCAGAAGAAAAAACAACCACATGCCGCCGGTGGGATACGAACCCACCACCTCCGAATTACGCGTCCGGGTGCTCTACCGCTGCTTTCTTCTGCTTTTCTAATCAGTTAGCTTTAGCTTTAAGCGATAACATATTCAGTAATATTATAAATTTATCAACACCACAAAATAAATAAAATAAAAAAAAATCCCCCGTGCCCCTTGGTTTCTGTGGCTGTTGGCTTCTCTCATTCTTACCCACGGTACGTCAAGGATGCTGGAGAGGCACTTTTTTCTTGTTCATTTATTTTACATCGAATCACATTCTGTCTGTCACTCTGCGATTTTAACTTCCTATTACTGCTTTTGTCCCGTGAAGATATTCGGGCGCCGTAAGCACAGCGCCACTGCTGTGGATGGTGCGGGATTATTAATGAGCGCAAGTCCAGGGACGCCCCATCTCGACTCGACAATGCGATTTCTAGATATGGTTGTTAGGGATCTTTTGGAATTTCTGTATTGTCGCTTGATCAGGGCTTTAGGTAAATGACATCGGGTGGTGGTAAACATTTTATTCAATGAAGAGCTTTGCACCCTCCGAACTGGGAGGGGCTCTTAGTCCAGAGCTCCTGTGGCCCTAGCTTTTTGCGACACCCACTGAACCAGCTGTCTTTGGTCCTCTATAAACTTGAGCCGGACAGCATGGCCTCTCACTGCTCAGGATGTGGTTTTGAGATTTCGGGGCGGCTTGCATGCTTTCGCTAGCACATTAGTGTGATAGCATGGTGTACCCCGCACAGCGGACAGATGACTCAGCGGCCTCAGAGCCGGCCCCACAGCCGTACAGTGAGCTCCTTACCCACCACAAGCTAAATCGGCAAATCTACCCCCCCCCCCCCCCCCACACACACACACAAGCTGACGCGGGAAGAAGCCGTAGCATGGAGGCGGCTGCAGACGAATGCATACATCACCATTCAGTCTCTTACACCGCATACTTCTCACAGCTTACCCAATATACTGTTTTTGGCAAACACATTTTATGTTGAGATGGCATGAAATATAGCAACTGCCCTTTAATCGCCTTCAGTCGCCTAGCAAACGTTATGGCAAGGGGTTCAGAAGGCGGGCGTTGGGCAAAGAGCGGAGTGATATTTCTTGATTCGTATAGACGCGGCTCTGCCTGTTAGCAGTCTTTCCGCACGCCACAAGTACCGTTTCATTACTCGGTTTTCTAGATGGTTCCACTTTGTTCTAGGTTACTTCGAATGAAAAGCTGATAAAGGAGGAATAAATTAAGCAGGATGGCCACCTGGGTAAGTTCGTAGACATTCATCTTTGATGAAGTCCAGCTTTCTTAAATATCGCTTTTAATTGTGAGGCAGCTGTGGAATACTGTTGTGAACATATTGATAGGGATTAATGATCTAACCTTTCGATGCGTCGCAAAATCTTGCTTTTAAATTTGTCCTGCGCTCGCCTCGAGTAAGTAGGACTTCCATAATAAACCAATGGGTGCGTTTTTGACAATAAAAAGAAGAAAACTATAAGCGTCTCGAAGGGAGATCTGCGGATGTATCGAAAGCTATGATGCAGTCATACGGAACGCAAGAAAATTGCATTCATAAAGAGCTTCCCGTACAAAAAATGCTCTTGTTCAGAACTCCTGGGTACGAGCGCCATATAGA
The DNA here is from genome assembly GCF_055824585.1 of Amblyomma mixtum. Classification (NCBI taxonomy): domain Eukaryota; kingdom Metazoa; phylum Arthropoda; class Arachnida; order Ixodida; family Ixodidae; genus Amblyomma; species Amblyomma mixtum. The sequence continues at coordinate 85,574,029 of NC_143014.1, forward strand.
TCAAGACGAAATACTTGACAGGAAACGCAGCAAATAACAAAATCTTCATTTGGTAGTCATCACATGTATTGTTCTTTTTACTCTGCCTTATTCCATAATGTTCTCCTGAATAGGAAAGAAATGCCGAGAGCATGCTGCAATAATAATATACGATTATATATCGGCTATTCCGAAACAGTGTGTAGATTTTCTTTATAGTCGTATGGCTGAGCTAGAGTGGATGCTAAGAATTACTTCCGAGAGCCTTTCCTAACTTCAGCACCTTTAGTAGTATTTTGTTCCCAACCAATAGATCAATATAAATAGAATTAGAAAATCAGACACGATAACTTTGGTCCCGACATTCAAAAGGCTATATTTAGCACAAGGAATCAGTCCGGCAGGCATTTGCTGTCCATAGTCAAGTAAATATATAAAATAGCGCGAAAAACTGAAGATTCTTTATTGAATTACAAATTCACTTTGCACAGATGCTTTCCTTGTGCTCTAATATGTAAGACATTCTTCAAACATATTGTTTGGACGTTTCTGTTATCCCGGCTGCAATGCTTACATTCATTTGTTGACTAGACCAAAAGAATAAATTTGGCCTCCCCCTCCTTTCCTCGAACAGCCCACGTGGCGGTAAACAATACTTTTTTTCAACTGGCCATAAAACTTTCGTCAGTCCAAATACAGCAAGCACGAAACTTCTAAGCATATGTTTCAAGATGCGTGAGTGGTGAAAAGAACGGATACTTTGCGGAGAGGCTTTGCAACACCTAATGAACACGGGGGTGACCAAACATACAAGCTCAGAAACACGAGCGTGATAGGCAAAATCACGTCGACAGACGTAGCGAGGATGCGCGGTTCCTGACGTGACGCATCACGACACCTACAAACGGCTGGCTTGGCTCGTCTGCCAATGCGGCACGCCACGCTGCGATCGGTGCAATCCAGGCACGTGGCCGGGCCTTGATGGCCGCTGGCGACGAGCGCCTCGTGCTCGCCCCCCACCCTCCCGGTCCAGCAGAGCACGCAAACGCAATTTGGCTGCGCGCGTTGTTCAGGCTTACGTAGTACCAGGACGCGGAAGCGAATGCGAAAAGTGCGTTCTTCGCGTACCGGAGGCTTCGCTCGTGCTTTTTCTGAGCCGGGATTTATTGTGCCGGGTGTGTTTCTCGACTCATTTGCCAGGAAAGGCGAGCCGTGGTGGATGCGGTAGGCGTTTAAAGTCTAGCCGTGACGGTGGCCCACACGAGCGCTAACTGTAGACGACTGCTTCTGAGATCACCGGGCATTGACCGTGTGCGCTTTGGCCTTTCCGGAACTACAGCGTAATGCACTCTGTCCACGCAAAACGCGCCCAACTCGCTAGAAGTTTCTGGGACCAAGGCAAAAGTCAAGCCATAGAGATGCTTTCTTTTTTCCTCTTTAAGTGCGCAAGCTGTTTATTACATCCCAGCTATCGAGGGGTGAAAGCTACAGCTGATGAGAGTTACGCGGGTTCGGCATTTTTCTCTTACTAAGTCGCGGGAAGACGACAAAGCGACACTAGCGAAACGGAAGTTTGAAAGGGAGAGGCCGGGAAGTACGTATATATGTCCAAAGAATGCTGTAGTGTCCAATGCGCGTTCACAATCTCGAGCACCCGAGAGATCATAAAAACGCATCTACTGTCCTTTATGCCAAGGAGCTCCAAAGCCAGCGTTTTTCTTCACTCGGCTGGAGCTCTTCCGCCCGTAAGAAAAACAAGGTGTGTATTACTAAAAATTGCGCTAATGCGCAGCGCAACTACTTAGCCGCGACAAAATCTGTCAAGAGCAGTGTGCAAGATTCAGGTGGAAAATTAAATACTCAACTCATCTCAATAAAAGGGATTGGAAGAAACAGCGAAACCTGATTTCCTATTTGAATTAATCGTTTTTCCAGCTTCGCTTCAGTAATAGCGTCTGACGAGCTTTCCCGGTGTCTTCTTTTCCTAAGATAGCAAAGAAAACACAATCCGAAGAATGCAACGCTGCATGAAAAGCGCTGACAATATGCCACGAAAACACTCAGTCGCCTATGCACACGTGCGCGCTCGTCCAAGACTATATGCGAAGCAGAGAAAGACGCAACAGTAGTGCTGGTGGGTGCGTGCAGAACCTTCGTTCTTCTTTCGCTCGGACGCACAGATGGCAAGCATTACGGATAAATAAAGGCGGATTAACTCAGAGGCGATCCAACTACGGGGCGTCGGATAGGCGTAAGGCAGCGGATTGCTCGCAACCGCTTCCTTTCTGCTCCATCGCGAGAACGCTCTATGTTTTCCTAAACACGCGCAGGCGGCAGGTGCTTAACGTGGTGCGAAGCCAGTTTAAACGCGAGCAACTCGGCCAGGCAGAAAAATGAACTCGGCGCGCGGTAGGCGCCCGCTAAGCCCGGCCTGCGCTCTTGCCCAGGAAGCACCCGCCAATGGCGTGACGAGCGCAGCAGCATCAGCGATGGGGCGGAGGGAGACGGGAAAGCTTTTGTCCGCGCATCTTCCGCCGAGAGTGCGGGATTAGACGCCCAGCGTGTCATAGTGGCAAGGAAGACGGGTAGCTCGCGCGAAGAACTGGCAGCCAACAAATTATTGAGCGAACGACCCCCGTATTTGCCGGGGGCTTAGGATCGCCATTAAGGGGGCGCGCGGAGGGGCAAGGAGCAGTTCCTCAGGGCAGCTTTGCACGTTTGCTCCGATACGGTAAATTTATACGCAGGGATTCCCACGGTCTGCTCGTCTCTGGGCTCTCTCGCTCGGACCCCTTCGCGCCCCCTCCACCCACGCACTCGGTCCTCCTCCCTTCCACTGTCCCCCCGACTGGAGACAAGTACGAGATCGGCTGCAGGCACACGCGCCGCGGGATGTGTGTCGCCGGGCTAAAACGGGAGCGCCGATCGCGGGGAACAAAGCGTCGGGCTCGCCAGGCGGCTATAGCTTCCTCGCCAGTACTGAACGCAGTGAGATTATTTGGGCCAGTGTTAGAGCCCCGAGCGTGCTGCTGCATTCCAACTGACATGCGCCTGCCAACAGGCCGTGGAACTGTGACATGACAAGCAGGCTGCTGCTGCAAAAAAAAAAAGTTCTGCGAAATCAAATATTAACGCTTATTTACCGAGCTGATGTAGGCCTGTATCTTCCTTTCAAGTAGCGATAGCGAAGCCTCGAAATTATTTTTTTTTTTGCTCTGCGTAGTTAGAATAATTAGGCTCCTGGAAATCAGACTCATAATAGTTCCGAGATTTAAGCAACCGATCTGGAAATTACTCGCCCAAGTGCACCCGCAGTTACAAACGCTGCCATCCTGCCCCCAGGTTCGCTGAGTCGCACACCTGCAGGCGTCTACGAGCACCGCTATTCCGGGCTAGTCTTATTCATCCCATCAAGTTTGGTATGAAAAAATGTAATCTCACCGACGCGGCTTTCGAAACACTAGCATTAAGCCTTGCAGCGGTAATAGATTGGTGTTTGACTACATTGTCCTTTTCATCGCTGGTTAATGAGGCATAATTGTTCCCTGATTTTACTTAACTAGCTTGCAACATTTTTGCTGTCGGCTAATTCCCTGCTTGCTTTTTTCTCTGTCCTGAAAAAAAAGGACAAAGTTCACGCTTTTTGTAACTTTAAGGCCGTTAGAAGAATTCGATTAATTATGTCGGGTTCGTTTAATGCTGGTTTTACTAGCACACTGATATATGCCCAAATCGTAGGTGATGCATAGCGCCGATATGAAAAGAAATCAAAATGCCTTTTTTAGGCAACGATTTTTTAATAAAAATAGAAAGTTCCATTCAAGAGCAACCGGTTATATACAGGACCCAATGCAACGTTGACTCTACAACTCCTAGACAAACAAACAAAACAAATCGCGGGCCTTATGCGCAGAGTGGCCACACGCAACCACGGACTCTCGGAGAGGGAAACCCTTAATATGACAGACACCCTCATTATCAGCCGCTTGACTTATCACCTTCCTTATCGCTTGCTCACCAAAACGCAACAAGACAAAGGTGATGTTCTTATTAGAAAGGCGACCACCTCAGCGCTCCGTCTACCACAATTCGTTAGCACAAATCGCTTACTCGCTACGGGCACTTGCAATACAATATTGGAATTACTCGAAGCCAAACGAAGCAATCATATACTTCGACTAACTCGCACAGAAACCGGCCAACAGCTCCTACGTCATCTTCACATGGCCCCCACCACCTGCTCACCTGCCCTGAAACATCAGATCATTCCTCCTGACATCCAAGGCTAACTGCGCATCGAACCTCTGCCCATAAATATGAACACCGAGCTACACAGGGGCAGACGCCAGGCTCCAACTGAATATCACACCAAACACTAAAGAGACATAATCAACATCATCTACGTGGACGCGGCTCAACACAACCTATCGGGCTATTATACCGCTGTCGCCGCCTACGAGGATGGCACCATCGGGGCCGCAGCCACCCTCCACGCCAACATCTCTGCTGAGGCTGCATGTGCGGCCATCGCCTTGGCGTTCACACACGCTACACAGGACACCAACACCCCGGAAATCTGTACCGGCTCCCAAGCTGCTTACTGTCACCACACTGCAAATCATTATCACGCCACCCACCCGACGCATTCTCGCATCAGGGCACACGCTTGCGCAAAAGATAAACCTCGCGTGGATTCCTCGCCATGCCTCGATCCCCTGTAATCAGCGCGCTCATGCGCTGGCTCGATAACTATCCCTCCATGCCTCGGAAGATCGGACACCCACGCAGGAAACCTTACGGGCTGCACTCACATACCTCCAAATCACCATTCATTGCAAAAACAGCCGCTTCACCCTGCCACCACCTCACAGTACTCTAGATTCAAAATATAGTGCACCCGCCGTGGTGGCCCAGGGGTTCTGACCCAAAAGACGCGGGTTTGATTCCGGCCGCGCCGGTCGAATTTCGATGGAGGCGAAATTCTAGAGGCTCGTTTACTGTGCGATGTGAGTGCATGTTAAAGAACCTCAGGTGGTCGAAATTTCCGGAGCCCTTCACTACGGCGTCCCTCGGCCTGAGTCGTTTTGGGACGTTAAACCCCCATAAACCCAACCAATCAAAATACAGTGTGGTCTGGCGGCAACTGCAGACAGGCTGCTACAGCTCACCTTACCTTCTTTATCGCTACCTTGACCCTTCCACTCTGCTCAGCATGTGGGACGGCCAAGGCCACCCTCCTACACTACCTGCGGGAAATGCCCCCAACCCATGGCAGTTCTTCTGGTACCCAACCCATCCCCTACATCATGGGAGACCGCTATGCGGGCTGCTGAACCAGCTGGCCAAACACTGTTAGTGGACATAGCTCTCCGTGAGGCGCGGGCCCGTAGACTCTTTGATAAGTAGGAGCTCACCCTTGAGGACTTTTTGTTCTTTATGAATAAAGTTGGTCCTCCTCCTCCTCCTCGTAACAGCTCATGCTACTCGAACATGAGGTGTTGAGGCCACAACGGTCATAGATCTGGAACATCAGCGCATCATGCAAATCCTAAAACACATGCAAATCACAAGCTCTGCTGTGCGCCACGTATTGTGGACGTTTTCTATGAAGGCGTCTGTGCGCGCCGGTTTCCTCATGGAGGAGGGCCTTCGGCGGAACACCGAGTTTTACTGTAATAAATGGACACTAGACACCCATATACAAACTCTCTTTTCAGGTTTCTTCGTCAGACGGCCAAACTATTCTACATTCCTCCTAATAACTTTGTTACCTACATCCCCTTCCCACTTTGTTAATTTGCGCCTTTTCGCACGCTCCGTGAATACAAAAAAGGCTCAAAATAGCAAGCGGTTTCTTTTTTTTTTTTTAAACATATCATGCGACATCGACACAAAAGTTGCCAAATTGTTTTCACTTGCTTTCTTACATGGGCCGTAATAGCGACTGGCTGTCTGAACAATACGTACCACCGCGCCTGCGTAATCAGAACCTACTACGGTAGGTTCTGATTACACTGAGCGGATATGACAATTACCTGCCTTACAATCCCACACCAGAGCCAAAAAACAGCCAAGCTAAATATGCCAAAACAGAATCAAGCGTACGTTTTTGCTTCTTCATCGCTACTTTGGTGCTTTTTAGAAAATAGCACGCAACGGTCTTCTCGATGAAGACGACTGTCCTTTGCGGAGCCACCTGGCGGTCGACAAGCGGCCGACTCAGCTGCTCGCTGTGTGTACGCTAACCTTGCTCTCTTTCCTCGACGCCGGCCGATGAAGAAGCATACGAGCGTCGATAGCTGCCGAATGACGCTGAATTGCCGACTTAAACGGTTTGCTAATCCCTTTTAGTGGTGCCATTGAGCAAAGCGGCCGTAATGGACTTGGGTCACGCGAGAGCTGGATGGCGTGCGCGCGTGTGCGGGAGATGGTGCCATTGTTCGCCCTTTGTCCACGTGTTTGAAGTGTACTCCTCCCGTGTCCCTGAATTTTCGGAATTTGTGCTTTTGTGCCTTTGCACACCGGTCGCCCAGATCAAGCGATGTGAGCTCCATCGATAGGAAGACAAAAATGAGGTGGTCTGCTGAAGCTCGCTCCTTCTCAAAGTATTTTACGAATTGTCTACTTTTGGACCCCCTTTAACTTGGCGCAAAGGGGTTTCACAGCAAGATGCTTCACGTACTGGTTTGCTGCGTACTGCATTTACTGAAATCCTACTCAAGGTGGAAGTCCAGCAAAGGACATGTTTCTCTGAACGTTCGTTTTTTTTTTTTTTTCCTGTTCTGTGTATTTGTCCACGCAGTCAAGGGATTGGTTATATATGTAATATCAAAGTTTCAATCAATCAATGTTGCATTTTTCTCCGTGAAGAGGGAAGGTTGAGGTTCGGAGATAGGGAGGAGGGGCTGATGCGTTCGAGTGCATTGGTCCACACGTTGATATCATGATAATACGTTAAATTGTTTATGCAAGCAGCTAAGCTCAGCGACGAGGCGGGCTACCCCTGCAAGCCCCACTTTTGACTCTGCTGGTGACTTACATTTCTGGCTGGCTGTATCAGTCCTGACGTCACATGCACTACTTGCCAGGGGGGCGAAAGAAGAAATCAAAAATGAATCAATACATCATTCTGCTCCCAAACATTTTATCAATGTCCTAAAAGCGCAACAGTTGCAGCAGCTCGCGCTCGGTAGTAGCTGCTGCGGTTTCGCAGACTTGTGTGCAACTCGGAAGAATCCGGTAAACCAATGCAGATAAGGGTGGGATGCAGAAATAAAGTGCTCATGCTAAAATCTCCCGCTTTGTTTAAGGTGCAGGGAAAAGCCTTCCGTGTAAAACTGCACGAAAAACTTTGTCCATTCAGTGTTTCTTGTGGTCTAGAAATTTCATTGAAACTGTTTTATTACCCCGCGCAGCTGAAATGTTACCTATTCAAAGTTGGTTAATTCCCTAATTAGAAGATACGGAATATATTTAGGTACGCTACGAGGACAACAACAACACTGCTTCAATGTTCCTGTGTGCTTTTTTTAAATTAAAGTGTCATGTATTAAGAACTTTAAATGGTTCAAGTTGGATGAAACAGCCTGTGTGTCCGTGGCGCAGTACTTTACCACAGACGTATTGCCTTCTATGGCGGCGTGCTTTTCAGTTGTGACCCACTTTGCAAATTTTTTTACGCTGGGGTTTTTATACCGACTGTATTCGTCCCCAAGTGTTCTTTCATAGAGCGCGGCGGGAAATGCTGAGCGCATTTCGGAAAGAAATGACTCAAGGTGGGTTCCGGTATGTAAGAACAAAGAATACTAACGGCGGGCGTATTTTGTCTCTCAAGTAAGTCAACAACGCGAAATGCACTGCGCGAAATGCACTGCGGCTGTGCCGCACTTGAGGATGTCGTTGATACTTACCATGAGGACCGTTACTCATTCTAATAAGCTAGTCTTGTTTGTGTTTCCCTGTAATATCTGCTTAGTACCTTTCGCGAACTACTTGGTTGCTGTTCTGCTTGCCTGACGCTGCATGCCTTGAATGCTCTTAAGCGTCGGTATCATATAATTCAGCGTTACGTTGAATATTATTTAATTACTTACTGTGCTTATGTAGTTCTTGTCCTATTTTATTATGTTTTTGTGCTACGAGAAAGTTTCCTAAAGCCTTTATTTTTTCGTGGAGCATAATTTCTATTTATATCACAGTTTCAGCAGATATTAGCTTTCATTAACCAAAGTCCAACCCAAATGTAACATCTCGATTCTATGTCAACAAAACAAACCCGCAGATGTCCCAGCTTCCTCATACTTCTCCTGTCATCATCAGGATATGTTCATGCAGCGCACTTCGCATGCTGGCTCGTACTATGAACCAGAGCTTTCAGCCGGTTTAGGACCTACATATGCCAAAATTTTTTTAACAGCCCCAGATTATCAAAAAGACAGTAATGTGAAGCGGGTCATTCATCAAAATTTCTGTTTCATGAAATTTCTTTCACCGGCGGGACGGGACTGAAATATGTACTTCAACGGGGTACCATCCTCCAACAGCACAATGCACGAATAACCAATTATAATTTTTCTGCGACCTAAGAAGAGGTGGCCCTTAAGCGTGGCGCTAAAATCCCGCAGAACATCTAAAGAAAGCGCAGCAAGAAGAAAAATGAAGTGGGAGCCTCGTTCTCTAAGTGCTCAGGAACAACTGCGGTTGGCTGAGGCCCCTAATGACCGGAGTGCGCCAGATTTCTCATTAGCAGGAAAATAATAGCGCTTGTGCTGATCCGTGCCGCAATCGTTGGCTTTGATTATTCTCGGTTGCACGTGCTTGCAACGTTAGTGCCACGCTAACACTCTACTTGAGAAGCAAGGCGTCATAAATTTCCTCTTGCTACGAAGATGAACGCAACCGCTTAAAATCAATAACAAAGTAGGGTGAGGTATTGCTCCTGACTCGCTATCTTTGGATATTTTTTCTCTCTGGCTGTCTTGCAGGCATTTAACAGAAAACAAAACTAATGGGAATTCTGGAATGCTCGAGACCATTAAAACTTCGTGGTGAGACCAGCGAAACTTATCAACAACACCATTTTTCATGTAAGACAACAACACGAGGTTCAAACTTTGCACAAGGAAAAAATTGCAAAAATGTGGAGATGGAAATAACTGACCAAGCGGAACTCATCAGTTTTTTTTTTTTATTCTTACATGAAAGGTATAAGGTATAAGTGTGAAAGGTATAAGTGTGCACCTATCGGTGTAAAAAAGGAATGTACAGATCGCTATAAATTTTCTGAAAAACAAGTTTACTGACAGACAGCACTGCCTGATTAACACATTAGTGTAACATATGTCCAAAGCTTCAAACAATCTTTGCGTCGCTTTTTTATTGATCATACAACTTATCGTTAGATTTACGTATATTTTTGTTTCGGTGCCTAGTTTGTAGCGAAGCCGGGTGCATGTTGGCCATTATTAATTTCCTCATATGAATGGCATAAAAGCCGCTAGCCTAATTTTTTTTTTGGGGGGGGGGGAAGAGAGGGGGGAGGGAGGGAGGGTATAAGTTAAGATACGGTGTGTCGTCAACCACGATATGCTATTTTTGTGCCTGATAACATTATCCGCCCTTCCTTTGCCTTCTTAATTAATTAAGCACATCTGCGGGCATTAGAGCCAGTTTGTACCTTTTTCCGTATCTCTTGGTACTTTTATATCGGGCAGTCGAGACTTGCTTATGTTAACGACCAGGGTTATTTATGAGAGTTGGGACACTTGTGAACTGAAGCAGTCGATAATACGCCCCAACGTTACACACCTCCACGAGTAAATTTCGGTATAACGTAGTAGTTTAAGAGTTTTAAGAAAAATCTCTTTTCTTTTTTCTCTTGCTGAAACAGTGGCTTCAAAATTTCCTTTTTTTTTAATTTCCATGTTGCAAAGAAAGTGGCATCAACTTCAGCGCAGGTTACTTGGACACTTGGTTAAAAAAAATGCAGGACGATCAGACATCTGATGTAACAGTTTTGCGAAAGCAGTTGAATTTCCCCTCAATTACTCCGTTGATGATCCGAACACATTAACCCACGGACACGAAATTTGGAGGTTGTGGGTTCGGATCCCACCGGCAGCATCTGGATTTTTTCTTGTCCTTTCTAATCAGTTATCTTAAATAATAAGCCTATTAATGTACAAATTAAAACAAAACAAAAAGAAACATCCCCTAGTTTCCTTGGTTTAGATGGCTGATGGCTTCCCTCATATATGTCATAACGAGCCCCTCTTTTCCTTCCCTTGTCAGCTCAGTAGTTAACGAGGGCCTCGATTCTGGCATTCTTGATGTCATGGGTAGCATAAGAGGGCTATCCCACAGCTTCCGCCCTCACCGTTCGACCACGTTCGTACGTGGCACTCGCGGTGATACAGGACGTATACTATGACCGCCGCCATGGACGAGGGAGGTTCATGGTGCACTCGGCAGTCAGTTGCATCTAAGGGACATCATCATTCCACGGCGTGGAGCAGGGAAATCCGAACAGGGTCATTGCGGCACCGGGTCTGTCAGTTGCTGTCAGTTGCGCTGGTGACCCGCCCTGAGAGGACGCCTTCGGCACGTCAATTATCCCCATGTCAAGCAGCTGGTCTTCCTCATCACGTTCGGTGGCAGAAGAGCGTGATTACCGCAGTGAGGGGAAGCCAGCGCGTGGTGCTCCGTACGGTTGTTGAGCACGAGAAGGGCCTTCCTAATTATTTTCGCCATTTCATTGTCGAATTAAATTAGAACAGCACTGTGAACCAGAAGCCACATTCTTAGGAAGTAGCCTGACACACGCTGGAAAACATAACATACGTTTTACTGGCCTTTCGACTCGGGACCAATCTTCTTCATCAGACACTGGCCCCCAGTCGAAAAGTCAGCAAGCCTTGGTTATGTCTTACAGCGACAGCTGTTCCAGGCCCATTTCCTGGGTTTCGCGTCGTAGTAGTGGCGTGTAACCGGAGGGTGGCTCCCACGGGAACTGCTCTGAGATGTGGTTACCGCGTGAGAAGGGTATGGCGAGATTGGAAAGATGCTAACGGGAGCATGATTACCGTGTATGAAAGAGGGTATGATTTCTCACACTATTAGACATTTTGTAGAAGATTGCGCATTTTATCAGGAAATTAACTGTGTCAATGACCATATAGTTCTAAATAACTCCTTAAAGAGTCCAAATGGTGGGAAGATTAGCAGATGACTATTAACGTTAAAAAATCTGTTCTTTTTTCAGTAACTAGAAAAAAAAAACACTGACCGCTTTTTCAGTATACCTTAAACAACATTCCTTTTCCATCTATCCGCGAATACAAATACTTCAGCATAGCACTGACCTCTAACCTCAGGTGGTATTCTCATGTTAACAATGTTACATCAACCGCACTGAAACAGTTATTTTTTTCAATAGTAGACGCCTCAGGCTAGCACCACCTGAAACAAAGTTACTTGCGTACAAAACATTCGTCAGACCAGTCCTAAAGCACGCAAATGCCATTTGACTTCCTTTCACCAAGAAGCTAACTAAAAAAGTTGAAGGTGTGCAAGAAAGGCGCTCAGATGTATATAGTATAACAAGCACAGGTTAACAGACTCACTGACAGAATTACTCATGCACGCAGGGCTGATAACCCTTCAAATAGAGCCTATGTACCGACTCATAGGCAATCAATTAAAACTGGATACTTCCCTTTACACATCGAAATCTCAAACCAGGCAAACTCATTATAACCTTGAACACACTCTAAAAGAGCTTGCATTGCATGCTGATATTTCCAAGTACTCGTTCTTTCCGCGGACTATACGCGAATCGAACGCTTTGAGCATCTGCACCATTAACAGCTCAACACTAAATGCCTTCATCGCGCTTGTTGAAAACGAATTACATATCACTGATTCTTGTGTTAATCATTGTGAATTGGTCCCTGCCTTTTTTCTGCATTTGGCGGTATAATTATCTATATAGACCAATTCTTGTACCATGCGCTTCATTGTAGTTTTTTTTTTTTTCAACTTCTTTCTTGCTGATGTTTAAACTTTATGTAGTGTATTCTGTGTATGTTTGAATCACTGATCACTGTCATATTTCTAATCAGTGTACTTTAAATGCCCTTTCTGTTACGATCCTAAACAGGATTGACAGTGTCATATAAATTAACAAAAACATATGAATAATATGCGCCATTTTAATTGAATAGAATTTTTAATCCTGCACTTGGAACCTTACGTCACCACACTGCTTTTGAGCCACCAATCTTCGCATCGCTTTTTGCTAACTTCAATCGCAGATTCAATCACTTTAACCTTTGTTATCTCTAAATCCTAGAGCCTCAGAGACAGTGACTGAGCCTGCAGCAACATCCAAATGGACACTGCCACATTCTAGTATAAGAGGTTCAATTTTTGCTACAAATTTACCACGCACTGCACATATATCCTCTTTTTGGTTGATTTTCTTTTTCTAGCTTCACTCTTTAAGAGACCCTGATCAAGTTTCAAAGAGTAGTGCGCTCCGTTTCGAGGTAGAACGATTCCTTCCTGATTTTCCTTTCCGCGTTTCTATATAGTTCAAAAGTGTTCTCGTTGTTCGATTGAATTAATCCAGTTCTTATGCTACTGCACCTTTTTGCTTGTCGCTTAACCCTCTTTATTTCTCCGCCCTTGTTTCCTGCATACTTACTGGGATAGTTTGCAAGTCTTTTTTTTTTCGCCACTGTGAGTCATCGCCCTTTCTGTAAAAGTATTTAAATACGTACCTTAGCTGCCCACCTGTTATAACCTGAGTTCCTCAGGCATTCTTCATATAATATTTTACTCTAAGCTTCCCGTGTTTTGTTCATGGGCGTACTGTGCGCGTTCGCGTCCTCTACGTGGCCGCAAGAGATATAAAGTGACAAAGTTCTTGAATGGGGGATATGCAGAAAATACCGCCAACTGGCAACTCAACATAGGGGAAGCGGTTTGAAGAAAAACATCCATTTAGATAAGAGGCGCTGAACAGAACGTGAAATGAAATAGGAGGAAATAAACAATAGCTGAGTGCACTATGCATGGCCATGCAGAATTAAGGACAGTTTCATTAATATACCAGGTGTTTCGGGGAAGACTAAGTAATTCTGAAAAATACGTTCTTTGAGGTAAAAATATAGCTTTTTCAGCATAGTATTATTACCAGTGTTGGCGGACACCAGAGAACCGGTGAATCGGTTAAGGTACTAAGCCGGATAACTAATTTTTAATTATTATAGTTAGGCGCCTAGTTGCAATTGCAGATTTGTAACCGGTCGTTAGCAATAGCCATATCAGTTTTTATAATTTAGAAAACCTGATTACTCTTGGTGCTGTAGCTCGACAAAATTTGGCGTTTTTGACTAGTTACGAGGACTGGAAAGGTTGCTTTGCCTGCATGCTTTTGGAAAGCGCATGTATTTTGGCACGATTTAGCCAAATTTTGTCGAGCTGCAGCGCCGAGGATAATCGTATTTTGGAAATTCTGAAAACTGATATGGCTGTTACTAACGGCCGGCTACAAACCTCTAATTGCAACCAGTTCCTTAGCTGCGATAGTTAAAAGGTTAATTATCAAAAATTGCTAAACAGCTTATTACTTAAGACAATTCACTGGCTTTCCGGTGTCAGCCAACACTATGCCGCAAAAGTTATATTTTTTACCCCAAGAAGCCTATTTTCGAAAACTACTTAGTCTTCCTGTAAGCACCTGGTATACAAGAGAGAAATAATAAACTACTCACTTGAACGGTTATGAAGTTTGTTTTGTTTTTGTTTTTTAAAAAAAGGCTCTACTGGAACGAATCAAAAGTATTGTCCAAAGAACGCATCTCTTTAAGGAAAGATTCCACGGTGCAAGTTACCATCAGTCCCACATAACCGTGGCCGGGAGTTCCTGGACATCAGTATCACTTTGCCCCCGGATCATACGTCCATGGTGGCGTTGCACGCGAAGCCAAAAAAGTAAGCTAAACTTCGGCTCAAGGAAACTCCAAGTTCCTCAGAAGAGGGATCATAACTGCTTATCTATAACAAGCAATGAAGTTTTGCCCAGAGAGACTGGATAAGAGAGAGTGCGTGCAGCTACGTGTAGACAAGCTACTAATACGCAGAAGCAGATAAGCGCATAAGGACACCAAAGAAGACGGCCAAGACCGCTGAGTGAATGAGTGAATAGGCGTTTATTGGAGCAAAATAAAGAAAATCCGCCCGGGTGGAGCCCGGAGAGCAAGACAAAAAGGTTGTTTCCGTGATCCGCTGCATATGAGCATGTCCACGACATATGCCGTGCATCCGCGGCATATCCCGAAAGCTTAAGGAGGTAGGTCACAAGAACCAAGCGAGGTCGGAGTTATCTGTGCCCATCAAGCTGAAGAGAATGGGCGCCAAGGTGAGCAACGCAAGCCCAAGGAAGAAAGTGTGGAAGAAAAGGAACAGAAAATGGGGCAGCAACCACAAAAAATTTACGAAGGTACTAAAAACACTGCTGTGAGAGTTCCTTATCGTGCTCGTAAGCGCACGTTGAGCAGACCAGCAGATGCTTCATTGAAAGACTGAAAGCATGTCCTTACGCATGCAAACCTATCCCCCAACAGCAATCACGGCGGCGCTCTAATCGAGGCCCGCATGATATATCACATTCGTCGAGACTTCAATCCTTTTCAGATGTATTCAGAAAGAAGACAGTGAGATTGTCACACCATTCAGCGTGGAACTGAGATTAGATGGCACGTGCGTTAGCTGCCTTTCAGTGACTGACAGGGCAAAATTGGTCCAAATGATCAAGAAATATATTGCGTGAGGCGTCTGTGCATGTTTGTTTTTGAGAGATGTATGCAAGCAAGGGGAGCGACAGCCGCATCTATCAGGTTGCAGCGCCTGTACATAGCTTTCATGGATTGCGAAAAAGCATTTAATTCAGTGGTAACATCAGCTGTCGAGCGATAGCGAATGTGTGGAAGAGGCATTTGTAAAGGCCTTAAAAGTATATATATCGAGACTGCACAGCGACCATAATCCTCCACATTAATCCTAATAAAATGTCAATCAGGCAGATGTCAAGAAGGGTGATGCAATCTCTCCGCTGCTGTTCACCGCGAGCTTAAAGGGGTTGGATTGGGAATATCTTGGGAATATCTGCCAAAAATTGCAGCGGACATGAACTTTTTGTTTACACTTGTTAATGCTGAAAATACATCAAGAGTTTAACGGCCGACAATAGTGTTTGTCCAGGTCTCCAATGCAGAAAAAAAAAACTTGCGACACCATGGTAAGCACTGGCACTGAAAAACAGGTTAATCGAGTATTAAAATAATTGAAAAACCCTGAGCCACAGCGTCGTCCTGACGAGGATCAACTCATCTAACGAGGAAGTACGTTCCCGTGAGCCTTTCTCCAATGTTACAGTATCCTAAGTAGCACGCAACGATGTAATGCACAAAGCAGTCAGACTCTTTTCTTTTTTTTTCTCAGAGCCGTAATTTGTTTTACCATCTGTGAGATGCGGTCGCTGGGCAACCACGGGCATGAGCGGGCACCCGCGAGATGATGTCATTGCACGGCCGTCCTGGCCGTTCGGTCGATCTCCTGCATGAATATCACCATGACAGTATACAAGGTAGCAAAAAATCGCACTTTATTGGAATAAAATTCTGCACTATACACAAACTACTCGACAAATTCTGCTTAAATGAGCAATAGCGCACTCACTGGATTCAAAAACGACACAGCTTCGTCAGAGGGCGATCCTTCCGTGCTAAAGTTACTCAAACTTTCCTGCGCTCTTATCCTCGCTGTTGTGAATGCGTAGTGTAACTACTTTTGCAGCAGCAATTTTTAAGAGGTAACGTAGGGCAAAATTGCGATTTTTATCAAAAGGAGGACCTTTCTAGATTTTGATTGCATAAGGTTCATAAACTAATAGGGGACGTGTCTGCCAACTTTATTCATGATCTAGTTTAGTTTAGTTTATGGGGTTTAACGTCCCAAGGCGACTGAGGCTATGAGAGACGCCGTAGTGAAGGGCTCCGGAAATTTCGACCACCTGGGGTTCTTTAACGTGCACTGACATCGCACAGTACACGGGCCTCTAGAATTTCTCCTCCAAAGAAATTCAACCGCCGCGGCCGGGATCGAACCCGCGTCTTTCGGGTCAGCAGCTGAACACCATAAGCACTGAGTCACCTCGGCGGCCTTATTCATGATCTAATCATTAGAAATGTGTAAAATGAAGGGTTTTCCCGTGAAGGTGGCGAGCGAGGTTTCGGCGGCAGTGTCCAAAAGTAATGTTTCTAAAGCGCAATGCATTGGCGAACACGCATGCCGCAGTTTGTTTTCGCCCTTCCTGGCCTGTTCTGGCATTTTAGCAGGCTTCAGTAGAAACGAATCCAAAACGGTAGCAAAAATCATAGAATACTAGCTTTGCACGCACTAACTGGTAACAAAACGAGACTGAGTGATTAGCAGAAACGCATCACGTGACCTTTGAAGACAAATTTCAGGTCTTTATTCTTGATAAGAAGTTGGCCTTACAGCTGCCTGCGCCGCTTATCATTTCTGTTCAGCTTATTTCAGCGTGTTTCCAAGCACCAACAATGTGGCTACAATGGTAGCATTTTTCGAAAGTTCCCGAACCATGCAAGAAAAGACCGGCTCACTCCTCTACATTTCTGTGTGGCGGTTGATCAAATTCGCTGCGACGGTTGGCGTTTAATTCAGTTGAGTGAGTATATCCTTAAGAGCAGGTGCTAGTGTAACGAAAATAATCGATAATTTTCCCCTATCAGTTGCTCGAAGGTATTCCCTGCCCTACAAGAATGTAGTAGGGTTACAGAAGCCATCTAGCGCAAGATATTCAGGGGAAGGCTTCTGAAAGTTGATCGGCTCCAAGAGCGGTGCGCGATTAGCCGACGCTTTGGCTATTGTGCGCCGAGCTATCTTGACGGGCAATATCTCGGGTCCGAGCTCGTCACGAAGTACTGTTACGAGGGAAGGGAAATTCGTCCTCCAGTCAGCTGATGCCAGCTGCATACTCAGCAACCATTCAAGGTTTGAGTGAGAATAGGTACACGCTCACCTGGGGCTATACTTTCTAACGATTTTATCCTGGTTTGGGTACCTTTCCTTTTTTCCCTCGGTGAGCTCACCTAACGCCTAAGCGGGTGAAATGACATGATGGAGGTTCATCAATACTTCAGAAAAAAAGGCCTTCCGTGCCTCTCCTTTATGTGGTCTCTCTCCTCAAATTATTGAGATATTTTTACGCTAATTTTGGAACATTATGACATTTCACATTCGTGTGTGGTAGCTAGCAATGTCTGAAGGACGAAATAATTAGTAGAATAACAATATGAGAAACAATAATGCACTACTAATAAAAGAATACTGACGCCTGCGCTGAAGGCGTGTACCAAGTATAAAAGGTGCGGTTTGATTGTCTTTGAAAATAAAGTTGTTAGTTCTGCGCAATTGCGTCCACTTCTTGTCCTTGTCCGTCGTCCGCTAGTGCTGCCTTTCTCAGACTCAAAACGACGCTTTGTCGGAAAATGCAGACAGCACATCACAAGCTCCCAGTGGCCAATACAAAAATAACTTGAATAAATAATCTGCGCCGCAGCACTTTTCTATTCCGTTTGCAGCTTCGGGTCGTGTTTCTCTTTTTCAGTGCTGTCACTAAAGGGTTAAATTCAATTCCTTTTTCAGGACCTCTGGAGCCTCCGGTAATCCGGGACGAAAGTGGCAACATTCTCAATGACACAGCTGGCCCATACATGGAAGGGGACGTGGCTACGCTTGTGTGTCAAGTCAAAGCAGGTGAGTGCACATAATACTCGTTAAAACTTCTAGTTGCATGTTCTGGGTATTCGATACGCGGCAGCGAACGGCCGCATAATCCACAAATACTCAAACTTCATTGCCGAACGCGCCACTCGATATCACTTAAAATGGCGCGCATTTTTCAATGACAAAAACGCTCTGCTATAGTGTTTCCACAAAGAAAGGAGGGACGAGTCGGCGCTTTGACGTTTACAGCGCAATCCCAGTCGTGAGCGTGTTTATGCTGCACTTTACAGCGCAATCCCAGTCGTGAGCGTGTTTATGCTGCACTAGGCTGTCACATTTTAGTGGCTAAACAGCCACCATAGTCCTTTATAAAGTAAGAAGTTATAAGAAAGGTTGCCCGGCAGGGAGACATCATCTCGCCAGTGCTATTCACTTCCTGTTCACAGGAATCAGAGACCTGGATTGGGAACAGAAGGGGGTAAGAAGTAATGAAGAATACCTTATCTGCGATTCGCTGTTGACATTGTCTTGACATAATCAATGACTTACACTGTCAGAGCAGAACGGTGAGCTTAAAAATTAATGTGCAGGAAACCAAAGCAGTGTTCAATAGTCTCGGAAGGGAACGGCTGTTTAGAACTAGTAGTGAGGCGCTGGAAGTGGTAAGGGAACGCGTGTGCGTACTTATACCAGATAGTGACCACGGATCCGGATCATTAGAGTGAATTAACTAAAAGAATAAGAATGAGGTGGAACGCATATGACCGGTCCTCTCAGATCATGAATGGCAGTTTACCAATATCCCTCAAGAGAAAAGGATATAACAGCTGCATCTTATTGGTACTCACCTGTGGGGCAGAAACATGGAAGCTAATAAAAAGGTTCAATTTAAATTGAGGACAGCGCAGCGAGGTATGGAGTGGAAAATGGTAGGTGTAACGTTAAGAGACATGAAGGGGTAGAGTGGGTCAGGGAACAAAAGCGGGTTAATGATATCGAAATCAAGAAGTCGGCTCGCGCAGGGCATGTAATGCGAAGGCAAGATAACCGATGGTCGGTAAGGGTAACGGGCTAGATACCAAGAGAAGGTAAGCGTAGCAGGGGGCGGCAGAACGTTAGGTGAGCGGATCAGATTAAGAAGTTTGCGGGGGTAAGGTGGCTGCAGATTTCACAGCACAGGGTTAATTCGAGAGATCTTGGAAATGCCTTTGCCCAGCAGTGGGTGTAGTCGGGCTGATTATTATTATTATTATTATTATTATTATTATTATTATTATTATTATTATTATTATTATTATTATTATTATTATTATTATTATTATTATTATTATTATTATTATTATTATTAAGCTGTTATCTAAGCAAAAAAAAGACTATCTCTGCAAAAAATTTTGCTTCAGAAAAAAAACATCTGTAAACAAGTACTGAGCCCAAAAGCAAGCCGCTATCCTATAGCAAATAATACGCGTTTAGTCAGCGTACCTGTCCTGCACACAGCAAACACAAGGGAAGACGCGTTGCGCGGTCGCGCGCTATATAAAGGAAACACGCAGCCATACGTAATTAGGCTTCAAGCTTCAGCATGCAGAAGGTACCCGCAGTAATAGCAAAAAGATGTAGAAAGTTTCCAGAAGGCACCGAACCCATCTAGTCACACGTATAAAACTCATTACAAAACTCGAAGTGACCGCTACGTGAGGAAAACAAAAATAATGAAAGCGACCTGGGATTCCGCCTGTAGTAACTCTCTCAGGCGCCACTCTTAAGTTCAGGGAAAAAAAAACGCCTAAGCAGTCCACGTAGGATTCAAGAAGGACAATTAGGTGGGTTTTAATCACGAAACACGAACTGTTCATTTTCTCCAGGCAAGCAGAAACTTTTGCACGAAGCGTCGAAATGGTTACAAACTGTAACATCGAAACACCAAGATTCGTCGAATAGGCACTCCAGAGATTGCGGGGTCATTTCTTTTTTCGACGGCGCATTTGACGCTAATAACTGAGAAAAAAGAGTGTATAAGGGGTTACAGAAATTGCCAGCCTGACTACATAAGGTGAGATGTGCAATTTAGTTTATGGGGGTTTAACGTCCCAAAGCGACTCAGGCTATGAGGGACCATGAGAAGCGTAATTTACTCATTTACAAGTCAAAGTAAAAACAATCTTTAGGTACGATATTAAGGGTACTGAATTCGTAGGACAGAAAGAATTTACTGGTAACTGCGCCACACTCAGAAGAAGCTCCAATTTTGCACGTATGCAGTTCTATATGTACAAAAAGCTGCGGATTCTCCGTGTACACTGTGGTTTACATGTCTTCTGAAAGGGTTGAGGGAGAGTGGAGCAAAACACGATATTTTAGTACTTGGCGCCACCTTACTTTTGAATGTGTCACTAAATTAGAAACCCAGCTGACATGACATGCAAGTAAGACATGATGTTGGGCTAGTCGGTTCATGGTTAGAGCGAAACAAAACTGCGCGAAGAAGACGGGACAAAAGAAAGGCACGCTTTGTGTGTGTGTATTCGTGCCTTTCTTTTGTCCCGTCTTCTTCGCGCAGTTTTGTTTCGCTCTATGACATGCAAGCTGTCCTCTACAGCTACAACTCCACTTAAGGCTGACGAGTTGGGTACTTTTCAATCAGAGGAAATAAAACTGCGAAGTGAGTCTTGGTGAATGAAAAAATGGTCGAAATGCCGCGAATTTCTGCGCGCCCCATTGTTCGGTGCTGTGCAGCTCAACCGACCAAGCGTCCTTGACTAACTTAACTGTTTATTCATTACAACTGTTTATTGTCCTTATCGTATGCAACCTTTAAGAACGTTTTTTGGAGGGAATTGTTTCACCAGCCTACCACACATGGTATAAAACGCGACATGGTGGTGTCCTGTAGGGCCTAAACTAAAATGATGATTTTATCACTTGCCCCACAGCTTTGTCCTCGCTTCATCGCTCAATAAGATGGTGCGAACATAAGAAACGAACGCTGATTGCCGGCTGGCGCAAAGAAGGCGAGAAGAAGAAAGAGTAAGGGAAATGCAGGAATGTGAAGGACAGGAACTACACTGAGTTCCTTTGTAATTTCATCAGCGCACGGTTCATGCTAGCAAGAACGGTTACACGTTCTGACAATGGAGCAAGCTCTCTTTGGTCTGACCTGTAGTTACGTCCAAAAATTGGTGTTCGCGTGCTGCGAATCGAACCAAATCGCTTATCCATTCTACAAGAACGAAGGGAAAGAGCTACAACGGGGAAAATAAAAGAGAAAAAAAAGTCGCGAAGTAGGATGAAAATTTAAAGTGATCGCGTAGAAAGACTGCACGCAGATCCGGGCTGGACAACTGCCTAGTTTCTTGCCGGTCATGGATGGAAAAAAAAAAACACCCCGTTTTATGTTGACACAACGTATGTTTATCATGCGGATAAACACGAAGAGACTGTGTAGGTACCCATGGAGCCAACCACATGTGAAGACTTAAGTATTGTGTCCATTTTAGAAGGTCGTCTCTGTTTTTTTTGTTTGTTTGTTGTTGTTTTGTCCCACGGCAAATAACGAGGAAGTTTTGTTGTGTTACGGCCGGGCCGACTTCCGCGTCGTGCAGAATAACGCAATGAGCGTGCTCCTACGTCACGGCATAATGAAGGCCACCGCAGAAATCTGCCGGAAAAGCCCGGCGGCAGCGGCCCCAGAGCAGCGTCGTTAGGGGAGGCCGAATGCCGGCTGTCGCGGAAGGGGCCGGTGCTTCGCGCCTGCCATCCATCTGGGCGCGAGTGCCTGCGGCGGCATCTGGGCGCCTCTGCGACCGCCGACCGGGAACGAGCTCAGGCACGCGCGCGAACCGCGCCTGGGGCGGTTCACCTGAACCTGTCGCAAATCAGGCGGATGCGTGCGCGGTCAGGCGCCAGAACTTGATCCGCTTCCGCTGAACTCTATATACGGGCCGCGTTTTAAAACCCGTTTCCGCTTTCTCTGCCTTGCGATTTTCGTTGTTGCTGCCGTCTCTTCCAACGGAGCTCAAAGTTGAGAACGCCCATTTGTAATGGCGAAGAAGCGCCTGATAAAAGCGTACGCATCGCCCCGTCACGGTAACGTGCAAAGAGTATGCTGATAGCGAGGAAGACAGAGTTTGAAGATAAGAAAAAGGAGAGGTGAAAATCAAGAGGCTGTAAGCATTAGATTAGCCTGTGGTTCACGCGTTTTACGAAGCCCTCCGATGCTAAACACTGCTTGCAGTTAAGGCCGACGCATGCATCTTTACCGGGCACAAGACATGTGCGCACCAACAAGGAGAAGGGCTGAGCGCGGTTGCATATTTGAAAAGCTGGCACGTCAAGCCACGCTCGGCTTATACCTGTTCATCATCGTTATTGTCTTCTATCCCGAGTGCGAACGTCCTCACGCTGGGAGCCGAGTCGTTTACGCGCCAATGGCTCCCCCGTGCGCGCGCCCGGCACTCGCCGAGGGACCGAGGGTCCCGAGTGCGCGCGCTTTCTCGGCGCCACCGACGAGACGCGTGCCTCGTGGCGCCGGTAATGAGCGTTGCGGAAGCGGGCCGGCCGGCCTCTCTGCTGCTGCGGCCGACCGTCGTGTCCTTTTTAACAGATTGGGGAGCATTATCATTTGCGCGCTCGTGCGACGGGACGCATTACCTGTGTCACGAGCGCGCTTTTTTGCGCGCCGAGGCACTCGTGCGTCGCCGCCGCCACCGCCGTTGAATGCCCCGTGGCGCACACCTGGACGCCGCCGCTGTTGTCAGTGTGCCCGGCCGAGCGACGTTGACGAGTTACGTAATTGCGTGCCGCCTAAAGTTGGCACGCCGGTCCGTGCGAGTGACGCGCTCGCGTCCGCACCAGCAGGGGCTCAGCCTGTGGCCGATCTTCCCTCTCCGCCGCGGCTGGGGAACACAAAAAGGAGCAGCTGCGCGGGCTTCCCGCTGAGTGCCATTGGCCGCCTCGAAAATAGGCAGCGGCGGATGCTCGCGTGGCGCAGGCCGCGTGCGCTCGGTGACAACGGGCAAAATTATTAAGTTCCGCGGGGCGTGCTAGCCACTCTCGTGGTCCTGCCCACGGTGCATAATGAATTTACAAGGAAGCTGTCGCGTTGGCCGTTTTTTTTTTTTTTTTGCTTCCATTTCTTGCTTCTCCCGATACTTGTACAACATCTGCCTAAGATTGAGCAACAGCATGTTGTACCGAGCTGTGGCGCAATATTTGATTTCATTTATGGCTCTCTCTGCTTCTCGAGCGTTTACGAGCAGGTTATATGAGCTGGGTAAGAGAGCAGTGTTGTAGCAAGATTCATGGGTTGCGAAACAAAGCATATGACGAAGGCAATTGAGGATAAAAAAAAAAGGAAGGGCGGACCTTCTTTCCTTTTTTCGCAAAACACTCTACGGCTGTCAAACCGGGCGGGTAGTACTGCGGACCACGAACTTATTGTAGTTGTTCCTTGCACTCACGAGTTAAGTGCGTCTGACTTTCTGTCACCGTGAATGATGATCTCCTCTGCCTCGTGAGATGTAGCTATCAAACCCTTTTATTGCTCGTGGTTTTACTTTCCCGAAAAAAGGTTTATTTTCTGTGCAGTCCAGTATTACCTCCCGTCAAGGAACCAGCACAAGTTTCTGAATCTAATATTAGACCACTCTGCGCAGTCACAAACTTTGCAGGCGTCCGAACATTTCTAGCTAAAAGTGTGGCCCAAGCGCTTTTAATCTGATGTTTCACACTTCTGACCTGAGGGTATTATAATGTGCGTAGTAGTTCCAAAATTAGTCTTATTTAACAAACAATTCCTGGTTAAAATGAAACCCTTCGCTGAAGGCTTAGGTTTTCTAGGTCGTTTTTTTAGTTAGTGAGAAGAAAGTTTCTCTTCTCTTCGTCTCACGCGGACGAGAAAATTCGCGCAGTAATTCTTCTCAGTTCTCATAAATCATTTTCATGGAGCATGGTCAGAGCAGCGCTGAATCTTTGAGATTATTCATATAGCTTAATACTGTTGTTTTGCATTCTCTTTAATGTATTCTCTTGTTACGTGCATATGATGCAGCAGGTTAGAAACTACGTCAGAAAAACGAGAAAAGTTTAACTCGGCGCCAGTGAGTTCACAAACTTTCTTGGTGCCTATCAGTGCTTTGTTTAGTGAAGCAGGTTTACGTTATATATTAGTATAACCTGAGTGCGAAGGTTTCTAAGTTATATTCTAGACTTAGCTCCAGATTTTAGCGCGGGAACTTTGAAAAGCTTATAATAACCGCGGATAACGCTTACTCTTGGGCTTTTTTGCCAGTACAGCCAGCACGTTACTTGCCATCTAAAACCTCATAAAATAAGAGATTTTGTTCTTACTCATTTGCGACATAGGCGAGATCACATACTCAAGGCCACCATTTCACATTGCTATCGAGGTGATGCAAAACTATCGAAAAATTGACTATAGATGGTATCGATAGTTTTTTTGAAACTATCAATAGTGTAAAAAACTATCGATAGTGCTACTATCGATAGACTATCGATAGTATTATCGATAGTAGTATCGATAGTCTATCGATAGTATTACTAGCGATAGTACCGCTATCGTTAGCAAGACTATCGATAGTGAAACTGTCGATGGTAAGACTATTGCGTAGGCCGCGAAAACGAGTGAGTCCTGTCGTTACTCAGACCATCACCTCCATACCACACACTCAGGAAGCCAAGTTTAGGATGCAGTGAGTACGCGTGGTTGTTTTTATAGAATCGATGGTATTATAAATAAGAAGTAGTATTAACACGGCTATCGATAGTACTATCGATAGTAATAACTATCGATACAGCGCTATTGATAGTACTATCGATGGTAAAAAAGACTATCGATAGTTCGATAGTCACTCAACTATCGATAGCACCGATAGTACTATCGATAGTTTCGCATCACTAGGTCCCACCCACAAGCAGAAAACAAAGCACATATCAATTATGCGCTTTGAACTCTAGTTCGCCAAGTAAGTTCGAAAAAGTGTGATGCTTTTGAGTTCGAATATAGGTAGTAATTGCTGCATTTCAATGCGTCAGTTGTTGCAACACAAGAGCTGTAGCTAGAGGTCAGTTTTAGAAGCATTGCCAGCCCAGCGCAGCTGGAAATTTGTACATTTACCCTTTCATGCGAACAACAATGTGCACCCGATGTTCGCGCAACTTGGGTGCTCTATATAGGAACTCATTATTTTAATATAAAGCGGAATCTTGAGCAGGTTCACTCCGCGATACACATGAATCACGCAAATCCCGGACATCGTGTAACAGTCATCATACTGACTGTATCTCGGCGTACATAACACTTTCACAGCGCACAAATTTTTGATTTTTTCGGCTACAAGTCCTTATTCAGTAGCCCTCTCCTTTGCTCTCCTTACAAACAAAGATGTCAGCACGAGTTATTAGGTGAGTGATATAAAAAACAAAACATGTTTAACATGGTTG
This sequence comes from Amblyomma mixtum, assembly GCF_055824585.1. Taxonomy (NCBI): domain Eukaryota; kingdom Metazoa; phylum Arthropoda; class Arachnida; order Ixodida; family Ixodidae; genus Amblyomma; species Amblyomma mixtum. The sequence goes on from NC_143014.1 coordinate 85,599,283, forward strand.
CTTGCAGTACTCTCGTAGCGCCAGTACACTGATTCTGTCCTCGGTACCGCCTCAGAACTGCTGATTTCAAGTTGCGGCGAGCCAGCACGTCGCAACTGTATTTCCGTGAAACGCGAGAGCGGCTCATTCATTCATTCTGAGCTTCGAATAACATTTTTCAGAGCTAAGGCACTGGTCCCGCTCGTTCGGTCTGTCTCTGCTGGTACGGGATGTGCATTTTTACTCATGCTGCATTAAAGGATGAAAGGCGCACACCTGTGCTGAGCGCCAGCAGTGATATGCTGTCGTTAAAAGATGTGCTAGACGTTTCTATTACAACACAACTAAAAGGTCACAAGATGAAGCAGTTCAAATCAGTTCAAAGCAGCAGGTCTTAGTCGTAATTTAAATCAAAATTAAATGAACACATTCACTCGTTACTTCGCTTTATTTAACCAACTGCACGCACACACGCACACGCATACACACACACAAGCGCAAGCGCACCTATATCGTTCCGAGAGTTTCCCAGAATTTCCGTTCATATTTAAACCGGATGCAAATTCTTCCAAGTAACGTATCTTGCACAACCTATGCAAGCCAAATTAAGCACGCGTAGAGGAGCGTGGTTCGAAAGTAACAAGAGCGATTCGCTGGACAACTGCTGCGAGCATTTAAATCTTTTTCTAGGCCATGGTAAGTACGCGTGCCGGACAGCGCGCTTGAATGGCAACCTGAGTTCGGTACCTCGAAGGTCCTAAAGATTGTATTCATCCTATTTTTTTTTCTAATTCAGGGCAGCCAGAATCGCGAACGTATACCGTCTCGATCCGCAGGAAGCAATTTCGCTGCGCATATATTTCACGGACGCCGTCTCCCGCCGAAAATGCCCGCTCGGCGCTCCAGTGCTTTGGAGTAACGTCGCGCTCGTTATGTCTCTGCAGCCCTCGTTAGCGTCTTTTTTCTTTGGCAGTCGTCGACATCGTATCCTGCTGTAGTCTCGTCTTCAGTGAAATAGCAACACCGGGAATTCGAAACTAAGATTTATTGATTAAACAATAAGTAAGCCGCCTTGGACACCGGCAGTGCTGCAGCGATGCGCAGGCAGAGTTCCTTGTAAGCGCTCGCAATCACTATAGGCTCTTTTCCAGAGCTCAGCAATACTCTAACAGTATACATAACTCGGCTTTAGTTGTCGTAGTCTGTAAACACACGGTGTTATGGACATATATACGAAGGAAAAAGAAGAACAAATTAAGCTTATAGCATTAAATTTTTCGAAGGGCTTTGACTCGGTGCGGCACGCGAAACTTGTTGAAAAAATGTACACGTTCAGCGTGTATCCGAACGTTATAAATTAGGTACAAACCTACATAGATAATAAGAAGTAATTGCTTCAGATCGATGATGAGCGTTATCAGCTCTAAATATGTACTCTGGTGTCCCGCAATGGTCATTTCTAGGTCCCATTTTATTGCGTTAGCAATACTACTATAGGTTTCGCCTCGTTGTGTAGCCCCGGTCGGTAGGGACGGATGACCTTGAACAGCCGCTGCGCCGAGAAGGTGGCGCGCCGTTGCTTCAGCCGCGCTCCGCTAGATGGCTGGGCGTCGTTCGAAGCACGGGAAGCTAAGAGTAAAATACTATATGAAGAACGCCTGAGGAAATTAGACGATAACAGGTGGGCAGCTAAGGTATTTAAATACTTATACAGAAAGAGCGTTGACTCACAGTGGCGGAAAAGAACTAGAAAACTAACCAGTAAGTATGCCGGTCATGATGAGGACAGAGAAAGAAAGAGCATTAAACGACAGGTTAAAAACGCGGAAGTTAAAAATTGGATTACTTCAATGGAAAAGAAGCATAGTGTAGAACTATATCGATACTGGAAAAGGCAGATCAGGAAAGAATTTTTCTGTGATAACTCAAGAGGCAGTGCCCTACTTTTTGAAGCTAGGTCAGGGTGTCTTAGAGCGCGCAGCTACAAAAAGAAATTTAACGAAGAAGGTGACACTTGTGCAGTGTGTGGTAGATCTGGGGAAACAATTGAACACCTCATACTCAAATGTGATGGTATCCATCCGGATGTCGATGCAGGCACAGTCACTCTTCCTGAGGCCCTAGGGTTTAAAGATAACAATGGTCACGTAAATAAATCTGCAGTGGAAGTTAGCAAAAAGCGATTGGAGGATTGGTGGCTGAAAAGCCGAGATGTGACATAAGGTTAGAAATGTAGGAAACCGTAGGTAAAGAAGATGGCGAATCTTAATGAGAATTGACAACACAGTTGAACAAAAATAAAGAAATAAAAGCTGAGCATGGTGGCAATTGCCACCACCTCGTTTCAAAGGAGGCACTCCTATCCATCCATCCATCCATCGCCCGGCAGCGGCAAGAGCAGTTTGCTCTGTCTACGACAGATGGCGCCTCTAGGAGGTCCGCCACTTCTGGCCTTCGAAGCCGGCGTTAGCAGCATTGGCGCGCAGTGCAAAACGCTGCTGCGCAGCTTTTGTACGAACGTCAAGTGACACTTAAACAACCCAGCTGTAATCAGCCTAATTTCTAGTCAGACCACATAAATAAATAACACCGCGTATTAAATTGGTCGATTTGGGGAATCGAACCAGGGTCTCCGTAGTGCGAGACGAGCGCGCTAACCACTCCGCCATGCCAGCTCGATGGTTTGGAATGAACAAAGGCGCGTCTGTCTTCGTTCACTCCCATCTTCCTCCCTTCCCGTTACGGCGAGTTTTAGGTGTTCACCGAGATATTCCAGACAGATACATTTCCTTTCCTCAAAAACCAATTTACCGACGAGCAAGGCGTACAGCCGAACGGGCGATGGCGTTCTGTGGACTCCCTGGCAGCGTGGCGGAATGGCCACGTGACCAAATATGGCGGCACTATAAATGCGCGCTTGCCTTGGCGGGAATTCTCTGCTATGCAGTCATCTAAGGAGAAGTGGCAGCGACGGGAAGAAGCGAGAAAGCGACAACGTGCACAAGAGACGCCAGAACAGCTTTAAGAACGTCTCGCAAAGCGTCGTGCTAAGGATACAGCTCGGCGACAAATTTCTACCTCGCAGAATGGTTCCACGTCATCGGTCACCGATGAATCTCAACGCCTGACTGCTCAGGAACGTCGCAATGCTACCAGGCGAAGGCAACGCGCCGAAGAATCGCCTGAAGAACGCGCGGAAAGACTCGAAAAACAGCGGATTATCGAGGTTGCCATTGCTAACGCAATTTACCTGGTTTAACCAGAGCTAAACTACTGCCATTTTTTGTTTTTGTTATATATTAATGATACTGGGAAGGAACTACATCCCTTTGTTTAAGTGTGACTGATAGCCAACGATTGTTTTTTAATATTTTGTCCCGTTGAAGATGTTCACAGTCAAGTTTTGTTAAATGAGACTCTGGGAAAGATTCACAGTTGGTGTGTCCAGAGGGGAATGAGTATTAATATTGGAAAGACATTTTACATGAGTATTTCTAATAAAAGAGAGCCTCTAGTTTTCCCATATACAATCAAAAACACCGAAATAAACGCGTCAGCAAGAAGCAGTACCTCGGCGTCACAATCAATTGCAACCTGAACTGGAGGGAACATGTAAACCGTATCTGTGGTTTGCCGCAAAAAAAAAAAAAAGGCTTCCTAAAACGAAAACTTAAGAATGTTAACCCTGATGCTAAACTTAAAGCATGTAAAACTATCATCCATCTATCTTTGGAATATGCAGCCATAATCGAGGGCCCCTATCAACAGTACCTCATTAATAAATTGAAATGGGTTCAAAGACAGATTTATTTCTTCCGCCCGCCAACGACACTAATCGGTAACAGCACTGCTCGCTTTAGCGGAACTGCCAGAACACAGCACTGCTCGCTTTAGCGCAACTGCCAGAACACAGCACTGGAAGAAAAAGAGCGCGACTAACGTTTTTTATCAACTGTATAACAGTAAATTAAATCTCGATCCTGGCTTGTACCTGGGAACACTATCGCCTGGTATTAATCACCCATATGCAGTTATGACCTAAACACCAGGAGTTGACGTTTTTAAGTATTCTTTTCTTCCCAGAACAATAATAGACTGGAGTAACTTTCACTCGCAGTTATTTGTTGACACGTCAGTAGAAAATTTTGTGCATAAATTGGAAACGTGTGTTAAATAAGAATTATGCTTCTTTGCATACCTATCAATTCAATGGTTGTCTAGGTATTATTGTCATTCAAGCCTTGCGTGGCGTGCATTTATTTTTAATTGTTCCTCCGAATGTTCTCTTTTTTTGTTCTTTCTCATGTAACAGCCTGACAGGGCTTACAGTATTGTAAATAAATAATGAAGTCAGTATACGACAGCGGGTGTTTTCTTCTCTTCGTTTCACAAGGACAAGAAAATTCGCGCAGTAATTATTCTGGATCCTCATAAATTATTTTCGTGGAGCGCAGTGCCTTTTTTTTTGTCTTTGTGTTTCACACTCATAAGGAGTACTTGTTTTGCTATCCTAGATAAGAAAACGCTGGTCCACAGAACGCGCTGAAACAAATAGTCTTTTGTAGGCGGCGGATAATGCTCCATCCCAAGTATACTTGCGATTCCTTAATCGTCGTCGAGCCGAAGCTCAGCGGAGGATTAGTGGAGTTTTTCGGTCGCTCCGACTGACTAGCGTAGTTATTCGCTGCCTCTCGACTTCAGGCGTTCGTTTTCATCCTGCACAATGCAGTTGCCGCTCTACGCCAAGCAGTGGTGCACGGCCGGGTTACAGAACAATTTGCACTTCGACATTCTTAGTAGCTCCCTTCATGTACCAGAAAAGTCACTCACGCGCTTGGCACAGGGCTCTGTCCCCTGGACTAAAACTAAAAAGTGATTTCTTCACTTGAGCTGCGGCCTCTTGTGTCTTCTTCGACGGAAAAGCGCCCTTAACAGGCACCCACGTTCTTTCCCAGCAGTTGTCCACAAGTAATCTGTGTGCCTTTCGTTGGTAACATTTACGTTGCACTAAGCAATGAAATTCACCGTTTGCTTAGGGTGTGCGTGCGCGTGCGTGCGTGCGTGTGCGTGCGTGCGTGCGTGCGTGTGTGTGTGTGTGTGTGTATGTGTGTGCGTGCGTGCGTGCGTGCGTGTGTGTGTGTGCGTGCGTGCGTGCGTGTGTGCGTGCGTGTGTGCGTGCGCGTGTGTGTGTGTGTGTGCGTGCGTGCGTGCGTGCGTGTGTGCGTGTGCGTGTGCGTGTGCGTGTGCACGTGCGTGCGCGTGCGCGTGCGTGTTGCACATGCACACACACGCGCGTACGTGTGCGTGTTGGTGCACACACGCACGCGCGTGCGTGTGCGTGTGTGTGTTGCACAAGTCAGCTCACGTTCGATCTGTTAGCTTTCGCTTCAGAGCGCTGGCTCTCTTGTACTGCTTTCGTGTATTTGTCCTATACTCCGGATTGTATTGCGGCGTCTTGATTGGTTTGCGGTAATGTATTCAGTTCCAGTGTTGTCTGCCAGGTCTCAGTCAGTCTTATGACGGCTTGCGTTTATTCTCATTTAATAGTTGGGGAATAAAGACAGCATAAAAAGCCCACTTCTCGCGTCCTATTGTTTTCTCAGTCGTAACCAGACGACGTAATCGTGACTATTAGTGCCGTCTAAAATCGTAGCCCTGTATAGGAATATAAATAAGGATTGCTAAATTCTTGCAGTTAATCTCTTCCATTAGCGTTTACATCGTTATGCGACTGCTAGTTTACAAAATGTTCTGGTCTTGTCTTGCCGCCCATTCCAATGATCTATGCAATTTCATTTTGGCGCCTTAAAAAATATACGCATGAATGTCTAAAACCAAATATCCATTTTTAAGATGTTCACAGCTTTAGTGGTCGCTATAGACCCCCATGAGACCCTGGGGTGGTTTCCCATTACTAAGTGTCTAGACTACAACTCTGTGGCATTGTTCGTACCTCCTCTAGGTACTGTTAAGACAGTTTTTCGCGAGCATGTCTCAAGGATTTATACCGCAAGTCTCGCTAGTGGCGCAGAAACAATTAAAAGGCAGCGCGACCTAATAATGTTTATTTTCAATGTACTTGTAATATTAAGAATCCGATCCAAGTTAGGTGCGGAAGAAAGCCGTAGCGCGCATAGTCTGCAGGTTCACTTGGTTGTGAAAGAGCTGCACCATCGGGAACCGAACAGGGGGCAAGTTGTCAGCAGTGCATCAAATTTTGCCTTGTCTCGTAAGGCGACGCCATCAAGCTTAAGCATCCCAAAGCGCACTTCAGCGAGCATAGACCAGTATTAAGAAAACGATTGGAGCCTCGGCACGATATAGATGTGTCTATAGGCCACAAGTGTGTTCCGGCTATAAGCCTAAAATCTCTGTGGTAATGAAACTATGCAGAACTGGTTTTCTTTAACGAAGCACATGCGTATTACATCGCAACTTTGTTGCACGTTAATGTGACTCGCTTCCGCCCAGCTTTCGCTGAATGGTTGCTGTCAAAAAGGCTATGATTCATAACCGCGAATATCCACAAATTTTCCCTTCCAATGGCAATAATGAGTGTTTCCAGACGCTATGGACGCGTTGTCTAACGAGATTCTACTGAGGCCAGTATGGCGCGTCCTTTTGCTATTTTTCTGATCACTGCATCGTGATTTGCACTTACGATTCAATTTCTCGCCAATTACCGACAAGGCATGACATTTCAGTTCAAGGAGTATTCCTAGCCATAAAAAAAAAATTCATGCTAGCGGAAAAGGATGCCACCGAGCGCCTAACACTCTGACGGGACCCTGTGTCTCTTTGCAGCCGGTAGACCAGCGCCAGAAGTGCGCTGGCTGCGGCGGCCACAGCGGCCATCGAGTGACGACGACGAGGAACGGTTGCCTGGAAGTGCCGTGACCACCGTGACATCGGCTCTCGACGACGCACAGGGCTCGGTGTTGGTGCTGAGCAAGCTGCGCCAGGGCCCACTTGCGCGCACCGATCTGCTTACCCAGCTGGTGTGCGAAGTCGACAACGGCCTGGCGGCGCCCGTGCGCACCACCGTGAGAATCGACATGCGCCGTGAGTGGGACTTTAGAGCTCTTAAGCGTACACTCGCTCAGAAAAAAACAGTGCTACTGCTCAAGCAGGCACGTAGCTATAATTTTTGTTTTTTTTTCGGAAGGGGCCCTACGCAATTTTTTTTTTTGTATCTAGAGAGGGGGAAGAGAGGGGGAGGGGGGTACTTGGTGGTGCATGCTCAACGAGACACTTCTAGGTGGATTAGGATAGGGGGTGTTTTTCATTTTTTAGAGGGGGGAGGGGTGGGCGACGGGCCGCCTTGGATGCCTGCACGTGCTCGAGAGAGAATGCGATCCCTGAAAGCTTGAAATGCGCAATCAGCAAGTTTCTGACTACCTAAAAGGCCCGCACATTATGACACTTCCTGCGATAGAGCACTGAAGTTTTATGGCGAACAAATTCGTCGCGGTGTTTTGCCTAGTGTCTTCGTTCCTATCCGCCCTGTTGGGTTCCTCAACTCATGGGCGCACTATTATTAGCAATCAATGTAGTAAGGTTAGTTTGCATTCGTTGTGATCAAGGTTACTTTCACGATATTTATGCGTCAGAGTTGGTATATCAATCCAAAGCTTGTTTGTGGATGCCATCTGCGTTCAGCATACGTAGTGCATACTGTGGCTCTCATCGCGCAGTCTACAAGACGTTCCAGCACTTCGTACATAAGAAGTAAGTTAGGTTCTCGCACTCTCTTGTCATGAAAATTAGCTATCATGTCAAGGCAGTCACCTTACCGAGCTCCCGTTAGGGCACAACTTAGAATTCATCGGCTGCAATTTACTAAGAGCTCCTTTTTACGTACTAACTGAACGACCATTACGTGCCATGGCTGAAAGAGCGGATATGGTGCACGCCCTATCGACGGGCTTCGGATTAATTTCAACCTCCTGGAGCTCCTTAACGTGAACTGAAATCTCGTCACATGAGCACTTCAGCATTTCCCCTCCATCGAAATGCGGATGCAGCGGCTGGGAATGAAACCCCCAACGGCGTGCTCAGTAGCAGAATGCCATACAGAGATTAACCTTTATTTTTTTTTTCAATGTGTCCGGCTAATGCTGTGGCGCGAGAAGGTTCATATATGAAACTATCAGCCGAAAATGAGATTAGCAGTGTTAATGCGAAGAAGCCATTAATTAATAGCGTTTATAACTAGTACAGCAGAGATGTTAAGCTTTAGGATAAGTACAGAGATAATCTCAAGGCTTGGCCAGTACAGTGAGAACACAATTACAAAAGGAGACGCTCTTTAGTAGCCCTTGGTAGTCTTCTCAAATGCGAAGCTTTATCGTCTTGTGTAGACTCCAAGACAAGTTTGTAAATAAGAAAATGGCATTGCATAACACAAGCTATGCAGGTTTGACCGGCGCAGAGAGAATTGATTTTGGTAGAAATCATGCAGTACCGTCACGAAGGTGTCCATTTTAGTCTTTATTGCAAGTCCCTGCATTTCATCAAAATAGCTTTGTCTCTGTGATGCAAAAGTGCCGATGGCTGAACAGCCGCTCACGTTACTGCAGGGCTATTGATGCTATGGGAAACGATCCTCCTCTAATGAGATTTTTAGACAGCACAAGTACCTGCGCAGTATATATTGAAATTCGAGACACGTCCCGCATCATTATCGCCTATGTGAGTATTACGAGATTTGCTAGATGCAGCACATAACTTCCTTCGGTAGCATGAAGCCTGCTTAATACTTTCACTCAGCAACATTAGCGTTCCTTCGTTCACTCGTTATCCCTGACATGAGCAATGTTTTCTCTGGCATGAGTTTGTCGTTGTATGCGAAGAAGATGTGGACATTGTGAGAAACGTCGTAACGATAAACGCAGAAACGTCTGGAGATTTTATATCGCAGGAAGTTGACAACAATTCATCAATTTCTACGTGCCACGAAAGCTACGAGTTAATTTCGGCCACTTTCAGTCACTCCACAGCTGCATTTCGATTAATCATAGCGCTATAGCAACTTAGCCACTGCGGCGGTACAAGACTCTTCTCAACACGTTCCTTCTGATGTAGCTCAAGACATAAGAGTGAACAACCTGTCACTCGAAAGCGAGATGATTAGCGGGGTTGATGCTAAGAAGCCGCTAATTAATAGCGTCGCTAACTACTACCGCAATTATGGTACGCTCTATGATACGTTTAGAGATAACCTCACAGCTCTGCTAGAGCCGTACAAGCAGCTTCTATCTGGCGGGGCTTGTGGAATGAACAAAGAAGGACTTCATTCGCCTGTTGTCTCTCTCCCATCCCTGTACGCGCAGTGGCCCCGCTGACGGTGCGCATCCTGCGGGCGTCGGGCGGCGCACTCACGGCCGGCCTACCCGTCGAACTGGTCTGCGAGGCCCGCGGCTCCCGACCACCGGCACAGCTCACCTGGTGGAAACGCGGCGTCCAGCTCGCTCAGAGCTTTGGCCACGCGTCGGCGGACGGCAACGTGTCCACCTCCGTCGTCAGCTTCACGCCATCAGCTCAGGACCATGGCCAGGGACTGCGATGCGTGGCCCGCAACCCAGCTCTTCCCTCTTCGGCGCCTGCACCCCAAGACCGATGGGCCATGAACGTCTATTGTGAGTGCCTGACTGCAGCCTTTCCTTTCCTTTCTTGCATTCTGTGTCATGACGGCAGGGCGAAACTTCCGCCTCAGGTAACATAGCTAGACCAAGCAATGAATTTAAACACAAAGAGAACCAGATGATTGGCTGCTGGGAATAAAGTGCTCGGAGTGGTGTGGTGTGAAATCTAGAAAATGAGCGAAAAGAGGAAGCAGAAAATTTCACGAGTCTAGGTTGCTGCCTGAAATACACAATCACATCACAATGTAATAACATCTGCCAGGATGTACCGATTTGCAAGGTTCCCAGTGTAGACGAGAAAGTAGTTTTTTTTTTTTGCAGCTTATATTAAGAAGCAGATTCCTTCTTCCATTCCACGTTTGCTTCAAGGACGAAAACAGGAAGCCATGGGGCTTAAAAAAGGGGCCTTTCTTAAAAGGGCCTCTCCAGACCCTTCTGCAAAACGATATTTATTTTTTAACTCATTTCCGAACGTACCGAGAAAAAGAAAATGAATACTATTAGCGAATATTTTCAGCAAGTGAATACGAGAAAATCAAAAAAAGGGACGAGATAAACAGCCGCCAGACCCAGGCTATTTCCTATTCGTGGCTCCCATGCCATAGAGAATAGGGCTACAATTGCAACAAGCACCTTTTTTTCTGGATATAAATAATACTGTCTGCAATCGCTCTTTCGAGAAGAAGTTTCAATTTCACCTATTCGACTATCTCATCGCAACGTTTCCTTTGTGATTAGGTAGTCATCAAATCCCGGAATACAGTCGAGATAAAAAAAAAACACACAGCATTTCGGAACTGTCTAGACTAGAAATATCTCCTTGTATCATATGGTTGAACCAGATTGTTTATGCTTTGAAACTTTTAAAACTACACAACTCACGAAAAGCAGCACTGTACGAAAAGGCAGGAACAGTAGTAATGAAGGCTCGTCTTATTTTGTGTTTTCTGCGCTTTAATATATGAGGCCTGCAAGGCGCTTTAGGTCTGAGGAAGAGTGGAAGGTGTCTGAGATGAGATAAAGCGAAGGAGTAGCCGTTTTGCTCGAGTCAAGTATGCAATTACATCGCTGTTGCAGTTGAAACGTACCCAGGGTTTCTTGCTCCTGCTATCATAATAGAACATTGAGGAGCTGAGAAACAACATGAGGTTAAGATAACCGTGCTCACGCGTCTTTACCTTTTCGAATTCTCTAAGCCAGTACAATATTGTGCGCTAATTGCGAAGTAAATTTTAGCAGCGTGCAGCCGGGAAATAATTTGCTTTTTTTTTGTATAAAACGAAGTGTATGTTAGCTTCATGCGAGATATTCTCGGCATGAGCACTCAGTAAACAAGCTGTTCAACACACATATGCGTCAACTATGTCGCTCACAAAGTCTCAAGTTTTTGGTTATATGCATCTACAGCCAATGCCTTTGTGGGGTAAAAATTAGTTTCCTCGTGGTCGCGCAGCCTAAAATCGGGACGTGCAGCCTGCACTTCGGTGTGGGAAGACTTCTATGCCTATGCGCCTGCCAGTTTCAGAGCGCGCGCGCCAAGGCTGCATAAGTAGTCAGCTCTTTCACCTTCCTTGTTCATAATTCATGAAGCTACCTGTCAACGTGCGGGTACATTGCCGATATATTCGCACGGAACTTCAGAGAAGAGAGAACTGTATCGTTGATTTTCTGATCATAGCATAATACATGACGCTATCTTACAAACGCGTTCAGTTGAAACCTGTAACGCCTAACGGTACGTGTTGCCTGGTTCTCATTTCCTGCCGTTTCGCTCAAAATGTGGTCGTTCAGATTTGACGGAAGCCACAAAGCGACAAACAGCATTCTCTCAGCAACATTTCTCCATCAAGGGGCAGCGAAATATGGGTGCACGGATGACTATAATTGCTGAAAAGTATCGAAATAAGATAAGCTTATTTCAACGTTAGTTGATACTAAATGATATTTATCGCAGCGGGTTTTGTAAAGTTAATAAGCACCGCAGCTTATAAGATCAGTTCCACGCTCTCACGTACCTGTTCATGTGTCCGAAGTTTTGTTTAACTGATCACAATATTTTAATTTTCATTTTAAAACTTGTCATTAAAATGGGACGATGTCTGAGACAACACTACGGTCTTCTTTTTTTTTTTTTTAGTAAAACACCCAAGAAATTTTGCCGTACGCTGAAAATTGTGTAGGCTTCGATTGCGCGTCTTTGTCCCGGTCTTTAGTTCCAGATTCCTGAGCAGACACTTAATGAAAAGAATGAAAGAATGTACCCTCAGTTCACCAAACTCGCTTCGCTAACTCAATGGCCGCAAGCTTCAATTAGTGTAGCTCTGAACTCAGCCAAGGGGACTGAGCTCGCGTCGCCGCCGTTATGTCAAAAGCCCGAGAAGCAAGCCTGGTGTTTGTCTGAGCCCTGCCGTTCCTCTGAGTAGCCGCGATACCATGTGGCTTGAGGTCCCTGAGTTCTCTACCTGACGTTCTGGTACGTCCACCGCACCCAGTGACCAGATAGCTCCCTCAATCCTCTGTGCTCTCTCACAATCTGTTGGCAGTGCAGTGCAAGTGGTGTTCGCGGCATAAAAAAAGGGGCCGAGCTTCCAAAGCATTTCGCGTGTATACGAGCACTTCGTGACTAGCCCGGCGGACGATAACAAAAGTTACTCTCAATCACGTATTGTACTAAAGCGCGAAAGGCTTTAAGAATTCCTCCCTAACCTGCTCATGTCAGCTGCAGCGCCCACTTCTGTGTCCATATTGTGAGACAGAGCAGAAAATTGGCGCAATCGATCGACCCACATGACAATGCTTTGCACAATGGGCACTCCACAACCTGGTGGTTACTGAAATGCCTCAGAGTCTCTGGACATCATGCAGAGGAGTTCACACTCCTGCTGAAGATAGGGTCTGCAAACGCATTCTTACTACTAAAGGGCTGAATGACGTCGCGGCGGTGCACAAACCTAGTTTTGAAGAAGTGCGGGAAGCGCTCATTTGCTATACGTACACGAGGCTGAGGTTTAGGTCGCCGGTGACTAGCGTCGGAGTGTCGTAGGCTCACGCCACGAGCAACTGTTTGGACTACGAACTTCGTAACGTTCCACTAGGAGCCGCCTAGCGAGGTCATCATCATCAGTCTGACTACACCCACTGCAGGGCAAAGGCCTCTCCCATGTCTCTCCAATCAACCCTGTCCTTTGACAGCTGCGGCCACCGTATTCCCACAAACTTCTAAATCTCATCCGCCCACCTAACTTTCTGCAGCCCCCTGCTACGCTTGCCTTCTCTGGGAATCCACTCCGTTACCCTTAAGGACCAGCGGTTATCTTGTCTTCGCATTACATGCCATGCCCAAGCCCATTTCTTCCACTTGATTTCGACAAGGATGTCATTAACCCGCGTTTGTTCCCTCACCCACTCTACCTGCTTCCGGCCTCTTAACGTTGCACCTATCATTTTTCTTTTCATAGCTCGCTGCGTTGTCCTTAACTTATGCTGAACTCTTTTTCGCTAGCCTCCACGTTTCTGCCACATAGGTGAGTACCGGTAAGATAGAGCTGTTACATTTTACGGCGTCTTTTGACGTCGCCGTAATTCAACTGATACAAAGTACTGAGTTCTTGCAGGGGCACGTTGCGACGAGAAACCTATATGTTCTACTCGTCTGTAAATTGTGACGCCAGTAGCTTTGTGCTTGAATTGCTCCGTCACACGGACGCAATCGCGCCGTTGCGCCGGCGACGTTGTGCGTTCCCCTGTCCGTACGGATCGCATAAGTTGTCGTGACTACACCATAGCCTGTGACTTTCTAGTGCGCGGAGTCCTTACTTCACACTCTTCGTTTTTAACTCGGCTTTCTTTTATCCTTCCACTTGACGTACCCCATCCCTGTCCCCCAGTACACGGTAGAAAACCGGCACTTTTACCTGGCTAACCTTTGCTCCTACTTTATATCTTTCCTACGTGCAGCGAGTGCTGTGCGTGTAAAGGCGGCGTATATGCGCCCTAGAAAGCTATCGCTGTGAAACATCATCAAATTGTACTTTTAGTTTTTTTTCCCCCCTTTTCCTTGTTAAAAAGCTTCGCTCAACACATGGCGAAAGGCGTCGAACTCGGTTCAATTTGTTCGAGTACACGCTCCCTTCCGCCTCGTGTCAGAGTATGGCGTGAGATATCCTAGGTAGTGGCCTTCTGGACAGACCGAGGTCGGGCGCATAACGGCCGCCCACAACCGTGTCGTGATGGCGTACTCGTGCGCAGGAGCTCGTGAGCCGTCGAGTCATCCCCGGCGGTCGATGAGAGTGTACGCGGACCGCGGACGTGCGCAGTGTTTACCGCAAAAATGCACTGCTTTTTGAGCGCAGCTTTAAGTGCAGCAGCATAATGAACTCTGCGTCTGTGTTTGCTTCCTTTATGCTCTCTTCTCCCCCGCTCGCATTTGGGATTTTCATGGCCAGGCAGGCTTTTTCGGGCGTCGATAAAAGCCATTCCGAGCTGCGCTTCCGTGATAGCGGGATGTTAACAGCGGCGCTGCCCCCGATGCGCGAATTTCCTCTGATCTATACCACGCGTCGTTCTTGTCACGGCATCGTGTTCACAGTGGTGTGCACGAACGCCGAGCTGCTGCACGCAGGCGCTTTTGTTGGCCGTGTATTCTGTCAACAGCCAAGCGCATTAACGCGCCGATGCTTCCCAACGGGAAGCGTCTCCATTGCGATATGTAACGACCGCTGTCTTCGCGCGCTCGCTCTAAAATAGCGCTGAGGGACGGGAAAGCATAGGTGTCTGATTGTGACTTGGAGGTTCGAGCGCGTACCTGTCTTTGGCTTCGATTGAGGGCCCAAACAAAGCAGGGATGACGTCTAAGCCAGCGGACCCAAAAGATCGTTAAGCGACACCTGTGTCACGCTACGTGTCATGACACTTCCTGTTAGCAGAGGAATCGTGTTCTCTTGTCGCATTCAGAGAAGCGTGTTCCTGCGCGCAGGGAACAATAAGCAGTTCAAGAAAAGAGTGGACGAATACTGACAAGCGCCTCCGTAGGACGTATTTCGATTGAGCTGACACTGTTTCCTGCCACCTGACTTCTATCGTTGCTGGGTTACTGGCAACGTCGCCTGCGGGTGTTCTGGCCATCGTCTTCCAAACGTGGCTGAGTGAACCGGTAGACCTATTTTCAGAGCATCGTTTCGCTGCTGTATCAACGTCTGGCATCATCGCGAGCGAAAAATTCATGAATTCACCTTTATTTGTACTCAATCTAAAAACACTGCTTTATTCTTGCGTTCACCATTAGGAGGTAAAGGAAGAGGCTGTATCCGTGCTCTTGTTGTAGAAAACAAAAAAACCTCCACAGAATCTTCATATACCGCAGAGGAGAATCAAAGATACTTTTCAGTGCGTCTGGTGTTCTTTTAGAGCGCAGCTCTTTGGCGTCCGTTCCTGGGTTTCGCGTCGTCGTCGGCGTCGGCCTCGTAACCAGCTCCGCCCCCCTTTCATCCCCCCAGCGCTAGCAGCAACCGACTGATACCGCTGGATGCCGCTGACGCCGCTAGAGACTCAAGATAACGTGACTGCATAGAACACCGTCGCCGCCATGCAGAAAGAGGAGGAAAGGGTCCCCCCCCCCCCCCCCCCCCTGTTCTTGTGTGGCAGATAGGGTGCTCTTCAGTTGCCGACGCGCCGGTTATTTCACGTAGGCCCCGGCACGTCGACGAATACGTGACCACCTTCCCACGGCTAGACCTGGTTCTTAGCGCTGCGGAAGCGAGGGTATCATATTGTTTGTGTCGGCATCGGCGGCGTTGTCCCTGAAACCAACTCCGCAGCTGGGGTTGACTCACTATCGAAAAGGTGAAACAGCTTATTTGCTGCGCTCAAATTTCGCATTAGGAAGTAAAGTAATCGTCGGTAATTTTTCGACTACGCATAGCCACTCGGTTGCTCAATGTTTTCTTACACAAGCAGAACCAGAGTCCCAATCGAACACAATGCGTTGCCCTATCAAAGACATTGCTTCTTTTTCAAGGTAAACGCCTAATAATAGTTATTGCACCATTCTAGCCTTCATTCTATTGCTTTCGAGCTTCCTTCTTTGTGTTTTTTGGTGCCTCCATCTTCACCGTACGCTCCTATATATAGAGGCTCCTCCTGTCGCATATGCTCTCCGTTACTCTCAGTGGCCTACAACGGAGTATCAGGTCCGACACCGTATGCTGCCGTCAGAGACTCTGTATTCTAATGTTTCTGCGCTGAAATTAGGCATCTATACAGCTATCATTCACAAGTCACGAAGATGAGGTATATGTACCGGTGGCGCCGTCAGCGGCCGGTGCGACGTCTCCTGCTTACGGGCGACCGCGGCAGCCGTCGCTCCGTGGTCCGTCCGTCTTAGAGGCAGACGGGCGTGAGCGAGCGCAAAGTAGCGTTTCCTCGCAGCCATGAGGGTCCGCTTTGATTTCAGCACTCCGGCATGACAGCAGCATTTGTTTTCATGAGGGGCAGATTGTTCGGCCGTCACTGTTGGGCGCCATATTCCCCGGGCGGTAATCAGGGAGCCGAAGGGCTGATTAATCCGCCCCGGCGGACTCGTAAATACTTATGGCCGCCAATTTGGCCGTCTCGCTGAAGGGGAAGAAGGGATCAGGGGCCGGCTCTTGTCGCCTCGCGCCTCCTCGAGAGCGCCTCCGCTGAGCGTCCCGCGCAGTAGTGACAGCGAGGCGATCGAATCGGCCCATAGCTGCTGGCGGCCGCGTCGTCGGCAGTCGTCGAGCGGCGGCCACCTCCGCCGAGTCGGCTTCGAGCCGCGAGTCCGATCGGGCTCCGCTCATTCTTTCCCAGAACACCCCCTCTCGGCCCCCATCTCTCGTCCAGACTTCCCTAGGCTGCCCTCGATTCCGCAGATTCCTTTCTTCTGTCTTTTGGCCGGCTCCGACCATTCTAAGCGGGCTCGTTTTGCCGCACTCCGAACTCTGTGCACTTGCTTCTTTTCCTGCTCGTCTCCATGCTCTTTATTTTGCTCTCATCGCTTTCTTATATTTTTCGTTCTTTCTTTACCCTTTTGTGGTCATAACATGAGAGCGAAAGGGGGTAAGTGCCCACTTGTATTTACATATGGTCTGGTTGCCCAACCGGTGCCGCGTTTTTGCATAGAGATGATATAGGCGCATAACAAATCGCGTCCTTCTGGATTGCGAAACTTCCTAAAGAAGACAGAAAACCGCAGTTACCTTTTTTTTTGCCTGGGCTTCTTTTCTTTCTGCCATTCTTCTTTCTATGCACTTACTTTTATCGATTCTCTGGTTCTTTATTCTTTTTTCTCTTCCTTGCTTGCACCCGTCTCTACAGTCCTCCACCCTACATCCTTTCTCTCTTTTCGTTCTTTCCATCTTTGTCGTCTTCCCGACACGCTTTCTTCTCGTTCAAAAAGACTTCTTCAGATATTCATGCGGACGTCTTCGTGCATTATCTGACGACAGCTTTCAATGGTCCCGCTCCCTGCCTCGAGAATTATGTGCTCCCCCTTGCTGTTTTCCAGACAAGGTTAATTTATGCATTCACGATGTTTTACTCAGGCTTCTTAGCCACGTAATAAAGAATCTATAGGGAGATGCTAGATTTGTTCCTGGAAACTTGTATTTTTATTTGTTCTTAAGAGCCTCTTGTGTCGATGTCCCCCATCTTATCCTGACAGCTTCTACGAAATCGTATAAAAAGTAAGTCTGCGCACCACGGTATCTATATCGCTTAATGAGATTGGTATACTTAAACGGAAGAAAGCCTCTGCGTATATTTTTAAGAGATATTGAAACCAAGGGAACAAAAGCTTTGTAAGCCAATTAACTTCCTGGGTCGATATTTTCCTATTGGCGTGATCATATAGCTTTGCGCCTTTTCTGCTAGTTAATTCCCACGCGTGTGCAGTGTGTTTCACAGCTGGCTCTTAGCCTGAAAGCGCATATCGCCTTTCTACGAACTCGTGCATTGTTCATAAGAGGTACATACTCCGCAATTTCTTGCTACTGAGTGGATAAATCATTTGAATAGCTACCCACAGTTAGCATTCTTGAGTACACACGAAATGATCAGGGCCAGAATTCATGAAAGTATCTAGTTTTTTTTTTCTTGTCGTTGTAGCGCTGTGTGACTATCCGACCAATTGTGACGGCACACCTAGACGATGGCTTAATTACAATTTCTTGGAAGAAAGACTCCGGCCATCAGCTATTCGCACCTAAGAGCAGCTAACGCCAGAAACTTTGTAAACCACTGGCCACTCCGACTGCTTTGCGTAGTTGAGATGGCAGTCTTTTTTTTTTTGCTTGCAAATTTTAGAGCAAATATATGATGCAAAGTCAAATTAAAATCTTTCTCTGCCTAAAGCCTTTAGAAAAGTTATGCTAGGGGGCACACGTGGTCTCATGGAATGCATGCTACGGTATTCATTCACCTTTCCCGCTTTTGCAATCAAAAGCGGAAAGCTTGCATTATATTACCGGCTCTTAATAAACGACCTGTGACTGGGCTATGTTTATGCTTTTCTCGGGAAAGATGGGGTTAGTGTGCAGCAGCAGATCTGTTGATAAAACTTAATTAGCTCCACCGAGCTCCGGCCCCACACGGACGGCAGACCAAGGTGGTATGCTAACCCGAGCCTTTATTCAAAAGCGACGTAGTTACATTGGTACCGGTCTGTTGCGCAGAAATCTCCAGGTATCCGGATTTTAAAGTCTACTCTTAAAGATTCATCCGGCTATATTACCTTTGCATGTGTATCTCTTACTCAAAAATTAATGTGGGGAAAATGAAATAACAAAAAAAAATCGGTTCAAAGTACTCGAATAAAAGAAGAAACCAGGGTGTTCAGGGGAGAGAATACCCAGAAATATCACTGCTTCCGCATTTTTAGCCACTTTCTCTATTTCGACCACGTGCATATCTTCCATACCTCGTCGCTCAGAGACATGTCAAAGAGTCCAGCGACGTGGATACCTCAACTGTTTTGTTTAAACACTTCTCCTCAGTTACTAAAGAAACCGCATTATACTGGGACCTGAGTCGAGCGAAGTCGATACCTACAGTTAGGCACTGCAGAGCTAGGTTCAGAGCTAGGTTAAGAACATAGCGTTTTATTTCTAATGGCACGTTCAAGATCAGCTCATCAGAACATTTTTTTTGCATGTATTGAAATCAGTTGCCTAAAAACTTGATACTACGGTGTCTTTCGCATTTTTCTCTAAAGAGGACAAAGAGAACATAATGGAAAGAAGAAATGATCTTGGTATCAGTGAGAATGCATAAATAACTGAAGTTGCGTTTAAACTCTACATCGCTGTTTTACATAAACATGTTTTAAAATAAAATTTATGCCTAGCGGCGCCACATGCTTGTATCTGTCAAAATTCACGAGCTTAGTAATACAAAACGGCAAATTTTAATGCTGACGGTTCTTGTCCCGCAGATATTTTAAGCAACTGTTTCGCAAAAGCAGACAAAATGAAACACTATGTGATCACATGCATCTATCTTCAAGGTATATATATATATATATATATATATATATATATATATATATATATATATATATATATATATATATATATATATATATATATATATATATATATATATATATATATATATATATATATATATATGTATGTATGCGGTAGCAGTAGCAGTTATACGAAAAGTCAGTTGCAGGATAATTAGTTTTTCAGAGCTGGTATATATGATACGGCTAGCTACCTTGTCTCTCGCTTTTTCATCGCATGGCAGCACCAGAAAAGAAAAAAGGTAAAAGAACACCCCGCATACACAGATTCGATTGCAACGCGTAGCATGCGTGTGTTGTGAACCCTTTCTTCCAGCTGAATTATTTAAGTCAGATGAACAGCAGCGGAGACGGTGACCGTTTGAGCAGTCGAGAAAAATAATTGGTGAGTCATCTGACCGTCGATACAAGTTATCATCTTTAGGCCACGGCAGACGGCCGCAGCGTGGGGCTGTTGGCACTGTTGTGCGACGTGAAAAGCTTTCCACGGTATAGAAATTGCAGTTCGTACAAATATTTGTTTCCCTGAAAAGAGCACTGAAACATTTGCTATGGTGGGGTGATTCATAGCGATAACAGTTCGTAGCTTGAAGAGGCGAACGAAGCGGAGGGGCGTTGCGACAGAGCAGTTTCTAGAGAAAATCGTCACAGTAGGAACTTTTCTATCTTAGGTGACAAAAGCGTGATACTCAAAAGGCTCGTGACTGACACATTTCAGATTAACATTCCGCTTCACAACGTTGCAAGCTTCTGGATATGGCCCATTGCATTGGATATGGCCCACTGCATATGGCCCATTGCTCGTCATGCCCAGTTTGCACACTGCACGTGTTGTTTCGTCGGCTTTTTCACTACTGCCTTCAATTCTTCTTAATTATTATATTATTTATGCGTGTAAATATTAATTAACATGAGATAGAAAGCAGCACAACGTTGGTGCGTTACGGAGCCCAGAAGCGGGTTCTCTTGAGGCCGCAAAAATGCCGGTTCGCCATCCAGATCTCATGCAAAACACCAATTAGATGAAAATGCCTCAAGAAGAATTGAAGAAAAATTGAATCATCTGTCTTATATAAAACGCATCTACAGTGTTAATCGATGAATCAAATTTTGGTACGTGATATATAGACGCAGTTTTGTTCTAACCCCCCCGATCAGCTTCAGATGGCAGGATCATTTGCTATGCTGTTCTGTGGAAAACGACACGCGGCTTCTCAGCGGCAGCGTGATAAGTCGTTTTTTACATGGGAACCTTATTCTCTGTGAAAATCGCGCCTTATTACTCGGCTCATTACCCGCTGCTACCACAGCGAGCTAACCTCTGTGTTTTGCTATAGGGCCGTGCAGCAAGGAATATGACGGACGAAAACGGAAACTCAAATCGAGGTCGCTACACTCACAACGGGCTTTTAAAGCGATTGACTGGATTTGTGTCGTTAAGTTTTCTTTGGTGTCCTAATGACTTGCCCTAATTAGACAGTTTTCAAGCAACACAAAGGCTGGCGACAGACACAAAACTGGACAAACACGACAATGTTTCTTCAGTTTTGTGTTCGTTTTAAAATTACATAAGAAAGCCAACTAGCCCACATTTCTACCCCTGTAAACCTGGATAATTTTATGCTAGCTCAAACCACGCGTACCCTATTTCACACTTATTGGTTTGTATCTTCAGAATCGTTTATTTGAAAATAGCATTTCATTAAAAATATGACGCATTCCCGATTTTAAAAAAATAACGGACTTGTTATTTACTGAGTTTTCCCGCTTCTTAAAAATGCTCTTAAAGAACCACTTACGCAATGAGGGGGCTGGCTCTGAAAGGGCTATCGGGCAAAGATGGTCTCCTAGCGTGCGGTCTGCACCAAATGCCAGTGGTGCAGACTCGCGTGTTTTGGGATACGGCGCTCAATATCTGCAAATTAACCTTCATGGTTCCCTTAGCGGAAGTCAGCGTGGCATTAATGGTATTAATGGTGCGATATGCTTCCTGAAATAAGAGCTATTTATGTGCTTCCACGGATCAATTCCTCAGCACTCCTGTGCATCTCCTTCGGTCGCCTTTATGGCGCCACAGTAGATCTTATTTTCGACATCTCGCGCGCATCAAATTATTATCTAATAATAGATGGCGGTCACACTTGCTCCTTATTTTGACTGCCGTATAATAATGTGGCCGTGTCTGAAGCGACGACTTATCGAACGCAATATCGGCCGCCCTTAAACGACAGACTCTTATGCATCCAAGGGCCATGTTTTTAATAGTGCCTCTGTGCAGCCGAAAAGAACCATGATGACTGCAGTCACGACACCAAGTCGAGGATACTGCGTTCCCGGAAGAAACACATCACCTGTTTTGTGCGGTGAAAACAGAACCTGCGGTAGCCTGACAAGTGTCCGAGAAATCTCGCGCTCAAATTCTTGCCAAGTCTTTGGCAGCTTTCACCGCTATCACAAGCACTGCAAAAAAAAAAAGCAAACAAAAAACTTAGCGGCGAAGGCGACATTCTCGTTTTTCTTCTTTTTTTTTTTTGCAGTTGGAATGGTTTTCATACCAACCTTCTTCGACCGCTCGTACCTCGTTTAGAGTAGATTACGTGCATTTTCTTTTTTTTTTTACTGAGCGACATGTTACCTTTATTTGCTTCACCGAATTTTCCTTTTTCATTTCTTTAGACAGAAATCAGAACAACATGCTAAGACCGACCAGAGAAACACCGTTTTCTCGCACATAATGATCCAGCATTAAAGAAATATTCATGAGCTACGGTGAAATGGCCAAGGGAATGGGCCAGACATTTCGTTAAAGGTAAAGCTATTTAAGTGCAGATGAAAGTCTTACGAGCCCAGCTTAAGCTAAGCCCCAAAAGCAGTTCTGTGGGCGAAGCTCGTCCTGATCATTAACTTCGGTGTTTAAAATCCGCAGCTCTTCGGGAAAGCAGTCATAAGCTGGTAGCAGTGTGCAGCCTACGAAATTGTTGTGCGCATATATTAAAGCCGTGCAGTCATGCAAGTAGCAGCTTGCATCAATTTTTTAGTGCGGCGAGTGCGGTGGCTCCAGGTCTCACAAATTTAATATTTTATTCCGGACGGCGCTCAAAACCCACTGAGTTTTAATATTAGACGACCACGAATAGCGCGAACATCGAGTGAAGTAAGTGGTTTTACACACCAGCGCCATACTGTTGCTTCTGAGGCGTATCGTTGTGCGGACGCGATGGGATAAATTTCGACTAGCTGCGATTCTTTTTCAAGCAACGCAATTTCAGTGCAAGGATCTTTCTTGCATTTCTTTTCCCTCAGAACATAGGTAATCGTAGACGGGCTCGAAACTGCGAAACGGTCCTCAGCAGCCGGACGCCATAACCACAAATTCAGCGCGGTTGGAACTCCACGAACGTTGATACGTTTCGGTGCACCTTAAAGTAGTTTCGGAAGGACACAAGCCACCGCCGAATCAACAGGCGGTCGATTGTAGGCACACTGTCAATCTGCCCAATTGTTCTGCAGGTTTTCTACAAAATGCTACAAACAAATCAAAACAACTATTTTGATTGCAGCGTATTGCTTTCAGCAACTAAAGCACGGAGTATTTTATTTAAAGGGACAGTGAGGGCAAACTGAAGTTGGCCCGTATTGATAGGTTAGCGGCTTCTAACGACGAAGGAGCTATTTTTGCTCCAAACGGAGCTTTAACAAGCCAGGAAAGGACAGAAAAATGAAATACAGGTTTCTACCCCACCGGCCGCTTTGGCAAGCAAACTGTGGTGCGTTAGGGTATTTTCATCGGGAATCGCTGAGGCCAGCACCGCCATTTATTTTCAAACAGTGATCACGGAGGCCTCTTCTATCTTTAAGTCACGAGTTTGCATCGAATGAAGTAAAAATATTCAAATACAATTTTATTTGCACTAGAAGCGAATTTAGCTGCCAGACAAACATCAATATAGCCAAAAAGAGTCATACAATCGATTTTTACTGGCAAGAAAAAACGGATGAAGTTGTCTTCAGAGTGCTTTTACGGCTGCAAAACCTTTTGTAATACATTTGTTGAATTTTAGACTACTTTAAAAGCATGCGATTTCATCAATTATTCAGCATAAAAATGCAGTATTCACTGACTATTTCGCTGTTTACAAGTAAAAATGTTTCACGGGAAGAGCGTTTTTGGCAAAAAAAAACTTGTCATTGCGTTCCTCGCGTGAAGCAGTTTTTGATCAGTTAAGTCCTTTTGTACGCATAGCATGTCTACTCGGACACTCTTGGAAGCGCTCACAGTTTTCAGGCTGCCGATATATAGAAGTGGCGTGGCTCCCACTCATTGTTACGACCGGTACCAATTATGGGCTTCAAAACTTCCTACTCCATGATTTACAGCATGGAGATATATTCAACCGAGATTTGTTTTTCATTACGAAAGGGCTCTTTTGAGACTTTTTTTGGTGAACAAGCATTTTCCACACATTTACAGGCAATGTATAACAAGACGCGACAAGCACGAAGAGCTTCCATCACGTGGTCCAGCAAAATAGCGCAATATTGTCATCAGCTCACTCACATCTTTGAATATATCACTCAAAAATGCGTTGTTTCCCCGTAGCGCCTATGGCGTGAATTGGAAAACCACATTTTGGCGAGAAAATAGAATACCAACATGTGGAACGCACCGGGAGCGGGAGCGTTTATTTCAGTACCTTGAGTGCCGAAATCAAGGCTACGTATACAGCCTTCGTCAAAAGTGTACAGCCTAAGGGGCGGCCCCCTGGAAGTGTTAAGTATCGCGGGGACAGGGACGAGAACTCCTCTCCCCAGCGAGAAGTCATGAACGCTGATGGTCCAAAACGAGCCACACTGCGCTGCTCAGTGGCTAACCCCGTGGGGCGTATACTTTTGACAGCAGTTTTACGTGAATAGCATGAAGCGCCGTTTAGCACGATTTATGCGAGTTAACCAGACTCACTTCTAGGTGAATGTGCCTTCCAGCGAGTGTCACAAAGTTTGTCGTGTGCCACTGTCTGAATGACACTACAAACGAGTGTCCCTCGCTGAAAATTTCACTAAATTTTTCCGTGTTGTAGGGGTATAGATTTCACTCTGTAGTGTGCTTCTGAGGCCTCCTCCCTCGATGACATCTATGGTTCCTGTCCACAGGAAAGAGCTTTCTGTGTACGTATGAGAAGAGGTTCATGGGTTAGGTTTCCGGCTGCCGCTGGCGCATACCGTCGTGGGCGGTGCTCAAAGAAACCCGTGCGCGTTAACCCGTGCGCGCTAACAACCGCAGGCGCTATAAATGAGCGCCCAACACTTAACAGCGGTGTGTTTCAAAGACTTGCTTAGTTTCGGCGGGCAAAAAATTATTATTATTTTTATTGTAGCAGTGGCTATCATGCGATTATTTCCTGGCTTCCAGGTCTAGATCTAGGTCCAAAAAGGCTAACATGGAACAGAGTGTCAAAAAAGAAAAATAAGGGAAACTTAAGCTTTGCCTTAAGCGCATGATGCGACAGCGTCAAGAGTTGTTTGCTACTTTGTTTCTTAATTAGTACCGCTTTCTAATTCCGCTCTCATTAGAATACAGTTAAGCACGCATACTAGACCCCGACATACACCACAAGACACACAAGGTCTCCCCTTAAGCGAGTCCAGCGAACGTGCCTCAATGTCCTAGGGCTAGCGTGTCTGACTCATAACCCAAGAATCGTAGGTTTGATTCTCAACTAACTGCCCCTGTTTCCTTTTCATAGTATTTAATTTACTTTGCAACATTACAAGCCATACTGACATTTGAGTCATGCTACGACTTCGTAGCCACAGTTGAACTTGTGTTTTATTCATTTTCGTTCCACCGCTCAATGTGTGACGTCACAATTCTGTCGACCAAGCCTGAATTAGTGAGCCAACGTGCGCAGCTTTTCCTCGGAGCAGCCGCTCTAACGCTGCCACTTTAAAATAATACCTTCCAAAAGGTGGAGTCGTTTGTTCACTCGTTTCCTTTTTGATGAAAGTCAGACAGCTCTCCTTGAACAATGTATCATCTACTTTTTTTTTTCAACAACGAAACGTCCATTCACGGACAACCTAACCTGAAATGATAGGACGACTGCCCGCAGCTGCTGGTGGCTCCATGAAGCTACGAGCACGTGAACCGATAACGAGAGAAGCAGCAACACGAGAGTGCAGACAAGCGCATCGTGTCGCTCGCTTGTTGCCTTGTTGCGGGCTCGCATTCTCGTGAGCTATTCGGAGCCACCAGTAATTTCTTGTCGTCGCTATGTCATTTCAGAGTAGGTTGTACATTACTGTACTCGATGCATGATGATGGGCGCTTCGCACTGGCACCTCTTCCGATACGTATGCAAAGGCTGCGCAATCAGTTTGTTGCACGCATTTGTGTTTCGCAGACAAGCCGAACGTGACGCTGCGGCTCGGCCAGCCATTTCGCGAGCTCGAGATCCAGGAAGGCGGAGACGTGTACCTCGAGTGCGTCGTGAACGCCAACCCGCCTTCGGCCGAGGTACATTGGTCCAAGGACGGCGTCGAGGATTTCGCCACCAGAACGCTGAACGGCTCCACGCTTCCCGATGTTGTCATCTCCGGCCGCTTTCTGGCGCTGCAGAAGGCCCGGCGCAGCTTCTCCGGCCGCTATGCCTGCAGCGCCACCAATAGCGAGGGCACCACCACCAGCAACACGCTGCGCCTCAAAGTGCTACGTGAGTGCAGCCTTCCATTTGTCGGATAATGCTTGGCTAGCAGTGAAAATGCGACCTTGCGCTTGGCTCCCAGCGGGGCAGGTCCTCGTTCCCAGAGAGACGAGGAGAGATAACTTCACTGCCAATTAACGACCTCTGTTCAGGCAGCTTTCAGGCAGAAGGCTGCGGAAGCCGCAGTGGGCTGTTGTGCTGAAGAAAACTTGGTGGGAAAGGTAGAATTTTAAAGTCTGTTCTTGAGTGAAATGTTCTCCACTAAAAAAAGAGAACAGAAAAATTAAGGACGGCTCCCATAAGGTGCATCGGCGTGACAGCGCCTGGTTCTTAGGGAAAATGCAACCATTACAAACCAGCGGCAGTGCTTTCAACAAGCCTATACAAATATTAAACAGAGCTTAAGGACCGCCAGTTCCCCAAAGATGTTCGAATCTTAATGGTGAAATAAATTTCTCGCTGCACTCCTGAAGCTGCTGAAGTGTTCTCTAAATGTTTGTTGAGAACGGTCTTCCGCAGCCTGGGCAGACGAAAGCAGCTCGGTGTATGCTTAAAGGGAAGACACATTTATTATGTGTATACTTAGCAATTCATACGAGAGGAGGCGTGGGACCGATGCATGTGTCAACCGTTGAGTTCAGGGACTCACGATTCTTATAGCACAGCAAATACTGAGCGCTGGAGTCGCTTAAATCCATAACACGCAAATTTATACTCACTGAAAATCCCATTCGTCGTCATTTCTTTTACGCGAGGCCTTGTGCCTGTACACCATTATTCACTATTCCGAGGCTTTCTACCTGCCACCATGGCGAAGGCCGTAGAGGTCCTGTTCTTTAACTCCACACACTCCGTTGTATTAGGGATCTTGGTCTCCAGCCGTCTTTATCTTGCTACTGGGCCCTCACGCCTTCTTTGGGCATCAGCATGCTTTGCATGCGCGTTCAGAAGCTCGTTGCTGCTCGGACTGTGCACGTCGGCGCTCGCGAACAGCGGTGGATTACTATTTCTTGCTCTACTCTTCAGGAGGACCCTACTTTACATTGCTGCACCATGTGCGAATAAAGGAAAAACTAATTATGCACTCTGAATACCTACGTACATCACAACGCAATTTTAGAGCTAGGCTGTGATACCGACTCTCTGCCATTGCGCACATTGAAAACAGGAAAGTGCACTGATCGGGCTGGAAATAGACGAACATGCATGTATTTACCTGCTGCTCTGGTGACTTTACGATGCGCGAGCCGTTTCGTTTTTTTCACACAATAGCGGTCGCATAAAGATATGGCAGAATGAATCTAAGTCCAATTAGTTATCAAAGCAGGTGAACGCAGAGATCTCGGAGTTTTACTCACAAGATGTTCACCATAATCTTCCAAAAGAAAATTATTTATGCAGCTACGGTTGTAACCAGCCATAGTTAACTCCACAACCACAACCGCGGCACATCTGCAGCTTCCATAGCAGCTACGATGGCTGTTGAAACCAACACTAAAAATGCAGTTTTTATCCCTTAATCGGATCCTTCCTCCAACAGCACAAGCCACAGCCTCGAAGACCCAGCCGACTGCATGAACCTCGTGACCCCGCTCGAGAATGACAGTTGGCACAAGCGCTTTGCGCCGACAGCGCAGCGCTGTGCGGCACCAGCATTATTGAGGGCTACAAAGACGGTCAGCTTTCCAGATGAGAAAGCCCGTCCAGCTAAGCGCCCATGGGATGGAGCGCCGGCCGCCAGCGTAGCACGTATTTCCCCTGCGTAAACCAGTGCGGAAGAGCCGCGGCAATGATGGGCAGCGGAGGGGAAAAGACGGCAGACGGCGGGAAAATCCTTAGTCACGGTCGCACCTCGCGTGGTGGCAGGAATGCGGGGGACATCTTTGCGACCCCAGGGATTCCGCACTCTCGCGCCGTCGACCGGAATGGATTTAATGCTATAGTACTCGGGTCGACGTCTTCCTTGCTCCCAGCTCTACCTGGATCACGCTATGAACGCTTCGATGGCAGCGAGCGTGGCAGCGGTGTCTTGCCGGAAAGATGTCGGGTAGCGCTCCGCAAATTGTGCTCTGTAGAAAGGCTCGCTCAGCCCCACTGCACTCAGCTTTAAGTAGTGCAAAACGGATCTGTTAGCAGAGAGGGACGGCCATGATTTCTGGGATAACAACAGCGTGCATTTGGCTGTCAACCGCAGCAGTTTCGATATTTTAAACTCATGACGATCGACGTACCGGATGTGGGTCCATCGCTGGTGATGCGCGACTTGAGATTCCCCCGTGAAGGGCAGGTAAAGTGCTGCGACAAAGGGGTTCCAGTCTAAGAAAATGACGCTTGTACTGGCGCCAGTTTCATAGCCTTCTCGTCCCCAGCAGTAGAGTCTTACGGATCTGCAAACATGAGCTGCTCGCCATAAGCCATGGACCAGCGTGCCGATGACGATCAGTACAAAAAGCGCTGCAGCATTCCAGTAAAGGAAGAATCCTCTCCTAAGTCGTACCCGCTCTAATGACCCTTTCTCTCTTCCGGTCGTAGACTTCGAACTGAGAGGCGAATTCGATAATGCGGCAACACCACCCCGAGCGTTTTTTCTATACGTTGATTCTCGTGGACACGTGGCAATTCCTCCCTTGAGACAGAGAACAACGTTGTTCGTTTTGGCTCTTGTTGGTTCGGAGCGGCAGAACAATGACACTCTTTCATCCTCGACTTGCCTGCCCTATAGAGGGAGAAAATTAAAATTCTAAACATGACTACGGGTGCTTCCACTTAGCGCGTCACCGACTGCGTCCTTAACCCGACGCAACTATTATGCAGAGGAAACGGGAACAGCTTTGTCCCTCCTTTCGAGGTACTAACTTCCTCTTTTGAGCAGAGTATCGTAGTTAGCAGAGTGTGGCAAATCGCGACATAGAGCAATATGCGGCCTTTTGGCACTTAGTGCCTCTTAATTTTAGAGCTTGAAATCAAAGAGATTGCATGTTTATCTCCCATGACCCACCATATGTCCTTTTCAACTGTACTAAAGGCCAAAGAGACTGGTATTTTCTAAGTAGAGAATGAAATTGAGATGTGAGCCTTAGTGAACAGGAAATTAGTCAGAAAGGTATGAATTTCAGGCCTCCACATTTTCTGTACCACGCACCTCAACCAACCGAGCGCCATGGATTAATATAAATAGTTATTTATCACTATTTTTTATTGGTCTCATTTTGTGCAAAGTTTAAGAGCGTTCGCGCCTCGCGTTCTTAAGAGGTTATTATTTTAGCAGCAGTCTACACGGGAGGAAAATGCGGCATCGTGGTGTTCTGTGGGCTTAAAGTAAAGATAATAGTTTTACTATTTTCTCCAAAGCTCTGCGCTTGTTTTATCGTTTTCTGTGATCGTCCGAACGTACAAGATGCAAACATTGATTGCTAACTGGCACGAAGACTAAGAAAGCTCTGGAGAGCACCATGCAGCGGCGGGGCCATCAAGCGTTTGGTGTCCTTGGAGTTGCCTACTTCGTAACAGTAAACAAAATGGGAGAATTTGAAAAGCAGGAACTGCAAAATTTCTTTGGGATCTTAACGGTGCACTCTTTCTGGCCGGCGAGAACGTCTACTTGTACAACACATTCTGACAATGGAGCAACCTCTGTTATATCTGACCTACGATCAGATTCAAAAGCTATTGTTTATTTACTGCGAATCGAACCAAATCGCAACGTCCATTGCCACAGGACCGAAGCGAGATGGCAACAGCTGTGACACCAAAACAGAAAAAAGTTGCGAAAAAGGCACGAAACTGTTAAGAATCGTTTAGACAGCAAACACGCAAAACTTGGCTATAAATGCCTTGTCTCTAGTGGGCCTTGCTGCAAAACAGTCCCGAGTTCGGCTTGGATGCAGTGTTTTTCATGCGGGTATACGCTCACAAAGATTGTGTTGGTACTCATGAAGCCAACTTCATGTGACTTCAAGGCAAAAATGAGCAATATTTTAAGTTTAGAAGAGCGTCTCACATTGTCCCATGGCCTACCGTCACATTCTGTTCCCAGGCACGGGGCAAAACGCAACGTGTCTTTTTTTTTTAATTTCTTGATATCTTAACATTTTATTGTATTCCGCTTGAGCTGGCCTTTTTATTTTTACTAAATTAAATGCCAGGACATGGGAAAATAATTCTGTAATGTTTGTTTGTTCACGCGTGTGAAAAGTTATGACTTTTCAGAGGGTTCGGATGCGGCTGCTTTCTGTGCGGCTGGTTCCCACAACTATGTAACATTGCGTCTCGAGACCGCTATCAGTGCAGATACAAAGCCCTCGATCACACATTCGCTTCCACAAATCAAACCGAGCCCTCAAAAACTGCTGGCTCGGTGGGCTAACTCCTCCGTCAGGTCATCTGAGGCCATTTCCTTGCTGGTGACTCGATGACTAGTAGCCGGAGGTGCAACCAGATGCACATTAGCTAGATGCTATGCTCAAATGTTTTACGAAACCAGCAGAGGAATACCTCAGAATGCAGCCGTTCCTCAACCGCGTTAATTATCTAACGTCTATGGATCGCATTTGCTCTCACTACTAGCATAATGGTTAACTTTTCATATTACGCTAGTAAGTTTCGGGGCTTTTGTCCGCCTATAATACACAATGCAGGACGCACCACTAGACCCATTACAACGGGTGCTTGCGCTGAGCGGTTGCGCATGCTGACCTATCTTTTTTCAGGCCTCCTGCGCGTGAACCTCGCAATAAGCAGGACGACTGCGCTAGAGGCATGTCCTCGCGTTCGCTATTGCAAAGCAAGCGCGTGGGTGTAGCTCGTTCACGTTAAAGCGGCAACCGCACGGACCGTATTTCCGGCGTTATTTCGGAGTCGCGCGACGCACCCGCCGGCGCTCATGTTTCCGGTGCACTGACCAGAGTCAGTCGGGATGCCTCTCAGGAAACATGGCGGTTCCCTTGAAGGTGAAAGCCGCTCGTAATTAAGTTTCTCAAACTTACCTGGCAGGAAAAAAAAGAGCCGCCACTGTCTATGCGATTCACTTAAAGAGGGCTTCATCTGTCGCACAGGAATGCCGAGGAGCGCGAACTTTGTATTTCTCTTGGCTAGTGTTTGACAGAGAACTTGGACTCGGCTTCTGATATATAACTGTGCTGCGATGCTTCCGCCTGTGCGCGAGTAAAACTATTCGCATAGTACATATTTGCTTCTTCAGTAAATTTAATGCAACTTGATGTTTGGTTGCTGGTGCTTATGGAAATTAGTGCAGCATTTCTAAGAGGTCTGCCTCGAGAAAAGTCGCATTCTTTTAACCGAATTCACGTATTCGGCCATTTACTAGCCAACCCTCAGATTTCCTGGTATTTCCGCGGTTGCTGAATTTAAGCGCCAGTTTTCTTCCTTAGCCGACTGTGCGGAAGCATATATGCCGTCCGCTTACTGCCGATCCCATTTTGATTTCAGTTTTTCCACCGTCTTAATCGAAAACTAATTTTGCTTCTAGCTTTGGCTTTCTCTTTGCTCTGTCCTCCTGCAAAATTAAGTAATAAATTCTATCGCTTTTCGAGATAAAGTTTTGGTTTTCGCCGCGTCGGCCCTTGGCGAAGGACGCCGCTTCCCTGTTGTCACGGAGACAACCGGAAGGCCAGGCTCCCCACGCCGCTCCGGCCTCGGCTCCGAGATATAGCCTTGTCAGACTTCGGCTTCGGGCCAGTGTCTTCCAGCGTAGCATTGTTCTCTGCAGCGCTGAAAGTACTCCGCCTGCAGCCGAAGCCAAAATTACGGCAGAAATATGTCCCGTCTAGTCGCCAGTTGAATGCTAGAGGAGCGAAGCGACGGCCTTGCTCTTGCAGCCTAGTCTGCGCAACAGCATCGCGTGGCTGCTTAAGTTTTTGCAAGCTTGCATCAGAGCGAGCATAACTCATTACGAGGTCGGAATGCACAGCCGGGAGCTATGCTTCGTGTTGCAGAAAACAGTTCGTACTCCGCGTTATATTAAATTACTCTGAGATACGTGCTACTGAACTTAATTTAGTTATGCTTGTTTTTTCTCTTCAGAGTTTTTTTCTTTTATCACCCTGAAAGCACTAATACACACGTGATAGGTCAATAAAAAAGCGCAAATAAAGTAGAACGGGCATCCTTCTCTGTTTTTGTGATTGCACAACCGGAAATTTGAAGCTATTTCCTCTCTTGGTCGCTCAATAATACACGCTGAAGCGCCGTCTACTTGCTTGTTTCATAGTCTGACGACCACATAAGCTGGACACACTAATCCCGCCAAAACTTAAGCAGCTTTAGCCTTGATTTCTGGGTATTTATTAAATGCAGGGCACTAATTAAAACTGACGTGAATACAAATTGTTGCACTCATGTCACTGATACATCGATGTCCTAAAATACCATACTCATTAGGAATTAGTACACGGTTTGCCGGAGCACAACGTCGTTATGCGGGGAAAATGAATAAAGAATCCCCCGTATTAATATAAAACGCACGGCGGTGCGCAGTGGGATTCATACATCGCATGATAACTTCGCGAGGGGTATCGTCGTCTTCGTTTTCTTTTGCAGTAATGCTTTTGCACTGACTTGTTTCTATATAATTACCGCCCTTCTGAAACAAAATTACACCCCTCTTCCTCTCAAAAAAAAAAAAAAAAAGTAAGACGTGAACGAGGAAACTAGCGCACTTTCCTTCACTCTTGTCCTTATCTCCATTGTCTCGCTTCGGCTTTGCTTTACAACTTTATACTTTAGAAGCTGGGCCGCAGAAAGAGGGCACGCCCTGGCTCTATTCGCTTCGCTTTTCAACCTTCACTGTCTTATTTAGGAAGAACATATCTTGACTGCTTCAAACTTGGCGCAGTAGGTTTTTTCAATTTTAAATTTTCTTCTCTGCTGCTTTTTCAGTTATCTTGGCCTTCATGCTGAGCATTGATTTTTCGCTGCCGGAAAGAAGTCTGCTGCCTTTTATTACTTATAGCTTAAATAATGTGGGGCTTTCATCTAAGTTAAGATTAAATCTTTCGGCTAACAGTGAATTGAGAAAACAGGAAAGATTACACAGGATTTATGTCTCAAATACTGCCACCCAGTGGACGCAATTTAACATTTACTACATTGTGTTAGTGTAGCTGGTAGCATGCTTCATCGGTCTTCAGTGCGTAAAGCTATACCTCGATGTAACGAATTTTTCGGCACAAAGTATTCGCGTTATCCAGAGTCTGCATATTCGAAGAAAACCTAGACTAGGAATACAAAATTCAAGCGAACGCATTGGCACGTATTCCTGTTCATTGTCTCCGGGTAAAAATTCCTCTGGCAATCATTCTGGCCTTTCGGTCGTTAATTTCGTTAAGTGGTGGGCTTTCCGACACGTGGAGAGGGTCGCTCAGTACATCACCGGGTCCCTGTACTCGCCGCAGTCGCATAGTGGCAATGGCTTTCTTCTCATGAGCGCTCTTCTCGCTGGTTTGGTTCCGGGTTCTGGTAGCTGCACTTTG
Organism: Amblyomma mixtum; assembly: GCF_055824585.1. NCBI lineage: Eukaryota > Metazoa > Arthropoda > Arachnida > Ixodida > Ixodidae > Amblyomma > Amblyomma mixtum. The sequence goes on from NC_143014.1 coordinate 85,632,638, forward strand.
ATAGAGCAGAATTATGACAGCTCTCATATTATGTGATTCTGAGGCCCATAACAAATTATTAATGATTTAGCCCTCTTTGTAAATACGTTATATGTGCTATAGCACGGAAACAAATGAGTAGGTTTCGTAGGAGATGTATAACAATTAGAGTATATAAAGGAACCTTTTGTTCTCTCAAAGACATCTTACAAGTCGTCCACACAGCAAAACCACTTACATCACTCACGTCCGGAAAGATTGTCTCTGACACTCCAAACATGTTGATAGTGAATGCGGTTAGATCTCGCTTGTGCCAGAGTCGGCTTGAGTAGTAAGTGTAACTGACTCACTGGGTCCGTGGACACCTCAATAGCGGTGTGAGTACACGGGGGCGCCCACCTGCAAATTAAGGCAGTTATGAGCATTTCCATGTCTGAAAACCAGCGGTAGGTTTAGACTCCGTTGATTCTGAGGAAAGGGAAGGCGCATAAGTGACTCCCTGGGTCAGTGGACACCTCAATCGCGCTTCGTGGTACGCGGTGGTGCTGTCCACCTGCACATGCTCCGAAGTTGTTGCTCCTGCGGCTCCATCCCGACACAGGATGCCCTTTTCGCTAGCGACCCATTTAGTGCGCTCGCACTAAAAGCAACCTCCAGAAAGTCGAATTTAATCCGACGCCAATCAATACGTAGCCTTCAAAGTATCATTGAAACGCATGTAGTCGGTGTCTACTAATTAAGCGCTCCATCTTACATTGAGCAGCCTGACCAAATAACACGTTAAAAAAAAAACATTCAGTATATTTGAAATAACCACCTGGCATTAAAGCATGCTAGTGCTTCAGAGCCAGCCATCTTACTCTTATCAGGCTGAGAAAAAGCTGTCACACGGTGCTCATGGAGAGAGCAGAGTCTCCTAAGGCGCGCCGCACAATCAGGGTAGAGTTTCATGCTCTGAGAGTGGGCTATAGTAATGGGCTTCGCGGTGCACTGCATCGGCAGAAAGACGGTTTAAAGTCAAACTGCGTTTCAAGTGAAACATCCTCACTCGGAGCAGCTTGTTTACGTATTTATCATTCTTGAAAATAGTCCGGGAAGCGGCTTTTTTAAAGAGATCAGAAATGGAAAGAGCGCAGGCGCAAAATATTATCAACACTAAAACTCTCTGAATTAACCCCAAGTGTCTGACCTAATTAATTTTGTGCACATCGCTCTTTTTTATCTTATGCCTATTCGGATGTATAGCAGGAGCCGTTAGGTATACAGGGTCTGTTCTGAAAGTAGTAGGACTGGTTTTTTCCTGGGCGAACGGGCGGACGAGAGGCGGTCTGCGCGTGCAGGATCGTTGAAGCGGGATATTGGGAATGCTGGCGAAAATTGCCAGTCGGCTCTCGGCCGCTGAAGAGAGGAGGTCGCTTGTACTGTGAACCCATGTCGAAACGTCTCGTCACGCAGAATCATGGAGCGTTTACCGGATCAGCGATACGCGATCAAATTTTGTGTAAATCTTAGTAAACGGGCAGAGACTCCCGACATGATTAAGGAGGCCTACGTTGAAGCTGCCATGGGTCGATCAGGTTTTTGTGCCTGGCACAAGCTGTTTCGATAAGGTAGGGAAAGAGTGGAAGACGACGACAGCTCCAGACGCCCTTCGACCAGCAAGACCAACGACAATGCGTAGCGAGTGAAACATTTACTGAACAGCGATCGTAGGATGAGTATCAGAATGATTGCTGATAACTTGAGCATTCCTCAAACCAAAGTTTTTGAGATTGTGACAGAAAATTTAGCCATGAGGAAAGTATGCGCGAAGTTGGTGCCGTTAGTGTTGTCAGAGGAGCAAAAGGCCAACCGGAAAGCGATCTGCCAGGATCTTCTTCATCATGTGAATGAGGATCTCGATTTTTTGCCCAGCACAAGGCGGCAACGCTGCCTCAGCCCCCGCGAGACTTTTTTCTATTCCCGGAAATAAAATCGACGCTCAAGGGGAAACATCACGGAGCGGTATAGGCGGTTCAACAGGCCGTGACGAGGGAGCTAAACAGCATTCCGGCCAAGGCGTTCCTGGAGGCGTAAGAAAACTGGAAAACTCATTAGCAGCAGCGTAAAATGCGGAAGGTGCGGCTTTGAAAAATTTTTAATCGTTTTTACTACTCTCATGAATAAGTTTTATTTTAAAAAATGAGTCCTACTACTTTCAGAACAGTTCCTGTATAAATACTCTTTTCGCAGATACTTGGCTCAGCTCACATAGCGCATAGTGAATCACAGAAATTAAAAACTAGTACCTTCTCGTAGCTAACTGTCAGCACCGTGGTGCTTAATTATGTTTCCAATAGGCAAGCGCTTATTTCCTTCGGCTTTGAGAATTTATTTCAGGTAGACATATTTTATGCGTTTATCCCGAAAAGTTTCGTTGACCTCACCTTGTTATGCCAAAAAGCAAAGTCCTACAGAGTCCAGAGGAATGAGGACCAGCGTCATGCATTTCTCTTCATTTATCTTGTCGGCCTGCAGACAAGGCCCTGTCACCGCCCAGACGTTGCGACTCGTCATAAACACAAGCGTTGGCATCTCAAACACCGACGTCTGTCTGCTACTGTTTACATGTATTCAATCATACCAAGGAGCACACGCAGTATCTTAGCTAAGCCTTAGTACACAGGTTCTCGGTCAGGATGCAAGCTGTAGTCAAAAGTTATTAAATACGTAAAGTTCGTGCCACAAAAATGTTATTCGATCATCTACAGCCAATCGCATTACCTTTCACCTAGGCAACTAACCTTTAAAACCGCTCAAGATGCTAAGCCTGCGTTCACAAACATTTGTTCCAATCTTTTTTTTTTTTATTTATTTATTTATTTATTTATTTATTTATTTATTTATTTATTTATTTATTTATTTATTTATTTATTTATTTATTTATTTATTTATTTATTTATTGATACTGCGATCTTGTACAGATCATAGCAGGGTGGGACAAAATAAAATACAAGCATATAAACACACACAAATTCACAACATTTACAGGCACTTTTCAAACAGAAGTAAAGAATTTTGATTAACAGTCTCGCTATTAAGTTTGTTCCAATCAGTAATTGTCCTCGGAAAAAAAGAATATTTAAAGCAGTTATTTCGCGCGTTCAAAGGGGTGATTGTTAGTGCATGCCTTTGTCTCGTGTTATAACCTGAGGAGTAAGAAAAATAATTAGAGGTATCAACTTTATAATGTCCTTTTATAAGCTGGAAAAAAAACTTTAATCGACAAACATGATTGCGCTCAGTGACGGGGGGTAACCCACTTCGCCTCACGAGCTCACTTACAGATGTACGGCCATATGAGTTAAAAACAAATCTAGCTACTTTATGCTGTATTCGCTCTAATTTCTGAATGTTTGTTAACTTGAAAGGGTCCCAAATGATTACGGCATATTCTAGTAACGGACGGATGAGGGAATTGTACGCCAATAGACGAACACTAGGTGGGGATGACTTTAGGGAGCGCCTGAAGAAAAATAGTTTCCGCATTGAGTTTGCTACTACAGCGTCTATGTGTTTTGACCACGAAAGGTTGTTAGTAATCCATAGGCCCAAATATTTATAATCTGTCACTTCTAATAATGATATGCTGTTAGTACCGTACACAAAATGAAGAGGCATTTTCTTGTTTGTAATTTTCATGAACACGGTTTTTTCAAAATTAATGCACATCTGCCATTTGTTGCACCACGCAACCACCTTCGCTAGGTCATTATTTAGACGCACCTGGTCGTCAACTGAAGACACCATTTGATACAGGATACAGTCATCCGCGTACAGCCTCACGCGAACTGAAAGATCTGCCACAATGTCATTAATAAACAAAAGAAATAAGAGTGGTCCCAAAACAGATCCCTGGGGGACGCCAGACATAACCCGGACACTGCTAGAAGAAATATTGTTCAGAGTGACGAACTGACATCTGTTCGAGAGATAAGCTTTAATCCATGCAAGTATCCTGTCGTTTTTAATGTAATAACTTAATTTATGAATTAGTTTGTTATGTGACACCTTATCGAATGCTTTACGGAAATCCATGAATATTGCGTCTGTTTATATTCCCTGGTTAATCGACTGAGCAAAGTCATGCACAGTTTCAACTAAGTGTGTACTTGTGGAAAACCCACGCCTGAAACCATGCTGAAAATCGGTAAGTACTTTGTGCTGTTCCAAGAAACCTAATATATGTTTATGAATTATATGTTCTAAAATTTTACATCATGTGGAAGTTAGAGATATGGGTCGGTAATTCTCGTTGTGTGCTTTTTTTCCGGTTTTGTGCAGAGGTTTAATCGCGGCTGTCCTCCAGTCATCCGGTAAAGATCCGTCATGTAAAGATCTGTTGAATATTACTGTCAAGTACTTTGCGCACCACTCCGCATAGCGCTTCAAAAAAGTGTTTGGTATGTTATCGGGACCTGCTGATTTTTTGACATCAAGGTTCAAAAGCAAGTTACAAACACCAGTCTCTGAAATTACAACAGCAGATATGGCAGGGAGTGCTGCAGAAAAGTTGGGCAGGCATCCATTATCCTCTGTGAATACTGACTGAAAAAATTTGTTGAACGCAGAACAAACAACAGCCTCATCACGCACACATTTGCCGTCTACTATGAATTCGTTCGTGGAAGAAGATTTGGGCGTGATATGGCGCCAGAATCTCTCGGGAGACGTTTTAATGAACGAGGGCAGGAGCGTTCCGTAATACTTTTCTTTGTCGCAAATTATTTTCTGCTTAAGTTCCTCTGAAATTGCTTCCACAATTGGTTTTAATGATGAATTCCTGCTTGATTTCTTTTTTAACCTTTTAAGCCTTCGCTGCAAGCGTAACGTCTCCCGAGAAATCCAAGGATTGCGGTACACAGACTTTTTTGCAATTTTGGGAACGAAACGGGCAATACAATGGGAGACGATCATTTTAAAAGTAAGCCATAGGTCATTCACACTATCAGTGCTATTCCTAAAATTCTCATAACATGAATCAAGCATGTCCAGAATAGATTTAATTACCACTAAAGCACACCAGTGAAGCCTCTTGATAAGTCTTTCATCTCTTCGTGCCTAAAGATATCGCCTCCACCTCCATTTCGGCCACATCCAAATAAATAGATTGCTAAAGAAAGGTGTTTCAGGCTTTTCGGAATGCCAACACGGAGAGCCCAATGCATTGTGTTAACAGTCCACGAGGTCTCTGTGATGCTGTGTCTTGCAGGAACAAAAAATATCAAGAAGCCACGAATCGAGCTCGAAATGTAGGACACGCGGCATCCCAGTCCACATAATGGCTATTGCGGCCAACTAGGTCGCAGATGCGAATTAAGTTACGCTCTAATTGGCCAGCGCGTTGCCGCATAAAGCCTCAACTTCTTGTTAGCACTCTCAATATTAGGATGTTTCCCGAACAGCCGGCATGCATAGTCCATGAAATACGAAGTGAGGATAAGCGAAACGACAGGGCTAGCAAATATGGGCGCGTAATTGTCGCGCTGGGGACACTGCTCGCACGCTTTTCGCTGACAAGAAAAACGGAGCTCTTAAAAGAAGCTTAGGAATTTTCATGATAGTTCCTGTAGCGTGGAAAAACATTCGCCTGTGCAGTGAAAGGGCCTTTCATCGTCCAGTAAATGAATTTTCACCTCCATAATGTATCGCAATCCCTTACTCCGATATCGAATCCACTTCATCGGCTTCTTCCCGGGGACCGTGCGATGACCCACTCGAATTTCTAAGGGGGTATATTTGTTTTGAAGGTTTCAAGAAACAAACGAAACGACTAGAGCGGTACCACGGGCAGCACATGTCCACGCGTGCGGGATTTCCTTTCCCGGGATGGGAAACAAGCACGTGGCCAGCGCGGCTGTAATAACTGGCACACTTGCACGTGAGCCGGCGGGCGCTTTGTTTTGTTCTCCATTGCGGCCGCCTATATAACGCGCGACGCCGGGAGCCCGTTCAGGCGGGAACAAATCGAGCGTTCCGGCAACCACGCCCGCAGCTTTACTCCGCCATCGGGCCGCTCCACGTGCGGCAGCAACGAGCCCACGATAAGCATGGACGGGGCAAAGCCCAGACAGGGCCGGAAATGAACAGGCGTTACCACGCGCTCGCACCCCACGGGGCCAGCAGAAAGAAGCGAGAAAGCAATAGCAACCCGCCGCGGCGGCCTGTTATTATTCTGCTAATGAACAGTGATCAACGCAGGCCGAAACGCAGCAAAACACAGGTCCGGAAGTAAAGATCCAAACGCCACTGCGCAGCCTTTCGCTGTGAATCGGGCGCATGTCACGTATTTCTTGTTATTCTTGTCTCACTGGCCCTCTCTATTACTTCGGCTCCCGCTATCCGAAACGCACACAAGCGCAGACTGGCTGCAGAGAAAGACGTACAAAAGGCGACGTAGAGACGAAGCACAAAACGCATGGCCGATTTCAATCGCATAAAGAACCTGACCGCGGCAGAGTGCCTTCCCGCAGAATAATAACAGAAGGACGTATAGGCAGTGGGTCCACTACACCACCGCCACGAAAAGCACAATCGTTTGGCCGCTATTATCCGTGAAAAGACGGGTGGAGCAGCGTCGTCCTCATCGCTGACGAGCGGTTTCTGTTGGAGACGCCTGATCACGCACGGAGCTCGCTGCTGTCCCGGCAGGCAGCGCGGCTTCTGGCCGCGCATCCTCGCTTTGACTCCGGATCTCGACCTAGACCTAGCGTCTCCAAGATGTAGTGAAGAACTTGCCTGGCAAATAATATATGCCATCAGAACTTCATCTTCAGTATTCAGAAATGCTCTTCAGACTTCCTCTCCAAATTGAGTTGCGAGTCAGCGCTTGTAGTGTCTCCCCTCTTGTTCTGTGTTTTCTGTCTTAGTTTGCGCTGTTTTTCCACCATGAATTCACACCAACTAGGCCAAAGGTCTGCTTTGCTACAGTTAATTCCTCTCCAAAGTTCAATATATAAATTTACAATTATGCACCCTGTCATAAAACCAGGAATAAAAAGTCAGAGATAAGAGTTTCGTATTATTTGGAATATCTTTGGTTCGGAAGAAACTAACATATATATGAGGCTACTTATAAGTTACTGAAGCAGGCTAATGAGAGAGGTACTTTTTCTGATTTATTTTTTTTCCTTCTTACGATTAAAATGGGCAGCAAACGGTGGTATATTTGCGAGTGTTGTTTACTACAGTTAGATACAAATTTAAAAAAAAACAGCAGTTGGTAACACTTTCCTCGGTCCGTGGCTTACCGATCACAACAGTGAACAAAATCAGCTTTTTAATGATTGACTATATCAAACAAGCCGGATGCATCAAAATTCCTGAGTTTATAATTTCGTCTCGTAATTAGATTTTTGTTTAGGTAACAAGAAAAGCTTTAACAATGGCCTACTTTTGGCAATGAAGGAATTTTGTTAGGTGGTCTTGAATGAGGTGGAGCTTCCCTGCAGAGTTGAGTTGTATCTGACTATAAAATAGTCTCTGCTCAGCGCTCAGCCTGAGTTGCACTGCGAGCGGCGTACGCAAACCAGAAGTAGTCTTCCTTGGTCAGCTACATTCCAAAATCTCTCATTCTGCAGGCACCGAAATGCCGCAGCTCGCATCTCTGACTGTGGTCCTCTTGGGTCCTCCATTTTAAACTCCCTAGTGTCAGGCTTGAACGCATTGGGAACTGGAACTTCGGGTTCCTAATGCGTTCAGTGCTCGGCATAAGTAGAAACGAGACCCTACGGTAGCGTCTCGTGTCTGCTTATGCCGAACCCTGAAACGACGCTTAGGGTTTTGAGGAGAGACTGACCCTGACATCCAAATTACAGTTAGTGCATCAAGGTTGGCTAGCATCAGTTTTACCCCGATGACTTTTGGTTAGTGGTAATGGCTGCAGTACCTGCAAGATTGTCGCCGAGAGGTCAATGTATGTTACTTTGGCAAAAGAATTCGGCAGTGTCGTTTTGATTAAATAATTCCTTCATTCCAAGAAAACTTCTGTAGTGCTTGCTGCTTTTTTCTTGACCAAAATATAATAACAAACGGAGTGATTTTAACGTTTACATCAAGTTACGCGGTTGTGGTTCGAAAACAATCAATTTATTTCTCTGCATGAAGAACGACTGATGTACACAGCGCACTCGATTTCCTCGTTATCGGTATGAGCAGTTTAACATCTCAAAGCTACACATGGGTTGTGAAGGACTCCGTAGTTGGGTCCTCCAGATTAATCTCGACCATCTGAGGCTCTTTAACGTGCTCTTGCATTGCCCAGAGCACGGGCGTTTCAGCATTTCTCCTCCATCAAACTGCAGCAGACCCGAGCGGCCTTTAGACTGGAGTTTTCATTATGGACCGCTTGAACAGAGACACGATAGCTTTCCTGTGCCGCATATGGGCACCAGGAAGGGGTCGGCGCTAGGGAGATTTTCACCGACAGCGCTGCAAGCTTAGCCTATTTCGGCATCTGGCTTATTGGTTGAAACGCGTCATCTGTGCAGCATGAATAGCCACTGTAAGAGAAAAAAAAATGTGGCTCTTAATTTTCATTATCAGAAATAACTTCGCTTCTTTTATCGAAAATTTCATCCGCTTTCTTTGCGGCACGAAAAGAAAACATGTGCCTGCTAGCGCAATAACAACCTTCTTGTAGACGGGTCGATGTGTATGTACATGACTCAAAAACAGAGCGGTAAGGCACCCCGTCCTGTGTCATGCCGCCTAAAATTTGTAGCAACGCGAATCTGCCCCAAATCTACGCAGTGCTAACTTACCCGCGATGGAGCAGCTGCTATATACACAGGGCAAACGTTTATCCCCCTGTGAGCAGTGGTACACCAACGTAAAGTAAGGCTAGAACAAAGAACCCAGTTCTCTGTGTGCGGACTTTCGCGTTCTTTTTCAAGCATATCGTTCAGCGACATCTGGCCGGAGTGTCCGCTCTTGCCCCCTCTTTAACATTTCAGCGCTCTGCCCAAAAAGCACTCCAGCTGCGATCGCTATTTCTGCTCAAGCGCGTTTTGGAAGGTCGTTTCGTATGCGTGTTTGTGTAGCGCGTCTCAGCGAATCGGCAACGCTAAACAAACTTAAAGCAGGGGCTCGCGTACTCTCTAAATATTCCAGGAGGACCAGAAAACTATGTGTGCCCGTGTGTGCGAGCGGCGGTGTGTGTGGCAGTGTGGACGTGTGTGCCTGCGTGCGTGTGGCCAAGGTCTGTTATATGCACGGCTTGTAAGTGTCCCGGAACTGCTTGCAGAGTCATTACAAATTCGTCGGCTCGGTATATTTTCGGAGATAAAGTATAAAAAAGGCCAGTTTTAAAGCTCGCATGGGCGTCCTACTCGGACTGTAATTAGAGTTTTCTAGGGAGTCCGTGGTAAACCTGAGTTCAGCCGCAGTTTGCACGTTAGCGTTTGTGCGGCCAAGCTGAAAATATCGCCGGAAATCCGGAGTTTCTGCAGCGAACAAAGCTTTTAAAAGTGCGCTGATATTTTCACGTTCCCCAGGAGAAGCCGGCTGTTGCCGGGTGGTCCGAAAATTAGGCGCGCAAACTGCCTCCTCCAGTAACTACTTGCGGAAGACTTGCTCGTTTTGTAACTGACCTCCACTCTCGTTCCGCTCCAACTTGAGTCTCCGCTTTCTTAGGCGCACGTGCGTCTCCACTAGGAGGGGGCATATTTAAAGTAGAACTCCCTTCCTGTGTGCGCTTATTCAGCCACAATCGGCACAACAGTGAGTGCGCTTTTAGCAGCCTCGTGTTGAACCGTCAGCTGCAACAGAGTTTTTGGGGCGATGGCATTAAAAGCCCCATTGGGAAAAAAAAAATGGGTCGTTGGTCATAACTTTTGCTCCCTGGCTGGCACCAGACAGGCTAATTCCAATTGGCTGAGGGAAAGTGACGTCATCACACCAGAATTGACGTAACATCTGGTAAAGACATGGTTGGTTGGTTGGTTGGTTTATGGGGTTTAACGTCCCAAAGCGACTAAGGCTATGAGAGACGCCGTAGTGGAGGGCTCCGGAAATTTCGACCACCTGGGGTTCTTTAACGTGCACTGACATCGCACAGTACACGGGCCTCTAGAATTTCTCCTCCAAAGAAATTCAACCGCCGCAGCCGATCTGGTAAAGACATGAACAGCTTATTATCAACACATACGGTAATTACGTATGTGTTCCTGTTTATTTTTTTTTATGCTCGCTGTACTTAAAAATGGCATTTTGCTTGTTCAATGATATTCCACGTCGGAAATCTGTCCATTGGCAATGGAAGCATAAACGGCTTGTGCGTGTTTTAAGTGTGCGGTAACCCTCATGGAAATTACAAACTAAGTAGTAGTAGTACAAACACCTTTATTGACTTTTAATTCCTAGTCTCTGTAAAGGCGGGTTCACATTGACATGCCGCCGAGGTCGCGAGACATGTCCTGCTCGATTCGCGACGGATGCTGAGCGACATGAAGTGTTCACACAGTTCGATGCAATTTACAACTTGTTTCCCGAAACTTTATCGTCCGAACGAGATTCAGCTCCTACGCCGTCTCTCTCGTGCCTTCTCTTCTTGCCGTCTCCTCTCCCGCGCTGCCAATACGATCACATAGTGCTCACTTCGAAGGAGAGGTCGTGATCGTGCTCAAGCGTAATGAGGCTTTGGGAGTCCAGAAAGCTTGCAGTACAGCAAAGACTGAGCCATCTGCGGTGTGTGCGCCCGTGTGTTTGCAGTCGCGCAAAGTAGTCAGCCACGCAGACCACCTCCTTCCCCAGCAGAGAGCGCACGACGAACGGCGCTGCCGAAAGTCAGTTTGGTTCCTCTGGCTCCCGCGGCATGTGCGTCTCTACTGCCGCGTATAGAGAAGAAGCCAGGGACATAAACGCGTGTCACCAAACGAAGCGCAGTGAGCCTAACCGAATCGCGAAAAATCCTATTGTTAATCGTTGATCACGAAAAATTACTCGCAGCAATCGTCTCAATATCAAAAAAAGCCTCCCTGTGTATACACGCATGACGTCTGTATCCTAAGTTGAACAGCACTATCTGTTTGCATGCCTTTTTTTTTTTCTAGCCGTCTATGAAACGGGGATGGTGCTTAAACATGAACAGTGCTTGTGCAGAAGATTACATTACAGAGGTACAGTGCATTAAGTCAAATACAGATAAAAAATAGAGCTACGTTTTTCGGCTTAGCGCATGAATCATCGAAAGCTGTTATAGCTTTGGTTTAGCCTTGTAACCCTCCATTCTGTCGTGGAACCGCCCTGAGATTGCGCATTTCTCCGCCCTTCGTCATAACAGCCTCCTTCCACGGAAGCCACCCCCCGGGTCCTTCCCGTGGCTGTCGCCTTTCTGTTGCGCATTCCTCCGCTGCGCCATAGCCTCCTAAGCCACTATACTCATTTTCATACATCAGGTTCAACGCTGTGAAAATCACGGAAGCAGGCAGCGTGAAAAAATAAAGGAAGGCGTGCTACTCCGCGCTTGTTTTGTGGGCGAGTGATCTAAGCCACGAGAAAGCGACATCGTGTCGTCAGCAGTGAGATCGCACTTATTCAAGCTCGTGAAAATCGTACCATATAATAAGCCTGCAGGCAAAGACTTAGTATTTTTCTTTCACCACAAGCAACCCACTACTTCTTTGATCGCGGATGTAGGCAGCTCAAACTAGAGCGCCAGCCTTGGCAACGTTGCACCAGGCGTATGAATCGGACCCGTCGCCTCCCTTTCTCTCTCTTTCTTCCCTCTCCCACCTTTCTTCTCCCTCATCTCCCCTAAAAGTGGAAAGGAGATTTCTCTCTCTACACATTACCGCCTCCGCGTAATAACCCCATGAGTGGGCACACACTGCACCGCTGGTTCTGTCTTCTCTGCACTGCAGCTTCCTACGCAAGCGTATTACGCTTGAGCATGGTCACTAGAGAGGTTTAGCATACCGTAGACGCTCTAGCGGGGACGTGTACCGGTTTTACGTACGATAGCTGCGCACGCGCAGTGGCCAGCGCGAGGCCATGTAGGAACACTGCGCATGCGCAACAACCATACGTAAAACCGGTATACGTCTCAGTTAGTGCATCTCCGGTATGCTAAATCCTTCTACTACCTCTTCTTCGTCGCTCACGCCGTCATGGCTGTCCATGGCTGAAGAGAGCGGGATGTGATCGTACTGAGGGGAGGACATGGCGCCTCGTCTCGTTCGGAGGTAAGGGGTTTCTGTGTGAACACTTCATGTCGCTCAGCACCCTTCGCCAGTCGAGCAGAACGGGTCGCGCTGCCATCACGGCACGCCAGCGTGAACGTGCCTTCTTAATACCCTAGAAAATTTGGGAAATGATTCGACAGCGTGTCCAGCACATGAGGAAAGTGTAAGACCGGGCCTTCTTCTCTAACGGTGTGAAATTCGCCAGGTTTTTAGCGCGATTTCTTGTAGAATAGGAAAGAGAGTGTAATTTGATTAGGAGTCACACTCATCCAGTCTCTTATCAATGTGTTCAGTTTCCAAACTTGGAATGGGTTTAAAGAATGAGAAAAATTATTATTTGACGCCCACCTGAGCACAGCCGCAAGGTTACAAAGGAAAGTGAACAGCATTTTTAGAAACTTGGCTGTCTGTGACAAATTCTTACTGTTATAGGGCTCCGCTCTAGGATGAATTTTTTGGCTAAGACGCGGGAGATCACACGAGAACTACTGACGAAGAACCGAGGGAATGAACCAGAAAAGCCTTGTTACAAAATGCGGCTGCAGTTCTTGTCTTCTTTCGTTACAGCATATCTTCCACGAATCGTGTTCGCCTGTATATTTCTTTCTTTTTTTCCAGCAAGTTTTCTTTCATTTTGAGCTTGCGCACTTCTAAAAGAGCTCCGGCAATTGGTTCTACGTGATACATCGCAGTTAAGCCCATAGTTCTTCATATGAGGCCGCCGCAAAACTAAAATTCTAACCCGCATCCGTGATCATCAATACAGTTAAAAAGCCCGACCGCATTTCGCACTGATAAAAAAAAATGACGCAACACGCATGAAGTATTTTACACGTTACCAAAGCAATATTAAAGGGCTCCTGTACCAACATAACACAACTTGCGAAGTGGAACTAATAAGATATAATTAGGACTGTTCCAAAGCTATTTGCCAGATAGTTGACAAAAACTTCGGGCATCGTATAATGCCGTATAAAAGCGCTAGAGCGTCTGCTGGCTCTTCAACTGTATCAACTGTATGGCTGTACATTAACCTAGCAGTAGCAATCGGTAACGCGTCCGTCTGTTTTTTTTTTTTGTTTTTTTTTATGACTAGTCCACTCTTGTTAGTCCTGTGGCAGGCAGCAATAGCAATCACTAAATCACTAGTGGAAATAACCGCTTTTCTCAAGCTAGTTTTCTAACATACTGAGCAAAACATTTGAAATATGCTTACACTTGTTCATATAAGCGAGCCAGTTGTCGATTGCGTCAAAAAGCAACGTATGAACACCGTTTCTTTTTTTTTTTAGATTCGGCTGCGTATTGTACTGCACATGTTTATTCGTGCGAAAGTAGCTACCTCAATGTGATTACTTTCACTTTTCATCAGACCGCACAAGCGTCTGAAATAGCATGCGATTGCGCGTGTCATGGAGGCGTTCACTGCTGACGTATATAGGCGAGCAACAAAACTACGCAATGCTTTGAACTATAATAGCTCGTTGCTAGGTCTACCTACGCACTGCAGACGCGTCAAGTTAGGCACCGCGCCCGCGAAAACAGCATTTGCGCATAAATCAATCAAGAGTAGCGTGAAACTACGTCATAGGTATTCGCACCACTTGCTTTTTGTAGTGTTTTAGGACGAAATCGGAATATAAAAAAAAAATCTTCATTATGAGCGAATTGGGACAGAACAGACGATTTCTCCTGTTAGGTGTCACCTCTGCTTAAAAAAAAAATAAAAGGGCGGCGGTGCTCTTCGCTCCATTTGTTACGAATCAACGCGTTGAGTTATGCACACGCGGAGATGGTGCGAGATTAGTTTGCTTCTACTGCATGGCGGTTTATTCTGATAGCTAATGAGTGTTTGTGTCTCGAACTGATTTTCAGATTTTTTTGGTTTTCGTTCCGTAATTTTTTGGTCCTGGCCTCATGGGCAAAGTTACCACCTTGGTTTTTCAGTTCTGCTTTTGTTCTTATTGCATTCATTGCTTACATATCGTTTCGTTTTATAAAAGAATAACAAGGCATGCACCATTTCACGTTAATCACGCATGCAGTCAGGAAGAAAGACCGTAGTAAAAAAAAAGCCAACAAATTTTGAAAGCCAAAAGATAAGACAGTTGTTTCTTCGATATCGCTCAGTGGCGCAGTGGCATTTCACTTCCAGAGCACGCAATTCGTACAAAAAAGCTTACTGACGTTTCACAAGTGCAATTTATGTATAGACTTCACTTGAACACCTGTTCGAAAATATATTTAATGTGAGCGCATTTAATAAAGCGTTTTATTTGTTGAAAAAAAAACTTGTCATATCAGTACCATGTAGCCCACATTCACTAATATGCATCATAGGGCGCATTCTCAGCGTGCCACATCAGCATAAATAAATGCTTGCAAACTAATCTACCGAACATTGTTTCGATGGCGTACCAGTCGAGAACAGTTCGCGCGTAGTCCTTCGTAATCGAACTGACACAGTGAAGTAAGACGGTTAAGTCGGTGACGACATTTCTACATGTCGCTGCAGTGCATGCCAACTGCGGTCTAATGATAGATAGAGGGTAGGCAGATTGTTTTTGACAATCCCAAAGTGAACAAGTGAGTAGAAACCCGTCAGGTTTCTCGCCACCGTTTCTACAAGAGGACTTGTCTTTGTCTAAGAACGACTGCACTGAGTGGATCGTTTGCGATGCAGAAATATTTACGCAAGAGAAAGGCAGAGAAGTCGGCCAGAGTGATGATTCTCTGTCCTTCTACTGTGTACTGCAGGAGGGCAAGATGAGAAGAAAGAGGGTCATGATGGGTGGCCTTGTGAACAGGAGAGATGCGAATATATACAAACGCCTCAAGAGTGTGCCTGATCACAGTCGCATACAGACCAACAAAAATACTCCCCTCATTGCAGTCGCTAACTTTAATTTCATTCTACGAAACCCTTCACAGTCCTAACTTTATTTCGCTCATATCTGCCGAGTAATTTTCTTAGCATGCAGTTCCCTACAAAACGTTAGAGGATATGCAACACACTCTCACCTGAGTTTCAAAAGAACTATTGTACCTCCACCAGTAATTTCCGCACCTTTAGAAAAATGTCTTGCTATGCAGCGCAACTTTCACATTTTACTAATGACGTGTTCACTTGCGGTGAGCATGCACTTGATGCTAAAGATATTCTTTCTGGTTTTGCCTTGGGCATTGATACTGTTCCGCAGGAATCAACAGTTTCGAAATTATCTCACCGTAATACTGACCAAAACATATTTTCGTGAGCCAAATAATGGTTTTCTGTCGCAAAATTCACTACGTCACTGCTAATAACTAGTTATCTGCCTTATTTACTGTACCATCCAGCGTACCACAAAATTCGGTGCTTGGGCCTAAAATTTTTCTTGTATATAGTAACAACCTTCAGAGAGTATCATTTCCTGAAAAATTAGGCCATTTCTGTGTGACTGTGTATCTATCGCAAGACCAATGTCTCCAGTCATTAGTGTAAACATCGAGATGGCCTGCATATTACTTCAAATTTGTGCAATAAATCACTCATGTGATGGAAACTTTTCCAAGTGGGAAAGCATGCAATTGTAGTCTCGCTTTAACCATGTTAACGTATGCTGTTAATCATTAATTGACACTGGATTTATTTATATTGTTTGCCTTGTTCATTACTAACGTTACATCACGCATTCGCATCGTATATGCCACTAACAACGTTAACCGCACACTAGATTACTCACGTTGCAACTTTTTTAAAGGTAACCAACAACTCTCTACGAAATATTTTGCTGCTAAAAGGGAGTCTACCCAAAGTTTTTTTCTTGAAAGCACTCAGTCTGTTCCGTCACAATAAATTGTGTTCGTCGTTGCAGTGTTTTATTTCTGAAAAATATGTTTATATTCCTGATTTAGCAGAAATTTCATTACGTCGCAAATTGGCTCGTCTCTACGTGTATCACGAGATATGTTTTAACAACATAGAGTTAAGGAGCTCGTTTCGTAGAAAATCCGGCGTCGTCGTCAGCGTCGTTGCCGTCGGCGTCGTTGGCCGTGAGCGAAAAATCCATGAAAAATCCCCCGAAAATCAAACAAGGTGGGGCCCTAGGTCGCACCTTGTGGCGTCATCACAACCTGTCCAACGGATTGTGAGCAAACTGCGCACCGTTGCAGGTGGCAGGTAAATTAATGATTGGCCACTAGAGGTCGCTGGGAAGAGCGACCTGGGTTGCACAAGCCCCGCCGGTGACAGCACCAGCCATTACAAGGCAGTGGCGCATCGCTTAACTGCTCCACTACTGCACCATGAGTAGTATCAGGACTCCCACGGATCTATGAATGTTAACCGGAGAATGAGCAATTCTGTATATATGGGCACTAACCCATGCTACGGTGGCGTACCCATAGGCGGAGCTTAAGCGTCCCCTCTATTTTTTCACTGCAATATTTTGAACAAAATCTTCCCGCAACACAACGCAATTTTTTTTATCGAAGAATACAAATGCGTAGAAGCTGGTAAGCCATCTTGTCCCACTAACATGCATAATTGCTCATCATTGCAATATTGCCATCAAATGGAACTACTTTCCTACCCCGTATTCGCCATTCAACACGTCACTCCATGCCGTCATGACAACCATTGGTAGTGCCCTTAGCTGACATTTTAGGCCCCAACTGCACTTCCGTGCGTTGTTCTCTTCCGTTCTAAATTTTTACGTGTTCCGCCTCTGAAAGTGCTTGGAATAAATAAACGCAGTAGGACGCATATTGAGTTCGCTTTATCGTGCATCTATAATATTTTTGTCGTATGTAATTATTTTCCATGTTTCGAAATATTCGTCGCTATAATGCCAATCCGTCGTCGTTGTTATCACGAAAAGAGAACAAATGGCATACATTACAATGAGACGTGCGAGAGCTTCTCTTTCTCATGAGAAATAAATGCATGCCAACAAGCGTTCAAATGCGCATAATCAAAATGGCACGTTGAAAGAAATACTTTGGCTTCAGTAGCAACTTCCACTCAGAGCGTAATAAGTATGCTTTCCGGATCGCGATGGCCGACAGCCCTTCTTGTATCAACTGTGTCTGTGAAGAGACAATCACTCATCTCTTGTGTGAGTGCCTTTTGTTTGTGACCGAAAGACATAAGCTGCGTTGTGCTCTGGACCGCCTTGATCCTCGCTCTTTCACAGAGGCGAAGATCCTCGGTCCGTGGCCACAACACTCGACTGCCATCAAGGCTTATAGGGCACTGTTTTGTTTTTTGAGAGAGACTGCCTTGATTGACCGATTGTGACTGTTTCCCGTTCCTTCTCTCTTCCCTCTTTAATCCCCTCATTCCCTTCCCCAGTGCAGGGTAGCCAACCGGAATCCTTTCCGGTTAACATCCCTGCCTTTCCCCTCTCTATCTATCTATCCAATCAGAGCTCAGTGTTTTTATTACAAACTGAGCAGTGATGTTGACGGCTGCCATTGCTGCCGTCAATATGGCACCTAGCGCGTTCCCCGTAAAAGCCAACGGTTAGCGGTAACGTCTTCCTCTCTCCTCTTGCCATCCAGACTCGCCGACGTGCGTGGAAGGGGCGCCCATCGTGTACTCGGCGTCCCGCCACGAGCCCGTGCGGGTCACGTGTCGGGTGGCAGCGTCGCCCGAGGCGGTGCACTTCCGCTGGAGCTTCAGCAGCAGCACTCGGCGCACCGAGCTCACCGACTTCGTGGTGCTGGGGCCCGAGGCTGATCCGGACGGCACGCCCGTGCTCGACGGCGATTCGCCCACCGTCGTCTCGGTTCTCGAGTACACGCCGCAGTTCCAGAGCGACTTCGGCACGCTCCTCTGCTCGGCTAGCAACTCCATGGGGGAGCAGCGCGAGCCCTGCACCTTCCACGTCGTGCAGGCCGGTGAGTGTGCCTGGCCATCCCCTCATTCCCCTCGCCCCACCCCCTGGTGTATTCCAAATCGCTCGCCATGCACGCTGTGTATCGTCCGACCAAGGTGGCGCACTGCAAGATGAATGTAAACAACACATTGGCGTCGACAGGCGTAAATTATATGGGGCCGCATGCGGTTGTTAAAGCTATATCGGAAATATTTCTAACCGCTAAAGTATGTTACTGGGAAGGCGTACGCTGTCAAAGAAAACATCTCGTTGTGCTGCTTCTGGAAATACACCACTGCTCTGAGAGTATCTGTCTATGTATATATATTTTTTTCGAGCTGAATAAACCCCGTGGTACCGCGGAGTAGAGCACGCTTGTAGACTTTCGGGCGCTTTGATATATCAGAACGCCTGATAGTCTGTGGTTGCTTAGAAATCGCGGCTTCGAGCCCTTAAGCCGTACATGCAAGTGACAGTAGTCGCAGGAGCCCCACATCACGAAACGTTCACGCAAACAACTCGTATCGCCGACTGCTGAAGTCATTGATTGTTTTGTTTGGAGTAAGAAAAAATCTCAAAATGACAGAATACTTTCAAGTGTCACGCCAGCTCGGCGTATCTTTTCTGCCCACGTATCAATTTATTAGAAAAGCTTCAGATGCCATCATCAGTTAAGGAGCAGATTAGTGAACTTGAATGATTAACATGAATATTAAATTTGAAAAATATATACCTACTCGCAGGAAACGACCACCAAATTTCCCTTCGTCTTGGCGGAAGGCGGCAGTTTCTATTTTGTAGCGCTGTTAATAGGGCTCTTGGCAATTTCGCGTCGTCCGCAGCCGCGCGCTTTCTTGACGTCAGCATCACGTGACGCGTGGCTAGGGAGTTTGTTTCCACTTGGTCGCTCGCCACCGTGGCAGATGGGATGGGTCTCCCGAAGCAGTGTGTGCTCGGAAGAACTTCGCGAACCTCGTCGCTAATGCGAGCGCAAGTGACAATTCCGTGAGGATCCGGAGTTGCAAGCCGGTGAAGCGGAGCGAAAGCGTCAACGGGGAGAGGGCCCTGTCGTGCTCGCTCGCGATGCCGAGTTGAGAGAACGGCGCCAGGATCAGGAAGTGCGCGCCCGCGAAGCCGCCGTGCTCAAGGGACAGGGGAACCACGATGGAACCACTCGGGCGTTTGAGCGTCAGTTCAACATCAGATCAGCGATAGCCGCTGAAAGATGCTGCGAATTGAAGTGGTAGTTGTTCGCTTAACTGCCTCATCCATAGGTATACGATCATAGGGAGGCAGAGTTAGGCGATCTGCTTGCGCCGCTGAATTTGTCAGCATCTTTGACTGCCGCCTGGTAGTCTTTTGCCGCAGCTCAGCATGAGTATAGCCAACCAACACTCTGTTATGTCACCTTAGATAAGCAAATTATTAATGCTTTAGTAACGATTTGGATAATGAATTCTTTAAACGCTGAAACCCTCTGAAATATCTTCAAGAAAGCGTAACAGCGGCACGAAATAATTTATGTGACCATTGTAGAGCAAGTGCGCTGAGTGGGTAAAGAAGCTGCAGAAAGAGTAGCCGTAATCCCACTCCTTTTCCTCCATACCATGCTCAGATATGCAATATTACACAGCAATGTGCAATGTATGTGGAAGAGGTGCTACTTCTCTATCTGCGTTCTGGGACTCATAGGAGACCTAAGCCGCACCCGGGGACACATTGCCCCTGATACGTATCAGTGCCGTTTTGAAGACACCAGCGTAAACATGAACATCACAAACGGCCCGCGCGACTCTGCTCGCTCTCGTTTGTACCAATAGAAAAGCAATAAATAAAAAATAGGAAAACAAATAATAACTGACTTATTCTTTCCACTGCGAAAAGAAAGGACACTTGGATTTTAAACGGACTGAGTATCTTCTTCCACTCTTGCAGCGCTTGAACACAGTGAGCAAACGACCGGCCAGTATATTTGTTTCCCTTGCATATCTTTACCTTTCATGTTGGAGAAGTCACAAATCTCCGATCGGGTTTTGAAAATATTTTTGTGTCAGATCACATCGGTTATAGGTAATGAGCAGACAGCAACACGGAAATGAGGGGCTCTTTATGACATGCATATGAAGGAAGCCAACAGTGACCGAAACGTCGGAGAACATAAGGCAAGTGCTCTGACGCAACAGCGTTCGAGCGGACGTCCGGAGGAAAAGCCGTGCGTGTTGTCACACTAATTCAGTATTGGTTGAGAGGTTTCTGACGTTGCGCGGTGAGCTGTGGAATGAAAATGTATAAAACTCGAGTTAAATTGTGAACATGAAGCCGTAGCATGGCTGAAATATCATTATGACATGAAAGGATGCAAGGTAAATTATTTACGCTGAAAATACAATTGGGATGCCTCGTTGGGAATCGAACCCATGACATGTTGGTTGCAAGTTAGACACGCTACCGCTAGGTCACTAAGGCCCGTTCGTTCGACTCTGTTAAACGTAGACCTTTTTTTTCTTTAAACGTAGACCTTGTATCCCATCACATGGTCTAATATACTTACTAATGTGTACTAATAAGTGTGCGTAATTAAAAAGAGGTAATAATTAAGAAATAAAGTAGCAAATAACCAATAACGCTGTCGCGCCATACCCGTAATGTGGAACTTAAGTGTCCCTCTATATTTTTTTTTAATTTGTGGCGTTTACTAATGGTCAATAACTAGTGTAATCATTGTCAACTAAACCAAATCAAATTTATTCTGCAAAAAATGTTAAGAGGAATACAGGTAAAAGCTGTGAGAACAGCTCGAGGATCTCTGACCCCCTAGGACAGTGGGCAGCAAAGAAGCGTGCGGAGTACAATATACTAGGACGAATACATACATGAGTTATGCAACATCTTTCGAAAAGGGAATTGTAAGGCAATGAAAAAATGAAAAAAAAAAAGAAGTCGCTGCATCACATCATTTTACAAACATTGCACGCAGTTCTTATGGTGATATACCCGGTATCGGAATGTTAGTTTCATTTATTATGCGATTTAGAAGTGTGGGCAATTGAAATTGCATTTGATGTCCATAATTGGTTCTGCATTTGGAGACATACCACACTTCAGGATGGCGCACATTATAAACAGGGAAGTTTTCCGCTAGCAGTGCTAGGCTTGCTATGCGTGCAAGGTAATTTATTAGGAAGTAGAAGAAAAAACAATCACATGCTGCCTGTTGTATCCGAACCCACGACCTCCGTTTGTCACGTATGGTGCATGAACGGAGCTAGGGCGACGACTGTCCGACACTCTACTTTCGGGGGTATTTAGGTTTCGTGTAACCGGGCTGTGAGAGTGTTTTATTTTTATATTTTTACGCACAAAATGGTTAAACTACTATACTCCATTGGTCAACACCGGGAATTAAAAGAAAACAATTCCACTATATTTTTCTTTATTTCAGTGACTGTTGACTTCCTTCATAGCTAAAATAGGTGGCATTTGAAGGCCATTCTTTATTCTGTCGAAGATGTTCATCAGCGAAGGTTTCCAAAATGCGTGCCATCTTCCACAGGGGTGTTCACACCGTGTTCACACCCCTCACCCCGACAGTATACACGCGAATGCGCTGAAGCCATCGAAACGAAAGGGAGAGAGATCGGTTTCGCCAGTTTCGAGGCGGTCGTCCTTTCTGGGAGGCTGAAACCATTGCACAAGACGGGAGCAGCTTGCTTAGCGACAACGCACCTAAGCTCCTTAAAGCTTCTTTCCGTGCGAGCGTAAAGTGCGCATCACTCATGGAAAGAAAAAAGAGGGGGGGGGGGGGGGAGGCATGGGTGGTGTAGGGAGGGAGTTGAGGAGTTCATATAAACAGTGTCTAATGCCGCGCGAGGCAGACTTGTATCTATAGTATCTATCTTGCTGGTGGGGTCATTCGAAAGGAGAACAGCGTGGGTTAGGGTCGGCAGCTGTCTGCACCTAAGCTCGTGTATCAAAACAGCCGCGTTACGCTTTCGAAACAACTGCACCACGCGCTACACTTGCGAGCGCTGGGAACGTGCATCGACGGACGCCTTGTTTGCGCGGGCGTGGTCAGCGCGCAGTGAGCGCGCTCTTTTGTAACCACTGTCCCTGTTCGCAGATGCGAGGCACGTCCTTTGATACGCGCGGGCTGACTGCAGTGCATCTTGTGGATTAAGCACGGGGCCTAGGCCGCTAATCTCCTCGCGAGGCTCTACATGTGCGCGAGCGGCGCGTTTGTGGGCTGTTTATCCGGACAAGGAAAGGAACCGCAGAGCAGTGAACGATGTCTCCTTTTACTGTCACCACTTCCTTTGCTTCTTCCCTTAGACGCTTTGGACTCGCATTTCACTAGACAAAGGGAAAAAAGGGCAACGAAGTGGGTCAGACTTTTCTTTTTTTTTTCTTGCTTTCTTTCTTTTTTTTTGCTGAAGGTTTACGACGTCATTTATTAAAGCGCGAAGAGCAGACGAACTGGAAAGATATAGGTCCGCATTTATGAGCTTAGGCACATAAGCACTTACATCAAATGTCGCTGCTAAATGCGTAATGAGTCGTAGTTTTGCCTTAAGTGCTGCAATATTAATTTCGGCGGCTGTGCTTATGCTTGATTGCTAAATTAGTGCTCCCCGCGCTTTTCCTTCTATTGATCGCCACTGCGGCCCATTCGACATCAGGGAGAGGTCGCGTTATTTCGAACTCCTCAGCAAAAGCAGGGCATCCTGCAGGTCAGCTGCTGTTCTAATGACACTCGAATTCGAGACACCTGCCCGAGGACTGCCTGTTTTCATTTATATCACTGACCTGTAATGGCAAGAGCCTCATCCCTTTTGGTCGGACCTGCGCAAAAACGGTTCCCTTTTGCATTGTATTTGATACTTTTAAAATTTCGGCAATATGATAAAAACAATATAGATTCGGACAAATTATTAAGATGGCCATGGTAATAATCATCATCAGTTGATTTTCTTCCCTGTTCCCTGTATCGAACCAGGCGCGGCCAGCCCCTGTCCTGTGCACACACTCACTGCCTATCTCAGCAAACGTCCTGATCTCATCCCTCCACGTATATTCTCTGCCGCTCTCTGCCATAAACTTCACATCCCTTGAAATCCACTCCGCAAACTCATAAGCAACTTGCAATATGTTCTGCTAGTTACGCGCCCATTCTAAGTCCAGTTCTTACTCTTAATTTCAGCCGGAATCGTAGAATCTCATTTGTCTTTTATCTTTATACTCTTTATTGGTCTCGACAAAGCACACGGGTTTCGGGGACGCTTTTCAGATAGCGATATGCCGCGTACAGGGAGAGAGATACAACAACAAAAAATGCAGGGACAATATGTCGCTTAAAATTACGCGCTGCCGTAGTACTACGCGTTCAGACGTATTTTTATAAGTATACCAAGGGGAGGTCGGGAGTGGTTCGCATTGCACCGCGCGTAATGTAGTGTGAAAGACAGCGAAGCTCGACTTTTCGACGACGTTTTCCAAGGCGTTTATAACTTCAAGAAGCGTCTAATACGTAATGACGGTTCGTGATTGGCCGTGGCGTCACTGTCGTTGTCCATTGCAATTGGTCCGTCTTGTCGCTGGTGGTTCGGATGGGCCAGCTCTCGTGCGCTTTCAAATACCGTAGCTTTCTTCCGGAATAAAAGTTTTGCGAGTGCAACCGATAGTTTCTTTCTTTCATACTGTCGTGCAACTATTAAGGTAACGTAAAAACTAAACAGGGAGGGAATAAGTCGCAGCAGCGAGTTACATTAGTGGTAGGGAGCTGGCTCGAAGAATAATTAATTAAGCGTCTTAATCCTTCGTTCGGCATTTGTCGCCCCAGAGCAGCCTGTAATAAAAACGACTTTCGTAGAAGTCGCCTTCATCAAGCCTAAGCCAAAAGGTGCTGCGGAACCCCTAAAAACCCGAGGCGCGGCGTATTCACCAGCACGCTTGTAGCTGCGGCATGCGAAAGCGGGCCCCCGGAAACATGCACGCATCGGAGCAGCCGCAACAGCTGCAGCTCAAACGGGAGCACTTTTCCGGTCGCGTGTATTCCATTTCGCTCCGTCTCCGCCGCCGCAGCAGCCGGGTTCGACAAAACGGGGCTGCGAACGCGTCTTCCTTTCTTTTTCAACGGCGGTACAAACAGCGCGGCGCGTCAGGCGGAAGGCACACGCTCATTCACGCGTGTCCCGGCCGTAAGCGCGCGCGCGCGCGTTTCCAGTTTCGTCCTCGCCCCGAAGTCTGACAGACGGGCCATGTGGAAAAGCGCGCCCAGCGGTGGCGCGCGCGTTACGAGCAGCGAAGGCGGCGGCGGCGGCGGCAGAGATCACGCTGTCGTCCATCACGCATTGCTACGCCGGGGCGCGGCAAAGAGCGGGCAACAAAAGAGCAGCGAGCGCAGAGATGGCCGAGGCGAGGGCGCTCTTCGCTGTGAGCTCTGGTCCACGGAGGAGGAAAACAAAAAAACTGGAAGGGCAGGCGCCACGGTGAGGAGGAGGTCGTCGGCGAGGCGGACTGTCCGGTTCGCCGGAAACGTCCCTAATGTCCCGCTAATTGGCCTCGTGTTGTGCTTCTGGTAATTGGGTCCAACCTCGATTGCGTGGCGCAGATCGACAGTGGCTTGTTGTTCCGGTAACAGCTCGCTCAACTAAGTCTCCGCTGCACACTCAGCCACGTTCGTCGGTTCCGGAGTGATTTGCGCCACTGTGAGCACTCAAGCACCCCGGACGAGAGCGTTGGCTTTTTTTTTTCTTTCCTCCTTACTCCACACATAGGAGCGGCCTGTTGTAGGAAACGTTTGTTAAAATGTGACGAGAAGAGCTAAGTAGCCGCGGGCAATTCTTTTCTCCGCGCCTAATGACACTTTTACTGACTGACGAGGGCGCCACTGGAATGAATGGGACACTAATAGGCTCCGTGTAGGCGGTTTTCACAGGCCGTAATATTTAGTGGATCATTAGAGGTCTCCATCCGCGCGTTCCATTCACAGCAAGTCATGGCTCAATCCAGATGAGTGGTAGAAAGGCATTTATCTATGGCCCGCTAGGCTTCTCGTAACGTGCGAGCGGACAAAGCGGGCGCTCCGCTGCTCCAACTCCCATAAGAGCGACAAGTCCGAAAGACTGATTTGTTGATGGGAGGAAAAGTGAAGCACTTCGATCGTGACGGGCGCTGGTGGCGCGGGAGCGCTTCCTGCTGTCGCTCAGGGGGCCGGAATGTGACAGGGCCGCTGACATCAGCCGTTGTAAGACAGGGTGTAATCGGATTTGCCTCCGAAAAGAAGGTTCACATATGCAACGACACAAATGCGATTCGGCGAGTCCCATGTGATTAGGGTTTGGGCAGATACGCCGAAGGCTACCTCGAAGTCGTCGTTGGCGCGTCGGGAGCAGTCTTTAACGCTAGCGTTGCTCTTTGACGCTACTCGCACGCGACAGCGTCGAGTCTAGGTGCAGAGCGCCGCATGTGCGATACGCACATCCCGCCGCTCCCCTCCGTGCTGGTCTCCGCAGTTTATCCCCGCGCGAGAGCCTGTCATGTACCGCGCAAGAAACGTCTTGCCGGAAGTGCCCCGTTTGCGACTTGAGTAGCGCGAGAAGCGAAACAGACGTCGCCTTCATCGGGCGCGCTTGTTTTTTGCTCCTCGGCAGCAGCACGTGACGGAGAACGCTGGCTCGGGCGCGTTTATTTACTCTGCTTTGTCTCCTAGAAGCTAATTAGTTAAGGAACACATCGTTAATGAACTTCGTTAGGAATGTCTTGTTCTATCGGCAACTCAAGAAAAATATCTGTGGCTCGGTTTTGAAAGCAACCTTGAGAGGACGCTGCCCTGGTTTCTGCGCCGGTGAGGCGCTTGGTTTCTTCGAGAGGACCGGAGGCAAGGTGTCCGCGGGCAGAGTATCTTGTTCGCGGATAATAATGGGAGGAGCACCACAGGGGTGCGCCAAGATTTATAACTGCGCCAGAATTACGCAGTGCGGATCTGCGTTCGCTGGTGTTACAAAAATTTCCGGAAAAAAAGAAAGAAAACTTCGCTGTCACAAGTATTGCTCATAACTACAAAACGGATACTGCCTGGCATATTTTCGTTCACTTTCAGACGGAAACGCAGTCCTTATTCACCTAATACTAACGAATTTCATATAAAGCGATCATAATCAGGCTGCAAGCAAAAGCGAAGGCGTTGTACTCGAGAAGGATAGGAAACAGCGCGTGAAATCTTTCGAGGGCTTTTCTTTTTCTTATTTTTTTGGTCGCAGAGTGAGCGTTGGCGGGTGGGGAGAAGGGCGAGGTGGTTCCTTCTGCGCCACCACATTTCCCGCCAACACGACCTCGGCAAGCTGGCTCGCGAAACGATTAACGGAATGACTGACACTACGCATAGCGGCACTACGACTGAGCTTATTTCTTTTATGCGCACAAATGCATAAATTAATTCTTTATTGTCTAGGAAATGCGTGGGCACGAACTTGCGGATCTTACCGGACAGCGCGTTTGCGGGCAGCGTTCCGAGCGCTGAACAACTAAGGACGAGGACAGAACACAAGGCGCAAAAGAGTGCGTGCTGCTCAACACGCCGCATATTTATTTATTTATTTATTTATTTATTTATTTATTTATTTATTTATTTATTTATTTATTTATTTATTTATTTATTTATTTATTTATTTATTTATTTATTTATTTATTTATTTATTTATTTATTTATTTATTTATTTATTTATTTATTTATTTATTTGGATTGCCCTCAGTGCCAAAGGCATTACGCGAGCTCTGGCCTACGTGCAGCGTCCGAGAAGCGTTCCAAAGCGTGTGACGCATTTCCCACTCGATTGCGACGAAGGTTACCCGTGGCGCGAGGCAATGGCTGCATGCACATGGTTGCCACTCGACTGCAGGAGAGCGCCAGTCCCAACCGAAGACGAAGGTAGAGCAAGGCACGTCTTCTGCCCTCTTCTTTGAAGATGTGCGGTTGCGCTTACACACATTCCTTTCGAGGGTCGCAGATACCGCTACCCCTGTAAAAGAAAGAAAAAAAAATTAAGGTTTGTGCAAGTAGCCCTTCTGATTGCTGCCGCTTTGTGTAAGTCACGTCCGCCCCGTGCGTCCTGTGACAAAGCGCTTGCAACCAGACATAAAATGATCGACACAAACCCTGCATTAGTTTTTGTTCGTTATTTATCCTGTACCGTCGTCTATTGTTAAAAAAAAAAAAAAGAAAGAACAGCATGATTTTTCCTAAGCTGTTCTCACACAGAGGACCGTCTGCGTCCCTTAGACTGCATTGAAAACCTTTTCTAAAGGTGCAAGAACCTAGCAGGCATTTCACTGTGCGCTACGTGACCCTTTGACCGTTCCCCATGTTTGAGTCAAAGCATAAAACGGAGAACCTGCGGAAATAGAACAAGCTGTACTCGTGTAGCATGAGAACGTTGTCTCTTTTGTGCTGCAACCTGTCTGCTGCCAAGACATATTGGAAACGATCAGAAGTAAAATGTACACGAGCGATCGACCCCATGTCATAAAGGTCTGACTGGGGACGGGAAAAGAACGATACGACAGTCGGCCAACCTCCGTATGCAGCGCAACGTAATGCCGGCGGACAAGCGAAAAATGTGCGCTACGATTGAATTTAACTTAGAGGAGCAGTTTAGGTGCCCGCTGGCGGTGGTAAAAGGTGCGCAAGCGGCAAATGTCGTGACAGGCACACAGTTCAGCTTTATATTCCTTTCGCTGTCATGAATTAAGGCCGCTAACGGGTGTTTGGGTCAAATTATTAGGAAGTAACTTTCGCCGGGCGCCATGCCATAGTGAATGGACGTCACGGTGCTCCCCCGTCGTGGGTATCAACGCTGTTTTATTCTGCGACGTGGCAAAAGATGCGACAAAATTCTTATATCTCATATTACCATATTAGAAGAAGACATAGCGCAGCACAACGGGACAGAGAAAAGGTTTGGTTTGGTTTGATTTGGTTTATCGAGGTTTAACGTCCTAAAGCGACTGAGGCTATGAGAGACGCCGCAGTGAAGGACTCCGGAAATTTCGGCCCCCTGGGGTGCTTTAACGTGCACTGACAACGCAGAGTACACAGGCCTCTAGAGTTTCGCCTCCATCGAAATTCGACCGCCGCGGCCGGGGTCGAACCCGCTTCTTTCGGGTCAGCAGCCACCATATGGGACAGAGAAAAGGAGCACACAGGATTCTAATACGCTATATCAACAATCCCAAACTACCACTTTGTTAAGAATAATATAACCATTAGTTTCGAGTCCTTCCACATATTAAGCCTCATAATGACGTAACTATTCAGCAGTACAACGCAGATTTCATCGAAGGCGCTGCTCGGCAGCATTAGGGGCTGGGGTTTTTCGCCACATCCGCACAACTAAACAGTCCATACAACAGACGTCAACAGTGGGCTCTTCATTCAACTGAATTCCTTTTTGCTATCGAAGTAATGTAACTCTTTCCAACAGCATGTGCCATTATTAAGTTGTGAATAGTGTAATGCAAACAGAGCGTTAAAATGATCCAGAATGTTTCTTTTTTCCTTTATTAGCCCGTTTTTAACCTCTGGGGCTTGCCGTTAGTGCGGTTCTGGTCCTGTTAAGCGCCTCGATAATTATGTTTGCTCGCGAAGTCGAGTATACGTGTAATTAACTTCTGACGTCAAGGTTTGCTCTTCCCAAAACCAAAAGCACCTGCGTGTGTGTGTTTTCGTGCGTGCGTATGCGAGCGTGCTTACGCGCGCAACCATAATTGGCTCGCGGAGCCGAACGTATAGTGCAGAGTGGAGGCGCACCGCTCAAACATGCATAATTTTCGTCTCGGGTGTTTCCAGATGCTCCAAGGTTAGGTCCTCGTTTGAGAGCTCCTGTGTTTCGATAGGCAGCTTAGGCGCCGCGGCTTCGTCGCATGCCCAAGCAGAGTCAACTTGCGTAATAAATTGTGTCCGCGTCGTTGATCAGTGAACCGCCACTTCTCTGAAGCAAGGCAGCGATGTTATCGTCGTGCTTTGAGACATTATATTTATCAACTTCGCTTCAAGCCTGTGAGCACTTTGTAGACCAGCCAAGAGGGAGAGCACACTTTACATTAAGTTCTTTCAGCATATGTATGTTGACTCCTAATGGCATTTGTTAATGTTTGTTGAAGGCTGCAGCAAGTATCAAACATATGCCTAGTTGTCTTCATTACGAAAACGTTGGCGGCTTCATGTTTCGCGTGAAATATACGTACATGCTTTTCTCCGTAGTAAGCGCACGTTTTATTTATTTATTTATTTATTTATTTATTTAATTATTTATTTATTTTTTTT
Source organism: Amblyomma mixtum (assembly GCF_055824585.1). NCBI lineage: Eukaryota > Metazoa > Arthropoda > Arachnida > Ixodida > Ixodidae > Amblyomma > Amblyomma mixtum. The sequence continues at coordinate 85,662,019 of NC_143014.1, forward strand.
ATTTATTTATTTATTTATTTATTTATTTATTTATTTATTTATTTATTTATTTATTTATTTATTTATTTATTTATTTATTTATTTATTTGTAAAGCAGTCTCGCAGCTTGCAAAGACTTGTTTAGTGTTAGAAATGCATAGGCGTTCAGAGGCACCCCCCGCGTAACCAACAATAGCACAAAGTGAAATTTGAAAACAATTTCACTGCATTTTTACGTTGATTACATCAGCGTTATGGGCCAAAAGATTAAGAGGAGCAAGAACACAGGTGGGTCGGTCCACTTTCACTGTTTCCCAGCCAAATCGTCGTCTCATATGTAAGCCGTTTCTTTTTATTTTTTATGCGCGAATGTGAAAGGCAGCTCGGTTTGCCAATTCTCTCCTTTGCCGCTTCTCGTCACTCTATAAACAGTATGAATCAGTGAGCTCTGCACAAACGACATACGAGTCACTCAGAGAAATGTTTGCGTATAAACCAGTTGTACGACAGGGAAAAAGGGCGTGGGCTGGTCTCCATTCTTGTGTGCGGTGCCTGCGGTAGCGCTATCTTCTCGTGTCTCGCCCCTGACACGACGCGGTCTCGCGGCGCGTGACCGGGGCTTCTTTCGCTGTTTGTTGCTGACTGTGGCAAATGCTGCTCGCTGCATTAGTTGCCTCCCCGCTGCCATTGTGCTCACTGGGTGGACAGCTTGCCATTGAGAAGTGAAAGCAAACAAAAGGAATACTAACATCGTGGAGTCCCAAGTGACCGGCAATTCGCTCACTGTTCGGCGCACGATACAGCCACGACGCCACTGCGCAGGCGCGGAAAACTGGGAAGAGAAACTCTGCCGCTATAATTAACACGCACGAAAGCGCGTAGGCAGCCCACAGATGTGGGCAACACGACTGCAGAAAAGGCAGCCTAAACAAGAAGCTTTGATTAGTGGGCATGGCCGTCGTTCACTGAAAGCTGCTTTTCTCGTGAACGATTACAAGCAGGAGAAAAGCTCTAGCATCTGTGCGAGGCGGACTACAAGAAATTAACACCATGAGCGCTACGAATGGCACAACGGTCTTGAGTTCGACTAGCGACTCGGCAATGGGGTCGAGCGAGTTTCGAAGCCAAGGTTTAACGTGACGTCTAGGTCACGTGACATGGCGAAGTTACCACAACGTGTCCGTTGGGCTGTGAGTAAAGTGCCCACCGTGGCAGGTAGGAGTTAAATTAATGATTGCTCGCGAGAGGTTGCTCGGGAAGAGCAACCTGGGTCTCACATGCCCCACCGTTGGGAGCACCTGCCATCGCAGGGCAGTGGCGCATCGCTTGACCGCTGCACCACTGCGCCAGGAGTGGAATGATGACTACCAGCGACCTATGAGTGTAAATGAGACAGTGACCCACTCCTTAAATATATGGGCATTGAACCATTAAAGCTATCTCGCCATACCCTTAAGGCAGAGCTTAAGTGTCCCCTCGAGATTTTATTTATTCTTTTTTTGGGGGACACGACCGGTAGCGTATAAAGAAGTCTCCAATAATCGACGGAGGTCTTAACTAGGTTACTTCTGCGGTAGCACATGTCCAGCGGAAAAGTGACTGTGCGCACACGTGCTAAGAAAAACCGCGCAGGTTGGCAGCTTGGGCAACGCGTTGTTTACAGCAAGCTCATTATAGTTGCCTGTGCTGGAGTATTTCTATCGAATACTGTAGATCGAATATTTGTATGACTCGGCGTGTTTCCGCACTAGTATGCTCCAAAGTCCCGCCCTCTCTGCTAGACTGCGCATGGTTTTGTGACACTCCCGCCCGCGGAAGAGCCACGTACAGGGCTGTCAGTCACTGGCCCGTCTTCTGCCATCATGCAGGGCCACCCGAACCCGTGGAAAACTGCAGCGTGAGCAACCTGACCGAGCGCAGCTTCTCGGTGGAGTGCCGAGAGGTGCGCACCTCATCCGCAAGCGGCCAGTCGGCAGTGGCGGCCACGGGCGGCGCCTCCCTGGTGGCCGCCGCGCAGAGGCCCTCGCTGCTGGCGCGGCCGCCCGAGAACCTCGTCTACTTGCTCGAAGTGTACGGGCCACCGGAGGGCTCGGCGCTCCAGAGGGGCGTCTCCGCATCCCAGCATCAGGTGACGACGCTGCCGCCTTCGTCATTGTTGCTTTACAGCCTCGTGAGCGCAGCATCTCCGCTATGCTGAGTGTAAGAGAGACATGCTGACGAAGGCCAACTGTCGGCCTTTAGAGCGAGCAGAAGGAAGTCAGTATAGGAACGCATTGCACGTAAAGCGGTTATTTCAAGCCTATACCAAAGCTTCGGCCCAAAAAGCGCTTCCTACCACATATGCCGGCACTTTAAACTTTTTATACCGATTTTTTCTTTTCGTTGCATCGCCTGTAAAGAAGTGAGTGCTCCTATTTCTGTAGCAGCGGATGGGACGTAGCTCACCAAGCTTTCTTCAGCAGACGCCACGCTCCGATCACCCTTCGACAGGAGACATTCCGACAGGGGCCCGCGCCCTTTCCCTTGCAGGTTCTGGTCCGGAACGTGAGCGGCCCGGAGCCACGCTTCCGAGTTGGACAGCTGTGGCCAGGCACCGAGTTCGAAGCACGCGTGTTCGCAGCCAACTCCAAGGGACGCAGCAGGCCCTTCCGTCTCAACGCCTGCACTCTGCCACCGGCCGAGGCTCTGCTGGACAAAGGCACGTATTCGGCAAATCTTTACTGCGGCTCCTGATGCAAGCATTTCGTATGCCTTGCCCATTCGTCTCCGCCACGTTGCCGAAGCATCGACAGTTCGGAGCTCTAAGCGGTGTGCCTACGCCGAGTCGCTTGGAAAGCAGACTGGTTAATTTTTACTTAATGAGGAAGTAATATCCTCGTTGAATGTTGGACAGATGTTTTCTTGCGTTAAATCCTGCAGTTAGTTGGGAATAACTAAACTAAGTGGCGATTTCATATTAATTAACATTAGACAAATTCCTTAGCTAGACAATAGCTAGGAATGTAGTAACAATAAAATAATTACGTAATGCGTATCTAATGCCACAACTTCCGGATATGTGCTGTTGCTATCTGAATTTCCCTCTTTTCTCTTTATATATGTAAAAAGACACCTTGGTTAGAATTGATGGCGACACCAATAGGCGACATACACTCCGTGCTCTTTTGCCGTTCATGGGGCTGCCCACTTCTTTCGCGGCTATAATTTGGCGTTACAAGATAGAAGCGCACGCACTGACGGCTATTTGGAACTCATATATTGGAAAAAATGATCACAGCGCCTTTGGGTGTTCCAGCCAGATGTTTCCAGCAGTCAAAAGTCAATAAACCCTAACGTACAGTGTTGCGAAATCGATAGATATATACACACACACACTGGCGCCACTATTATGAAGTTGTGTGGAGCAAACAAGGATGCGCATGCACTTCTGTAAGCCAGCGTTCAGCGACTTTCCTTGCCTCGTTTTGTGGAAGTAGTTGCCGAAAGAACAAGTTCAGATCTGGAAAAAAAAAAAGAGTTCATAAGCGCTTTTGAAGATTGCCTCTTGAGTTACACGTACGACGTTGATTTCTGGTTGACTACGAATTCCCAGCTGCGCAATTTTGCTCCATTTCGCTTCTGTTCAAGTAACTATGCGAATACTTGGTGCATTGAAGGTCTTGCATTTTGTCTGAAAGGCGATTGTTACTCCAAGCTCTTACGACTCTAGTTTGCTAAGGCAGCTTGCTTCGCCTGAGAATACGGTGATGACAGCTGCCGTAGTGAGAGCAACGAGGAAGGTTCAGATTACATGTACGCCCTAGAAAGTGTTAATTCATTGAATACGTGGGTAGTGGGTGCAGCAGGTCGTATAGGATGGACCATAGCAAAAGCCTATGAAAGTCTTGATTAGGGCTTTGCAGTAATAGAAAAGTAAGCGCGAAGGGGACGGGAGCAGACTACAGCGAAAAAGTCAAATTGCCAATTTCCGTCGTTGCAAATGGGATTTACCCCGCTGTCTAAGAAAGAACATCAGCGGCTCGTACAATTTTATGAGTATAAAGCCCACCAATCTGGCTTTAATAACCCGCGCCAGTTGCGCAGAACGAGTACGAAATGTTCAATGTCACGAATTCATCGCGCATCGATTTCTCCGAAGTACAGTAGCGCTAATAAACTAAAGAGCTCAGTTCTTCAGTACGGGCGCATTATCTTGAATAATGTAACACATGTCCCTTTTTATTTCTTTGGTTCTTTCACAGTTCGAGGATTAGTGTTAATAGTTGAAGGTTGGCCGGTAAATTTAAATGGCTAATGTGTTTGAAATGCGATATACTTTTCCTTGGGAACTCCGTGCACTTTCGACGTTAATCTGAAGCCTAGGAACACTCTCCTTCTGCTGGGAGAAAGGGAGCAATAAGATAGTAAGGGGAGTGTTACAATATAGATTGCACCAGTAGAGGAGAGTGCCACGGTGGGAGACACGCGAGCGCACGGCTAAAGAGAAGATAAAAAATACGGCGCGTTGCACGTGATCGGTCCTCCCGCAGGGCAAGCGTTGGCACGATACCTACCAGCATGCAAGAGATGAAGGAAGGAGTGAAGGGAGAGCTGCAGACAGAAAGAGTTCCCAGCGTCTCAAAAATAGCGTTGCAGTGTCCGTTCTTACCGCCGTCCGCGGGCGAAACTACGCAGAAGAAAATAGGCTCCGTTCGTGAAAGCACGTGACTCAAGAGAAGTTACCGGGAGCTACGCTAACTATGCACAGATAAATCTCTGGAACGACGTGACTAGCGTTAGCGTGCAGGTCCAGGGGCACACTGTGATCAGAAGTCACGCGAAATGGGAATGACGGCGGAAACTGCGCCTTTAATTTTCTTACACAGTTTGAACACGCATTCCACAGTGACTCTACAGACAGTCTACAGACTGTCTACTGATATACTCGTTATTTTTAATACCACCGGGCCACTGTGCCAGTGAGATGAGCATCTGCGAGGGATTGGTACAACGAGTATCACGGCACAAGGCTACGTGCTGCCTGTAGCAAATACATTAAAAAACAATTTCTTGAAAACTTCGTTAGACATGACTGGAAAGAGCGCGACCGCTTGTGGTTCCAGCCGGATGTGAGCGCTGTGAATGACCGTTCTGCGGGCCTGCTTACAGCAGCGTTCCACGAGGAGGCAGTGTGCAGGCTCGTGATGTAGTACGCCACGTGCCTAACGATCCTGAATGCCATGAACTCTGTAAAACTTGAGCTCAAAACAGTCACTGCAAAAATGAATGCGCATTCGACGGTAATAAAGTTTCATGCCCTCCTGCGATTCAATTTGCCATGAGAAGGACGTCTGCCATCATCAACGGAAGCCCCGCGATGGGCCCATAAACGGTGCCGAACGGCGGCAATAATCAGTGCACTTATTCCGGCAGTGACTTTTTAGCAGTAGTGTTCGAGGGTATATCAACCTCGGCTAGCCTACTGAAAACTGCGTCTTAATTGTTTTTTTAACGTTAAAGTGCATGCTATTAAGTTTTCTGTTTCTGCTCCGCCAGCAAGTACAGCGTTGACCTGTAAAAAATAAAATGAACCGGCATGCACATTTTCCGTTTTCTGTATTCGATGCAGCTTGTGCGTTGATTCCGATTTCGAAAAAGTGCCTGACCATTGATTTCAGGAGAAATCTTTCGCTCACTCTTAAAAACGCTTCCAAGATTTTTTTAATAACATTGAATAAGCATATCTACCAATCTGTGCGAGTTTCATACAGATCTGTATCTGACTTTAGCTGCAATAATTTCCCTTTCTTTTGGTAGCAGTTTCACGGTCTCTTGAGGAAATACGAAATGGCTAAGCAAGGAAGTGCAAGCCACTGACGTTTTTTACTGGGTACTGATTTCAACTATAGTCGTTTTCAACACTTCAAGGCCTCTACACGAAATAACGAGCAAGCTTCGAAGCGCTTTATAGTTCACGCAACGCCAACATACCGTCCCCTCTTAAAACAGTAAATGCTGTATACCTTGGCTGCTTCTATAGTTGTCTTCCTGGTCTTAGGGAGCAAAATATGCGAGCCTACTTTATTTACTGAGTAGCGTTTTTCTACCTAGCTGCTTGTAGTTAATTTAATCGATGCATTAAAACTTTTGTTAGTCAAATGAATACCAGAAATATAGGTGATGTACTTGATGCAAATTTGCCAGAAAGATTACAAGCTCACCGCCACAATGGCGTATACTAGCTAGTACGTCAAATGCATAACATGTGCAAAGAATATGAGTACTCACTGCCGTTTTCGGCCTGCAAAGATAGAGTACAGCAGATCAATCACAAATGGAACCATGAATTGGTAACGCAGCATGCTTAAGTATAAAATCAATTGCGACAAAAGGAAACGGTAGCCTGTAAAATAAAGAATGGATGTTTCCGCGACAGATCACTCGATCAAGCTCTGTGTTTACCCGTACGACACGTGGGAGCTTTTTATTTGCCTTCCATTGGGAAGAATGGTAAACATATACATCAGCACGCCTATGAGAACCGTATCTTGGGAAGCTTGACCTACTCCCTTTGGCTACTGACGGACATGACTCATGCTCTCAGCTTACTTAATAAGGGCTTTGGCCGGTGTACGGACGCCTTTGCGTGAATAAATCACCCTCATACGTGACGGCCATCGACACGGGGCTATTTGTCAAGCAGCGTGCTCGCGCACCAGTTGCAGGAGATGCGTCTATTATACATGGACTTCGTTACTGCCCTTGAAAAGTACTAACGAATTCGAGGCCTTCCCTCGCACCGTCGCCAGCCCGCGACCGGTTGCCCAAAGGGGAAAAAAAGGGGGAAAAAGCGGTTCTGACGAAGCAGACGAGGCTTTTGCTTAATTCTAACATTTATCCCTAGAGCGAGCGATCGCGCTCTCTCCTGAATTCGTAAGTTGTCGGCGCTGTCCCAAAACTCGCCGGCTCTTCTCTAGGTGTGTATTTAAACTTGCATTGGCCATCGTAGCACTCGAAAAAGAGCCCAGCCGAAGGGATTTATCTGCATGTTGGGAAACTCGGAGCACATTCGTCTTGCCAGGAATTGCCTCAACTCTGGTATCGCCGCCAACTATCTCGCGGAAAACTTTGTGGCTGGACCAGCGCGCGGAACAGGCCGCTTCCATCGCGCGGATACCGCGCGTAACATGCAAACCGCCTTATCTGAACTGATTTCTCATGTGGCTCATCCGCGCTGTTATTGAAGTGTGTTTTAGACATTTTGCTAATGATGGGCCTAGCATTTTCGCAGGCTTTTAAAATTGCTGTATTCAGGATGGAAATGCCAGCGGCAGGATGCATCTGCTTTCTCTGTATTCTGTTATCTGTTAGGGCTCCATATGCTCAGCATTAAAAATTTTCAGCTGCATGTCCCCTCCGAAATGTAGAACGTCACGAGTGTACTGTTGAGATTTAAGCACCACTGCACTTTGCAAGACTGTTAGAGAATGGTCGTTCCCTTCTTGTGAACTAGGTCATGAGGCCATGAAATCGATAAGCGTCAAATAATTCAATCTTACGTTCGTTGCTGTCGTTCTAATTCCAGCACCCATTGCATCAGTACATTCAGATTTGAAAGCTGAGCATCGGTAGAGTCAACAAAGCAAAAAAAAAATGACAAAGTGGATGAAACGCATGCTCTTAATGCAACATTACGCCCTATTTTTTCGTCCTTCTCGTCCGCGAGGCCTATAAGCGGTCACCATTTTCAGGAAAGTAAGGAAGTGGCTTCGCATAGGTTAATTAATTAATTACTTAGGAAAACTCTAACTTCTTCATATTGTGGACCAGCGCAAAACGGACAATGTACCAAGGAAAGAGAAGACGACAATGGGCGCTGCTTCTCTTTCCTTGGTCCATTGTCCGTTTTGCACTGGTCCACAATATGAATTACTTCCAACTTGCCCTGCAAAACGTATTGTTAAACTCTAACTTCTGCTCCTTCAGGTCTGGCTGTTTGGGTTTCCACAAACTCCGCTGGGAAATACCTATAATCTGCACAAGTGCTAACCCGACGTTTTCATAGGAGTGCCACATCAACTCCGCATTTACCATCTAGCTCCCCATACTCTACAGATAAGCCTTGTGAGTGAATGATCGTCAAAACTACCACTGCACTGAATTAGTTAATGGGGTGATAATGTTGAGGTATGACAAATAAAGTTACTTGATTAAAGAAGACTAATGTCCTTTAATGTAGCTTTATCTTCATAATTTGTGCCTCCCTATCTGGCTCAGGTAGCTCAGTGGACCTTATTCTTCGTTATTCGATAGCATCGTGGATATCTTTTGTTTCCTTTTTTTTTTTGCCCATCACAGCATTAAGCAGTCGGTTCATTGCTTCTGACCGAAACGGCTATACCGCCACTCGGGCAGAAAACGAACCCAAAAGTTCGCACAGATTCAAGGCTGTACGTATTCGGCAGGCGGCGCGCTTGTGCTCAACATCATAACGGGTGCTTAGCACATATTATTGACTGCCGACTCTTTGGTACGCGCTCGAAATGAGGACGTCCCAGGAAACGCGAGCTAAGGGTCTCAAGAATGCTAGCTCAGAAGTAAAGCAGCATCATCGCACCTTTAAATATTTATTAATGAATTTTGAATGATGAATAATAGGATTTTTATGACTTACCAGAAACTCTTGCCTGCTCTGGGCGATGTCCGCCGCAGTATTAGCGATTTTCAAAACTCAGTGGGGGAGTCTTAAGTAATCCAGTCTGGCGGCGTTACGGGGGGCTTCTCCTGTGGGCAGCCTAGGAAGAGTCGCATTCGTTTCGAAATTTCGCGATAAACTCGAACTTGTTTCTCGATAGTGGCAACCTCGTGTGGGCCTATCTTTCGTTTCTCGATGGTTCAAAGAAATAAACGAGAGAGAAGGATGAAATATCGCTGTATGGAGTTTGAAAACGGCCGGCGTGAAAGCGGAGCGACGCGGGCTTTGAAGGAAATTTAAAATCAGTTATATCAACGACCAACACAAGGCTATTCGTACGAGAATATTCTGGCCTTACATGTATTGAACATGTTCTTGACTGCGTTATTCTATTGTTTTACGACACAAAAATAGCACGCTTACAGTTGTAGTGATTTTATCCTTTGTAGTGCCGTATTATCGTTTCACTTTTTAAATCATTGTATGCACTGTCTACGATTCGCTGTATTGCCATACCCCTACGAAGCCCCTACGAAGGGCACCCCTACGAAGCCGTTCTCAATACTTTTTTAGTCCTAGCTGCTTATATCTGAGCGGGACGGAAATAAAATGAAATTGAAAGGAATTGAATAAATGCTATCCGTATTACGTGGTCGTTCTGAATAGTCAGTGACTTCGGAACAGTAAGACAACCAGCTGCCTGCCAAGTACTTTGCAGGCAGCTGCCGATCTTGGGCCCGATCTTGGGCGCTGTAAGCTTTTCGTACTCCTTCCACGCTTTTTACTTGGCGCATGACGTCCCATACTTCTCACTTCTGGGTGATCGCCGCGTCTTAGGCTTCAAGGGCTGCTTCTCCGCGAGCATGTGGTGCGAAATGGCGTGTTCCCACTCAGGGGCGATTATTTGCGACTTCTCTTCTCCCTCGTTTCTTCGCCTTTTCTTTGTTTTGAGCCGCGCCGAAATGGTTTCATATTCTTTCCTCTTAAATAATGAGCGCGGCGGTGCTTACGAGCGGCGCGCGCCCGTGCAGCCGCCACAATTACCGCGCCGCGCGTCGGGAGGTGAGGAATTCTACTCCCGTTCCGCCTGTTCCGAAAAACGATCGTTAAATTAAATGGTTGTTCTGCTCTTTCTTTTTTTTTTTTAAGCTGCGCGTTAAATTTCTGCCGAGGTGCTAGAGAATCCCGTCTGTTTTGCTCGTCGGCGGAACTAGAAAACGGACGAGTACGAGCTCCAAAAGCGAAAGAGGCCGGAGGGTGACGGCGAGGAGGAGCATTAAAAACCTTTTGGAAAAGTGAAGCCAAAAGAAACAAACAGGAAAAAAAAGGAGCGAAACGAAGGAAAAGGCGATTCTTTCTTTATTTTTTTCGCCCTCTCTCTTCCCGTGTTGCGAACGACGAGAGGGGACGGTCTCGCTTTCACCGTCACCGCCGTGAGACGTCAAAGTGCGCCGCCCGGAGGCCGCTCACGATGTGGCTCGTGTTCTTCGGCGCTTGAGTTTCAGTTACTGGCTCCGATCCGGCACCTAGTCCATATACGGTGCCAGCGTCCCTGGCAGGGTCGCGGGGTAGCGGTGCGGCCGACTGAGCGGCGCAAACGATCGGCCTTCCACCGACGTGACCGCAGTACGATCGCATAAGCGTCCGGAGACACGTATTCGGCCGCGGCGCTAAAAAGCGAACCGACGTGTTCCCGATGCGGCGCGCGCCTGTGCCGCCGAACCACCCCCACTCCTCCACCGTGCACGTGGGCCGCAGCCGCGCGGCGCACGCTGCGCCTCCGTGGAAACGACGCGCGCGGGTCGCGGCCAGCGCACCGGCGGTGTTTCATCATCCGGAACACGGGCGCAGCACAGGCCCAGGGCTTATCGTGTTCCCCGCCGCCGCTTCGACTTCAGGGGGTAAAAGAAGAGCGGAGGGCGGACACGGAGGCTGAAGGGGGGAACAACTTGCGCGCTGCGTTCAAGAGCCTTCTGAGCGGTCCAGCAATTTACCGGGTCGGATCAGTTAAAAGGACTCCCCTCTTCGAAGCGTCTTCGGCATTTTCTCGCTTCCAATTTTTTTCTTCTTTTTGTGAAGTCGGCTTTTCAAAGCGGGTGGGAAAACGAGCGGAATGCGAACTGGTCGCTTTGAGACGACACTTCGGGGAGCCAACTTGAGACGGCACTTTTGGCCGCAGGCCACGGAGTGCCTCGCACCTGAACTAAGTGAAAGTAATGCAATATTTAATAACATGGGGGTTTGCTTCTCGGTGCAGCATCTGGGCTTTGAGGAGCGGCCTGATAGACGAGTGAGCTTTGGCCACTTGGCGTATAGAGGAGCACGCAGTGGGCTAGCACACTTTAGTTATTTTTTTTTTCCCCACTTCTAATCGTCATTGACATCGGATACGGATGCTGTGCCCGTGTCTTAAAAAAACTGCCTCGTGAGCAGCGGTAGAAACACTCGGCCGCTGTGTTAAAAGCCGTTGAAAGCGAAAGGGATTAGCTGTCCGCATGTCGTATTATCTACAGTACCAACAGAAACAAACTATGGCTGTGCAGCCACTCATGTACTCTGTGTTATAATGATACCATTGTTTTTGATTCCATACTATCTTTACCTATCGCATCACACTGCAAAACAAACCCATGGCAGTATTTCTGTCTCTGAAACTTAAGACCAGTAATTCTGCGTGGACATATTGTAACTTGCAAGATTTAAAACAGACGCTTTCACAGGATAATGAAAAATCCATCTCTACGTAGTATAGTTACTGTGAGGCTGCTTTTTATATAACCTGTCACCAATAGCCACGAGACAAGACAATAAGTTTAGTAGCTGCGCTAACAAGGCGCCGCGGTCACTCGGTAATGAAATATGGGGAGGAAGGGCTTTCAGAAGTCCCCTTCGACCGATGCACCTGACCGATGTGCGATCGGACGACATTAAAAACACGAGCCAATTAAGTTCCCTTAAACAACAAGGCTTACTATGACCAAGTTAAACACAGTTTTACTGTGGCCCCGTCTTTATAGATTACCTTATTACCTTTTTTCAAGGCCTACATATCGCACACTCAACTGATTTCTCCTAGTTTACCCATGTCGGCACCCTATATCAACCCAACCAGTCATACCACGCCACCTGTCGCAGCCCCCATTCGTGGACACTCAGCCTTTCGAGCCCGCGTTCGCTATGTCCTCACCGTCCCCATCCACTGGGTTCCTTTCTGCTGAGCTGGCACATTTCTTTATCACTGTTTTGCAGGTCAGCCGGTTAATCCTCTTTAGCACCCATTCCGCCTGCACAAGATTTTCAAGCTCATGCTCGCCAGCCGAACACCCTTCAGACATCACACCCTCCTCTTCCTCACCGGAGCTTCCACTCGGAGTGAAGGCCCTATTTAAACCTCGCCAATGATGAACGCGCTGCCCAGACGAAGACTCTTGCCAAAACGTTGTCTCAGCAGCCTGAGGCTGCCCCCCCCCCCCCCCCCTCCCTCGTCCACTTTGCGTTATCAAGAAACCCATCTACCTGCCCTCCCTCTACAATGGACTCCTGGTCATGCGAGACAAAATGGCAATTGTTCAGACTGTGTCCTTGTCCACTCCATTAGCTCAGGCAAAATATGCCAACTTATATCACTGCATTATATTCGAAGAATTACCTAAACGTGGCTTGTGGTAATAGTAGTGATAAACTTTTAGTTTCTGTTATGGGCAACTTTATTCGACTGTGCACTGAACGCTTGAAAGCGACCTAGGCTCAACTGAAAGTTCCTGTCATGTTTCGCCCGCCTACTCACTGCAGCCGCCTTATCTTCTCCATGTACTGCAATCGGTGAAAAATTCCTACCGCCTATAGCAGGCAGAGCATGAAGGTTTGGTGGTGGCTCCATGATGAAGCAACCAGTGTAATAAGGGCCACGTGTTCTACCGATGACGCATTGCCAATGCACGAGTGAAGCCTTGTGGTTGTGCGCTACTACTGTAGGAAAATAGATGTGTGATCAGCAAGCGACTACGTACGCGTCATTAGGAACAACAGTCAGCAAAGGCGCCGCACTTTAGTGGCTTTTTACGTCCCAAGACCGGGCCCTCGTCGCGCTCTTTCTGCTATAAGCGTCTTGTTGTGGGCGGGGCCAGATTGGACAGAAGTTCACTATACGCTACTAAACGCAACAGAGAGGTCATAACGCAGCGATTAAGTTTAGGCAGCGCAGAACTTGTGCCTAAATTAATGCACGAATTCATACCAGGAAACTTTGCTAGCGACACTTTCCTCTCCACTGCACTTCGTTTTCAGAAGAGAAATGGCTTATAGTTCGGTATGGCTGCACTTGCACACAAAGGCCGGGATGAAACTACGTTTTGGTTCCAATTCCATTTTTTGTTCGTTTTTTTCGTGAATTGCCTCAAACGGTGTCGTGCACCCGGCACCACGGGGATCTGTTAGTCGGCGTCGCGTGACAATCAGAATTCATTGAAAGTGGTAGAAAAGGAGTGCTGCGTTATAAGAGCCCGCCATAGTTTCTAAAAACGAGGAAATTCGGTCAACGGCCGTGTTTTGTAATTTTCCTTCCTGCTATTAGCTGTTCCGGCGTGCGATGTCAGGGCCAATAAGCAGCCAGTAAGGTCAGTCGTCAGCTCCAGTATCAAAGGAGTTGCTGATAGTGAAAGAAAAATTATAAATCTCAGAAAAGAATCGTTACAAATCGTTTCGCTTCCTATGCTCAGCAACGCAGAGCTCGGATGCTCGAGACATTAATGTGGGTGAACCCGGAGTTGCGTAATAAGCGCTGAACATTTATTTCGTTTCTAACTTGATTCGTTATCACCAATAAGGAAGTCGTTAAGTTTTCATGTTCCCAAAACTCCGCCCAAGTTGGTTGTTCTACACTTTACTGGCCCTCAGAGTACCTCAAAGTCGGTTCCTAAACGTGAAAGCAAGCGTAAACTACAAAACCGCTCCGTGTTCGGCAAAATCTACATCAGTCAACGAGAGAACAAGAACGGACCCCAGTAATTACTTAGAGGGCTTTATCCCACGAAAAGGTCGGGAGCCGACTCAGCCCGCCGCTGCAGCTGCGTCTTAATTACGGTTCTCGCCGCGCTGGACAAATAATAAAACTGCGCATTAGAAAGAATGCGTGGCAGCTCGATCGTACAGGGTCGCAGTCCTCGACGGAAACTCGGTCCGGTCGGGGCAAATCATGAAGTCCGGAGCCCAACGACGTGTCATATTTCTTTCGCCGGATTGAAATTTTTTTCCAACAAGAGCGCGGTCGTCGCTCTCTGTTACTACAGGCTGTAAATGATTTAAACCTGGTTTAACGTCACTTCTTTTTTCCCATTCCACGATGAAAGCTGCGCGCTTCGCCCCCGCGCCTGTGGTCATTAAAGGAATATTCACAGTCTGTTAAAAGTGCTCTGCTCGGAGGCGAGGGATAAGGGGGGAGGCTCCTTCCGCCCAGCGTGGCCCGAAACTCATCGGAGCCGCCGCTTGCCACGCGCCCGAGCCGCTCGTCGCGGAGCCGCAGTTCTGCCCGCGCACTTTTCCGCAAAATCTGCAATTTATTACCGGTCCATTTTTAAGGTTCGGGGGTGTGGAGAGGAAAAAGCGCTCTCAACGGCTTCGCGCAGAAGGCATCCCCGTTTAGACGTTCCTTTTCCTCTCTTGCATTTCTTTTTCTTTCTTTCTCGCGCTCTCTAAATATGTCCTGGAGAATTTTATTTCCGCAACATTTAAAGCGATAGTAAATCTCCGAAACGATCGCGACTCGAGAACTTTCTTTTCCCTTGATAAGCAGCAATCGCCTGAAAGTCTGCGGAGACGAAAATGGCGGAGGCAGAGAGCGAGAGAGAGAGACAGAGAGTGAGAGAGAGAGGCACATTTTCCATGCGGCATAGAAGGCGTAACCTAAGGTCAGGTCTGGGGGCGACATTGCACCGAAGGCGATGCCTTCACATTTGGCGCGCTTCCTCCCCACCTCCCTTCTTCCCCATTCTCTTCCCTGCTTGTCCCGCGGTGCCGCAGGCGATGAGGTAGGGGAAGGCTGGCGAACGAACCGGTGACAGAGCGATCTCTGCCGCATTTTCTGCGCCTCCGAGAATCGCTCTCTGTTTCTGTTCTCCCCCCCCCCCCCACCCCTCCACCCCCCACCCCTTTTCCTTTAGTATTTTTTTTTAATTGTTCTTCTCCGCCTCTCGGGAATCTAAATGGGGCTCTTCGCTTCCAAGAGGGCAGAGGTGTCGCAATGGCGCATCATATCAGCTCGCGTGTGCTCGAGCGCGTTGACATCCACTCACCGTGAATGTATTCGATCGTTCGTAATTTCGCGCATTTCGCAACGCGTTCGGCCTGGCTGCGTGCGCGTGAGCTGTGAAACTGGTCTCTTTCTCGTGTTAAGCCCAGGTCGTTCGTGGAACGCACGTACGTCACCGGTGCGTGCTAATGGACGAGTCTTTAATGGTACAAAAACGTGCGCCTGTCGTTACGAGCAGACCGATTCCGATTTTAAAGCTTGAGTGAATAACGAAATTGGTCTATTTGTTTTGCGCGATAACCTGTGCATGGGCTAGAATGACGGAAATACTGGGCCTAAAAAGCAAAAAAAAAAACTAAGCCCTGATTAGATATTGGCTGCACACATCTCCTCTTTTTCCGATACGTAACGTAATTTGTGAGATAGTCTAGAGAAAGAAGCCATTTGTTTCACAAGCGATAAAGGCCCCCTTTTCTTGGCGATACGGCTCTTACCTCTAGTAACCGTTTCGCGGAAATGGAGGCGCAGGTCAAGAAAAAGAACCTCGCGTTCCTTTTTCCTTTTTTTCTTACAGACACGTCGAATAGTTACTTGTGCGTTTTATAAAACGAAACTCATCCATATATAAGTTTAAGCAAACCATAGACGCTGAATGTAACAGCACCTCTCTGCATGCGAACATGAAAAGGTTATTACTGACTCAGTTTGAAATACGAGGTACAGGATAAAGGAATGAAAAAAAAATAGAAAACCTGGTGACGAAAAGATAACGAGAATGTAGAACACCGAATAATACCGTCATGCGGCTTTCCAGTTTCTGCTGCAACAGAGAAGAAACCTCAAGTGTTTCGTCTCGAATTTGAACATAAAAGGGAGCAGCCGTCTTGACGACAGGCCGCAATTCGTGCACGAGCTCCGAGACGACATAGAGAAAACAGGATAAAGTAAAAGCGGTGCAACGACAAAGCATTTTCATCGCATAAAACTGGATATTAACGTGACAGCGTAAACCAACCACCAGGTGTGCGCCATTACCTCATACAACACGCGCTCTTTTATATTCCGACTCGGCTTCCACGCTTAAAGCTAAGCGTGGCAGTGTCGTTCCCCGTCGCGCAGTAATTTTCGCTTCACAGTCTGGCGGTACGCAACGCTAGCGCAGCTGGCGGCTGCGGCTCTTAGCAATGCTCGTCAACATCACTGTCGCGCCAGGAAGGCTCCCTTTCTGCGCCGCACTGCTGGCGCGCCATTCTCCGACGCAACGCCACTCTAATGGCGCCGGGGCTTCAAGAGCGCCGAGAAAGCTGAGTACCGTCAGTGGGTCCGGCCGCAGTTGCCGGCAAACACCGCAGCTCCGTTTTGCGCAGCAATCTGAATAGCGCTCGCGCCGTCTGCACTGTGCGCACCAGCGAAATTCCCGACTTGCGAGCTTCCGCCATTTGGGCGGACGTTGTTGCGTCCAGCCACTCGAAGTGGCGCCCCTCGGTCACTCAACTCAATCCGTCCTCCATTCTTTTGTGATTTTTTTTAATTTTCTAGAACTCACTGGGAATAGTAGGCGTCTTTGTGAAGACGCGACTGGTCGATAGGAAATCCTCAATTACACTGGTCTAACAAGGGTCTGCTTTCCGGGGAAAGTGATGTATTGGGAGTTCGCCGACTGAGGTTATTAAAGGGCTGCGATCGAGCGCACGATGGGCACGAAATCCGAAGCCGTGTAAAGGACCCCAGGCTCATTGATGGAGCTTCCATGAACTGAGCACGCTTTAAAAGCTGTTGGGGGGTGAACGTAAAGAACCGGAACAAAACTAGATACGCAACCATGCTACTAAAGTGTCGAATTTATTTCCTGAATCCCAAGCCCCCACCGTTCGCCGCCTTGATCGACCGACGCTCACAGCCGTGATATTCTTTTTGTCCTCACCATTCCCTGCAGGCGTCCACATACTGACAGGAAGTAATACAAACATTAAAGCGGCGCTATTAAAACGTCATTTGAGCTCAATTGAATTCATAAACGTTCTTTATAAAACAATCCCACTTTAGACTGACTCCCGTCTTGTCATCTGTGCGGGCGTAGTGCTCTACCCGGATTACGGCGGTTTCGTCGGTTGTTCATTTGGCCGTTGCCAACAGCCTTAAAGCGCATGCTCTGGCTGTCATAGAACTCCACGGGCTTCTACTGGCAGAGGAACGGTCGGACTCGTACTGAGGGAGGCACGCAGACACCTTATGCACGCGGCCGGGCAGATCTCAAAGGGGAGTTGAGAGAGCTTTATTTTCCAAAGCTGCGAATCCTTTTGACATTTCCAGACGACTTGCGTATTGCGGCCGCGACGACAGCAGCGGCACATACTTTCGGTTGTCTTTGAAAGCCTTGCAGGGATAAGGCAGTGTTTGTTGCGAGGCGTTAGACTTGAATCCGTGTATAGCACCTCCCAAATCTGCAGAATCATGGGGCACGCCAGTTCGTCAGGGCGTTCCTTCCGTTCCTTGCGCAGGGGCCGAAGTGCACCTCGCGACAGACGCAGGTGGCTGTGAAGTATGCACGGTGCACACAAAGGCTACGTCATGTAGTCGCTAGGTACATTTAGAATAGGGTGACCCTATCGGTTAGGAGCATAGGGAAATAGTGGAGCACCAGTGCGCAGGCGCAGGACAACAGCGCCTCTCCCTCCGGTGCGCCTGCGCAATGCCCCCCCCCCCCCCCCCCCCACTGTTCCCCTATGCACCTAACCGATAGATTGTATTTTAAGTGTCTCTACTATAAAAGGGACTAAACGCAGGGACCAACGATAGCCGTTGAACAATGTACCTCCACTCACCCAAGGCAATCGCTTGTAAATGCTCACTTCCATTATTGAGAACTGGGTGACTTGTGGAGTTGCAGTTAGCACATAGTTTGTAAGAATCAGCTTTTCATGGCGAGTACGCATTGTCGATACTAAAGTACGGCGTTATGGCAGCCGAGTGGGCCTGAATGGTCCTGAGGACTTAAATGCAATCAGTAGCATGTTTATTTTCTTGAATAAATGTGTCACTAATACAAAATAAGAATGAAGAAGCAAGCAAAGGCAACGTACAGAGGAGGCAGATGTTCACAGCCTCGACTTGACCTCATTAGCATATTACCCGATCATGTACTGTACTAATGTTACCATATCACATGACACACCAATGTCACGTGACATAAGCATACAATCGTTCGCGTATGCACTCACCTTTCATCAGCATGCACGTTGCTGCTCGCTTAACTCCCTTGTTTAGGGCCTCTCTAACCACACACGTACTCATTAACATACAGTCGTAATCTACTGCACTGTGTGAATGGCCACACGATATGCATATAAAACCCCGCTTTAACAAAGCCGTACGAGTGTGCCTTGCGTGACCTCCAAAGGTCAGGGGCTGGATTCGGCATAATTACGCCAATTTTCTTTTCAGCGCAATTCACATACTTTAAATACTCGCATGTCGTAAATTAATCACAGCTGATGTAGCTTTAACCAATTTCCAATTCCGCCGTTCCACTTGTGACGCGAAAACTTTTCGACCAATCCGAGGTTTAGCGACACAACAACGCCGGACACCGCAAACGGAAGGCCGCATTTTCCGCTAAGCGTGAGCCTTGAAGCTCTCGCTTTAAAAGGGACGTTTCGTTTAACTTCACGCTGATCCACGTCACAACTGATTTGCATGACCGCAGTAAATGCACTTTACTTTTCCAATCTTTCTTTATTGTTGCGCTCCCGTTTCGCTCTTCATACACTTCGAATGCGCTTCAAAATCGGTGTTAGCAAACTTCACTAATGACCAGACTAATGAACGCTCTTCACTATCACGAAATACGCCGGAATAATTCTCAGGAGCCTTTTTTTTTTGTTGCCATGCTCACCTTCAACCCTATGTTTTGTTCATTTTAATCGCTTTTTTTTTTTTTTCAAATGAAACCGGGACTTAACTACCCAGTTTTTTCTAGCTACAGCCTGAAGCGTGTAACAATAACAGCGGTCCTGCGTCTTTCTTTAAATATATAGCATAACAGAGAGAGAGAAATTAGCGTGGTACTGTTTAGTAAAAGTCAATTTTTAAGTTATCGAGCTCCTATCTTAACTAAAAGTAAGCGATATTTTATTTTCGGTTTGGTTTATTGGTTTATTGGGGTTTAACGTCCCAAAGCAACTCAGGCTATGAGGGACGCCGTAGTGAAGGGCTCCGGAAATTTGGACCACCTGGGGTTCTTTAACGTGCACTGACATCGCACAGCACACGGGCCTCTAGAATTTCGCCTTCATCGAAATTCAGCCGCCGCGGCCGGGATCGAACCCGCGTCTTTCGGGTCAGCAGCCGAGCGCCGTAACCACTGAGCCACCGCGGCGGGGCGATATTTTATTTTCATCCAGAAAATTGGAAACATTATGGGAGAAACATTTTTCAGGGTTTTACTGTGAATACATACCATACCACCCAACATTGCTCTTAGGTCAAAATGGTCTCGTCGGTTTGTCCTGTATTTTTAGGCTTTTAATTAAAAGAATCACGCAATATATGGTTTGAAAATCTACGGTAAGTAAATAAATAAACGGACTTTTAACCCCGTGTTTGGCGCATGATAGCCTCAGTTCCTTATGTGCCATAAAACCCAACACAAACTGGAAATTCCAACTTTACAAGAGTTACGTTCGTGTCTCGGTGCAGTTTCTGTCTTCTGTTGTTGGGCTACAGAACAACGTCTTCGCTTTACAAAACACAGAACCACTGCCCTGTATACGTGCCTCCAGGGCTGAGGCTGTGCAAGGAAAAATCAGTGCCCTCATAATGTGCTTTAAATGTTGTGGTAGCAGTCTCTCCATGCCGCTTTCATGTAATGTCCGTTCAACACATCTAAATGGAGGCAGTGTACAGTGTAGCCTATAGAATCGATGCAGGACAAATCCAGACTTCGCAAGAAATATGCTTGAAGCCTTGCGCGACATAGCCCGTAGCGCACCATTCACGACGTCGGGGTCATTTCTGAGAGTTCGCTCGGCTCCTGGTTCCATCAGGCTAGACATTCTAGTTGTTTTTTTTTTCGTTTTACGCACGTTCACAAAGCAGCGGCAGCATTTTTAGCCGCATTCTGTTCGATGGGGTTCCTGAAAACTCCCCAGACAAATACCGCAGTCGCTGGAGGTGAAATAGGCCATCGATTACGGTGAAAATCGATGAAGAGAACACACTTCTTGGAAACTACAAACAGTAAGGTGCTAGTATTCGGTTCTGCTGAGGGCTGCGCGAAGCGTGTAGAGTGATGGCGAAATACACTCGGGACATACGCGTATTGTACGTGAAAGCCGCCTGTCTGCAACGTACACGTGTCTTCGTCCGAGCGACCATGTCGCTCCGGCTGAGAACAAATTTCGCGGTCTATACGTCTCCCGCTGCCGGCTCAGCGCTATTCTAGAAGTCTGCTCGCAGGACGTCGGCTCGGAGATGCCGAGAGTCGCTAACGAATGCGTCGAACAGGCGCACAGTCTCTTTCTATATCTCGCTTCTTTTTTTCCAGCCGCCGAAAATTACGAGTGCTCAAATGGCGCGTCAATCCATCGGCCCCATACAGATTATTTCGCTTCTATAGCCCTCGCTTTGTTTATAGACGGCGCTAAGGGGATACATTTAGCTCATCAAATGTTGTTCCCGAAATTCCGCGTGGTATATGCTCTGCTCTTCTTATTCTAATAGCCCGGTACCTATTTGCACCTCTCAAGAAAGTGCGAACACGCCCTCACGCGATGGTGGAAAAGAAATCCACGCGTCTGCGTTTAGGCAGACTGCCACGGATCCGTCGCCGCTCGGGTGCTCCAGGACTGGCGGGCGTAGACTGCCAGGTCGTGCCACGTCATTCTCACTCACACTCGGGAAACCACGCGCGAGTTAAGCGCGCCCCGTGCGGCGATGTTGCTTAGAGGCTTTGCTTCGCATAGCCTCTCTGAGGCGACGCCTTCCATAAAAATCGCTCAAGGCAGCTGTTATGTGGTTTTACAACTATGGCTGTCATTCATGCAGCCGAACGCATGAAATAAACAGTTAATGGGCTTTAAAGTGGCGGAGGCACGACTTGGATTACGCCAAGATGTTGCTTCTAACAACGGCTAACTTGGTTTGGAAATGGCTCTATTTGAATATCGCATATAGACTCTACCAAGCAACTGATGCCGGACTTAGGTACAGGCTGTTTCACACTTAGAGGGAAACTGAGAGCGCGGGGCTGCCGCGCTTCGAGAACTGCTGCCGGCGAGAGGCAGCGAGAATGGGCGGCACCAGGCGCATGTTTGGAAAAGGAAGTTGGCCGCGCTTATTGGGCATGCGTCTTTGCCGCCGCATCTCCCTGCTGTCGGCGGCCACGCGCTCCCAGTTTCTCTCGAAGTGTCCAGCAGCCTATACAGTGAATAAAAAAACGACAAGTGGCCATCAAGATTACGAGGGACAAGAACAGTTCGAATGAATAATTCAGCAACTGTTCGTGCGGACGAACGCAATGTTGTCGGAGATATTCTAACAGCGAGCTGGTTTGGCTGGATTTTGTCAATAGCAGAGTGCTTGCGGGCCTATATACTTGAGTAGATCTGGTTTAGAGGGTTTAACGTCCCAAAGCGACCCAGGTTATCAGGGACGCCGTAGTGAAGGTCATCGGAAATTTCGACCACCTGCGGGTTCTTTAACGTGCACTGACATCGCACAGTACACGGGCCTCTAGAATTTCGCCTCCATCGAAATTCGACCGCCGCGGCCGGGATCGAACCCGCGTCTTTCGGGTCAGCAGTCGAGCGTCGTATAACCACTGAGCCACCGCGGCTGCTCGAGGTAGCGTTCTGATCAGGCACGTAGCCAGCATTTTTTTTTTTTTGTGTGTGTGAGTGCTCAAGGTAATTTTTGAAGAGGGAAGGGGGTTGGCCCCCTTTGAGTACGCGGCTGGTTCCCATTATGAATAGCCTTTGTAAAAGTGTGGGAGACTACTCGTCGTTGTTTGGGAAGCGAAGTAAAACGAAAAGCTGCTTCTGTAAGTGGAGTGCGCTTTTTTACACACACAAGTTCCATGAGATCCAGCATGGACGCACTGGTGAGGTAATCGACAGAGTGCACTTTTGAGCAAGAAGGAGAGTGCGAGAACGAAAGAGAGAAGGGGGTTATGTAAACCTGAACGGCGCTAGATTTCGCAGCGCTTCTTTCCGCTCGCACTGCACGTATTATACACGCCGGAGTGCTACAAGTGCGCCACCCCTGCATGAGTTCAGCTATGACAAATATTTGTCATTATCATCAGGCTCACTATGTCCACTTCATAATAACGGTCACCTATTAACCCTGTCCTGTGCCAGCTGTGGCTACCTTATGCCCTCAAACTTGCTAATCTCATCCGCCCGCCTGATTTTCTGCCGCTTCTTGATGCGCTTGCCTCCTCGTGGAATCCATTCTGTTACCCTTAACAACCATTGATTACCTTGCTTTGAGTTCGGATATCGTTCCTTCGTTGTTCCTTAACTTACAGCTGTAATGTACGACATCGCAGAGAGCCCAGACGTTTACGTTATCTGGAAGATATTAATAGAACGAAAAGAAGGCAACTACATCTCGCGTATTTTTTTTTTCGCGCTCACCCGTATAACCAATACATCTAATTACCCTAACTACATTGGACTAACCCGGCTCTACTTCGAGCTGTTGATCAGTACGGCCTCTCCCTGCCATCTGCTATCAGTCCTGGTCAGCTAAGTGCATAGATCGATTGCCTCGAACAAGCTGTGGTCCTGTGTTATATCCCCGGACCAGGGCTAATTTTTCTTCAACTACGAAGTTTCTGTGAAAGCTGCGTAGGCTTGCTCTGTACGTTTACATCTGTGCTCGTGGAGATGGTAATGAGTAATAATACCCTTATTTGATCCATATAATTCTTCCTTACGCTCGTCTTTGCGCCCAGCGCGAAGACGAGTACCGCGTGACGCGTTTCTGACACAGCCGCTGCGCCTGCAATGTGCAATACGCTGTGCCAGTCACCTTAGTCGCATGTTGGCTGCGCACACCTTTCATTGCGCCACCTATACTACATTCTAGCCTCAATTTATTTTCCCAGTTCCTGAAATCACCGCATCGGCCTATACGACCGACAAATTTGGTAGTAAATATGGTCGTCACGATGGGCTAAGACTACTAGCATGTCCTATGAACGACACGTACGAGATAAGAACTCTTGCTCTTGCAGTGTATGTCTTTGTTTTCTTCCGTTAGTAACTACATTCTAATTTAATAAAAGCTTGATGGTGGATTCTTAACAACTTTTTCTTTTAACATGTTACTTTAGGTGGTGATGCTGGCCAACTCTTCTCAGGAGTCGCCCTTGATTGAAATATTTATTAGAGCACAAAAAAAAGAAACGCAAACACGCGCAGCGACTACTATTTGCCGAATTCCTGCCTTCGAGACTTTGTTCTTTCAGTTGAATAGCAGTGACTGAGGAAAAATGCCGCGAGACAACACGGGGGAAAATGCGGGAATTTTCAGAACTGCTCGAGGGAAAAACGGAATTTTATGTTAAGTAAAAAAATTTTCCACTGCGGCATGAAACAAAGCTGACCGTGTTAGGAAAACTAAAACAGCGACAAGATCCTGACTATACCTCTTTAGCAGCAGAAGCTTTCGAGCTACGGTGGCAATCGATTCATGATGGCGCTATGCGGGCGTTTGTGCGTCGTTTTCACAATACGTGTGACTTGCATGTTCCGTTTATGGTAGGCTATCATTCGTAAAAGGTCCCAGTCATGACAGGCTAATCGTTGCGTCGTCGACAATACGATAGCAGGTGTATGGATAGGCATAACAGGTGCCGTTGTAATTGGCGCCACCAGCGTTGGTCGCTTGTCAATTTTTACGCGCGCTCAAGCTCAAAAAACCGTCCTTCATCCTTTGTAGGAAACAATAAGCAAATGTAACCATTCACTCAACCGCGATACTGTTGGTGACGTATTGGAAAACACGTATTGAACGGCGTGAAATTGAAGTGACGCATCATTGGTTCAGAATTGTTGCTTTTTTATGTCGGAACTATGAGCGAGCGGCACTTGCCCCTTATATTTGCTGATTTGTGCGTTTTTAACTGCAATACAACTTGTGTATTATTTACCTTTGAGCGATTTCGCATTTGCTATTTACTCTCTGCGAGTTTCACTTTGACCACTGTCTTTTTTTTCCTGTCAGCCTAATTGAAAAGAAGATCCGTCGCCAATGTACTTTGGCAAACGCTCTTTTATTCATGTTGATTTCAATAAAAACCAACAGCAGCGTATTCGGTTCCGGCCACTGTCCTGTACGCTGAGGCATACTGCTTCGCAAACTAAGACGCTTTACTGCTATACTTACATGTGTATACTCCTTATTAGCCGCGGTTTGCAGCCCCATGGTAACGAACGCCGTCTTGTGATTCATAGATTTTCATGTATACTTGATTAAAAGAGTTAATTCTAGGCACCTGGGCACACGACTTTTTTAAACATATGAAGTTTTCAGTGACCCCTGACAATAGTAAAGCAATCAAGAGATCAGGTAGGGGCATTTAAAAAGTGTAATCTTTCTCTTTGTCTTATTTCTCTTTTCAGTCCCCACCTGGACTCTCGGATTTTCGATTCTTCACTGGCTTCTGCTTGTCTTGTTTCTCATCCTCATTGTCGTCGCTGTAATACTGCTCGTCTGGTTTCGTCGTCGAATGCAAGGCAACGCTACCGAAGGTAGGAGAACCGCTTCAATCATCCTAAATTTTCTTTCCGACGAACACTTTTCAACAAACTCACTTCACCCTGCGTCATTTCAACCCACCGTGACATGAAACCCAGCATTAATTTTAGCTTACGTTCCAAATGGGGCATTCAGGAGGCGCCGAAATGTAAAATGTTTCGTAAAGTGTTCCTTGACCCACGCATTTTTTTGGATGAAACAAGATACAGTCAGCACTACTAACGACCTTTATAAATGCAATTGAGCCGACAAAGGTCAAAGCATCGGGCAACGTAACGTTTATTACAACATTATTTCGATGCTTATTAACATAAGAAAATTGTATTCCCCTACGGCTTCTTTGGTTTCAGTGACTGCTGACTTCATTTGTATATTTACGTATGCAAGTCTAACTTAAGAACTCAAGATGTTGCGGCTCTAGCTATGGCTGTATATTAACTTATTCAGGGATTATGTCTTGTTCTCTTACGTCTGAAAAGAAATTGCTGCCAAGTCGAGACACATAGAACTATCGCATGCTTACAGTGTAGAACATGGAAGAAGCTTGGAAGAAATCAGACCTTATACATTAAGTGCGCTTAATATGGAGCCCTGCAAAATCACTGTCGCTGTAATGATGAAACGTTTGCGGCACATATCATCGAGGACTGTTTTCCAAACCATGCTTGATTACGAGCGATTTCTCTCAGGGTTCCCCTCTTGCACTTTCATGTGAAACCTCCAGGGCGGAACTTAATAACTGAAAAGAAAAAGATTCAAATCAATATATTTTAATATGAGCTCGCGCAAAATAAAGGGAAAGAAGAAAGCGCATGCATCGATATTCTTGACATTCAACAGTGATGTCCTTTCGGAGCTTTCAAGTTTTGCACCACGCGCGTTTCGAGCCACGGGCGCCGCCATCTTTCTTTGTTATTTCGCTGTCAGGAAACAACCATGCCTTAATAACAATGCCGCGTCAAAAGAACACGACGTCTTCAGTTCTCCGTTCGATTGTGCTCAGCGCATGTTGCTCCGGAGAGAGTGAAGCCCAAGGCAGCTCCCATGCGACGCAGCCGTCGTTTAATGAGCATTCAGACGCAGCTAACCGCGCCGCCGTCTTTCAGAGCTGTAGCTTGGAGCCGAGACGTTTGTTTTCACTTGCTCCCTTTCTTGCAGGGCCGTAAGTGCTTATGAAAGCGTAACTGAAAAGCACGCGTCCTGAATAGCTAGCGAGGAATGGCGGCATTCAGGGCGACAGCTGCAAGAAACGCGCGCTTAAACGTAGAGCCTGGCTGCGTTCCGGGAGCGTCTGCGAATCCTATTTTGTCCCCCCAACCGGTTCCTCCGCCTCGGTCTTCGGTCACTGCCTGCGCCGGTACACCTGCGGTTCAAGCCGCGCGCGCGCCAGACTGCGAGACGGCACTATCGACTTGCACGGAAAGTGCGCGGCACTTGGCAAAAGAAACTCTCTCGTGTAAAAACCACGCCTGGCAGCGCCAGGCCCCGCACTTGCGAAACTGGCGGCTGGTGCGAAAGAAACTCGCGCTACGCTCGCGGCCTTTAGGCAATACTTGCGGCGAGGCAATATTGGCGCGCTTAATGTTTGTTGCCCCGCGCGAGTCATTGTTCTTTCGCCGTCGCGGAGATTGCGTTTCCTCCCAGACATGTCGTGGGATGACGAACCTTATTATGCACCTTTTTGCGGGCGTACAGCCGTGCATCGAGTTGGTTGTCCAACAAAGGCGTCTTCTTTCTCATAGAGAGAAAGTGAACTTCATTGAACGACATTTATTCAAGTTGATTAACAAGAGGAAGAGCAACTAAACGAGAAAGGACAACAGAAGGAAAGGCGTCACACGCGCTGACATTTCTTTTGTCGTCCTTGCTCGTCGCTCTGCTTTGCCGATTGTTAATCTATGAAACAACTAGCCGAAATCACTACTCTACATCAATTCAAGCTGATAACGGATTGCTGGAGAGCGTCTATTGATGAGAACTCCGCAGTTTATTTCCACACTATATGTATGCAGGATAATTGCAGCCCTTTATCAAAAAGAAACACAGGTAGCACGAATGAACGGGGAGTTTCGCTAACAATATTTTCAGTAATTATGTTACTTTTCTGTCCTTGCTATTTATTTACCAGGAAAGAAAAGTTGTGTCTGTATCAAACTAGACAGCACAGCCTTCAGGTGTGGCAATTATCAATCGACAAGATAAGTGTCTATATAATGCAGTTGAATAAATGCGTTTTGCTTCTTTTTTTTTTCAGGAACCAATAAAAAGACCACAACTGATGTTCAAGAACCGTAAGCCGATTTCAGTTGCAAATTTTTCAGCTCTTCTTCACAGAGCTTCGTTAGGACACGTCCTATTAATTTCCTAAGCATGCCGAGCATTGGCTGTGGTGTTGCACTACACAGAACATCTTCACGTTCACTGCACAGTACTCACTAGTACATTCAAACTCTCTATGGTTCAAGCGGTGCCTGTGTGCACCATATGAGAGGCGGCAGAACATCACTTCATATAAATTGTTAGAAGAGCCTCTTTTGCAAAAATTGTGTTACGTTCATGCGCTACACAACGAGGCGCCATTTTACGGATTGCATAAACAGCCCAGCGAACTTTACGGCTGCTACACTGATTTTTTTAACGCTGAAGTGGACACGCGGAAGCTTAACGCGGAAGTGAAGGGAAGTGGCTCGCGCCAGTAAATCAGGGGCCTAACTCTCAAAGCTGTTAGGGCGCTAGAGCAGTGCGCGGCTGGCCAGCGCTTTTGCTATCGTGCGCCGGATTATCACGATTGACCAAATGACGGGCGCGAACTTTTCACGTGCTCTTCTCACGAGATGCTCGATGGTTCGTGTCCTGATTTTCCAGTGTCGGCAAATTCTGAGACAACATAAATGAGCTTTTTATCTTGACCACTACGTCTAAATCCAGAGCGCATACAGCTAGACGACACCTGACACAACTGTGAAGGCTGAGTTCTAACGTAGATAAGCGTAGTAACCCA
The DNA here is from genome assembly GCF_055824585.1 of Amblyomma mixtum. Classification (NCBI taxonomy): domain Eukaryota; kingdom Metazoa; phylum Arthropoda; class Arachnida; order Ixodida; family Ixodidae; genus Amblyomma; species Amblyomma mixtum. The sequence continues at coordinate 85,689,685 of NC_143014.1, forward strand.
GCGTAAGGCTGGGTTAATCGAATTTTTTTTTCTCTAGTCTCGGTTTAACTGGCCTTCTTTTCACCTTTCGTCACTGGCTCAACGAACTGTACACCCCTGCTTTCTCTTGCATAGACCACTCGGCGCGGTGATTGATGGGAGTGGAATAGAATCGAAAGGAGAGAGAGCTGTATTATACACTCCCAATAGGACCAGTACGGGAAGGCCGTGTTTGCGTCGAGAGCACTTCGTAGGCTCATGGCTAAAGCGTGGAGGAACATTCCTTGTAGAGTATGCCACCGGGCCAGAAGCTGATGTGTCGCTCAAAATTTGCTCACATTGAAATAGAAGCTCCTGCTGGTCCCAGCATACCAACGACAGAGCTCCCAAAGCATCTTTTGCGCGTCCACGAGTAACGACTGATTTGCGCCAGCTATAATCGACTATCGTAATAGGCCGGTGCACCATAGAAAAAGTGCAGGTTAATCACGCACCGTTGTAACCCGACATCAACTCTCATCGGCGCTAGCTGTGGCTTTCAGGTCAGTGCCAGTGAATTGAGAGGCAGATTATAGTGATCAGGCAGAAAACTCTGAGAGCGAGAGGCTGGCGTCAAAATTGAAATTCACAGGATTTCCCTTACGCAAGTGTGGCTTGCGACTACGCAAAGCTTCCTACACGCGGTCTCACAGACATGTAGTAGAGTTGTGGAAGCCACAGCTGGAGCTAGTAAACCAGCTAGCAACGCCGCGCTCTTGTGCGTTCAGTCTTGTGAATGCAGCCTCCGAATTGCAAATTTTTTCGCGCGCCTTCGTGCGTAAGAGCAGTTCGTGTCTAAGCGTTGCCTAAGCCTAACCTCATTGGTCAGCGTGACTGGCCACCGCAGAGGCCAATGAGGGTATCCGCCTCGGCTGTCGTCTCGCTAGTTATTTCGACCGACATGCTCAAAGTCACACATGACCGGGCCACGAACTCGTCTTACGCACAAAAATGCGCGAGTATATTTCAGGAAAAGGAAAAAAGCTGCACGCTCATTAGGCCACACTCTGGGCCTCGTAACAATTGTCTTAGATGCGAATTCTGCTCGAATAAAGGCACAACTCCGATGAAATAGTTACATGAAGTTAAGTTGTATCACAGCTCCTGCAGCAGTAAGTTAACTTCTGTCGTTTATCGGTGCTACAACAACGACGTCTAGTGCAGTTAAAGCGGTGTTGATGAGGTCATCGCATGTCACTCTGCCTTGAAGACCGAGCAGTGGCGCACTGAACTTTCAGCTGGTGCGGCCAGATGGCTCAGACGGTGCCCGTCAGCCGCAGTCGGAGCAGCATCATCTCCACGAAAGATGAAATAATGGTCCTCGACAAGAGAAGTACGTAGTGCTTTTCCACATCTTTTCTTCATTAAGGCTTCTGTAGCGTCGAAAGCGCGGATCGTGGGAGGGAAAGGCTAATCCTTTTTTATTATACCCGACGCGCAACAAGGTGATGTCCGCTGTTTTTGTATTTTTTGATCAGGTAAAAAGCCCCTGCTGCCCTCCACCTCTGCCCCATTTGTTCTGGCAAATCTTTTTTTGCTCTTTTATATACATGCGTGCTGATCCTAAAGAGAGAGCTTTGGTTTTTTTTTTTTTCCTTTTTGTCGCTGTTGTTTTGCTTTTATGACATGCTTTCAACTCTGAGGTGCTGCTGCATTAAGGGACATTTTTTCTGTGTGTGTGCGAGTGTGCGGCGTGCGTGCGCCAACATCTCCAAGAACGTTTCTTCCAAGAGCACTCAGTCATTTTATGCTTTCTTTTAACGAAAATCCTGATTGAAGGCGATATCCGGAGTTTCATGAGTTGTTGCAGCATATAAGAAAACGGTCCCTTCGACACTCAGGAGTATTACCTCAGACATTATTTCTTGGCAATTTCCTTGGAGAATGAGATGAATGAACTTCTTTACCTTTTATAGGTATGGTGTTTTATTGATGATGCGGCTGTTTAAGAACTTCTTTAGCTGTGTTAATCTTCCTTTAAATCAATCATTCTGGATTTGCCAGAACCAGCGGAAGCCGACCTTCCACTAATTCTTTTCTCTTCAATTCATTACTGTGCGTATGTTCCAAGGCCTAATCTGCTTATATGCCTGCGGTTGCTTTTCTTCTAGAAGACACTGTGGATGTATGATTGCGATGCCGCACTCCGTGAAGTCAAGGCGGCAGGTATGGACACCAAGTTGCACTTCTCTGCTTCCTTTTATTTTCATGAAACAAGTGTTAAAAACAATGAGCACATGCCATAGAACGAGCCTCCTCACTTTCAATCCCCGTGTAATGAATGGAGAACGCCGAAGGGATTATCAATGCAGCTAATATATCTTTAATGTAACTGTTATTTACACTTGCAAACTTCTTACTTAAAAGGTTCACTGCATTCGACGCTTTCTCTCTTTGCGTTTCCGCACTTTTATATCCTATTTCTATTCTGTAAACTATATTTTTCTGTGCAGAGACTGAGATGCGGCGTGTTAAACAGCTTTGCTTATTTTTTCAGTCAATGCCAGGATAATTCGGCTAAGAGAGTAGCGCCTAGACATTTCTTCAGCTGCCTTCATATAACCGCAACGTTCTAGAAGTATTTCATTTTTTGCCGCATAAAGATTTGGTGTTTGCTATCGGAGTATTTGAATTTGTGGTTTGTAATTGCAATGTATTAGCATAGTTTCCAAAACAGCCAAACATGTGCGCCATTTGGTCTCCCACTCAAAGGAGGTGCGGAGAAGCGGCAGCGTATCAGACGTTTGAGAACCCTTGGAAGTAATTCGCGCGTTCGTCTTTGGAAGGGCAGGACGGTTTGATGGTGGCCCAACGAACTCCACACGGCACATGCTTCCCTTGGTGGCCTTTGCGCGCGCGCTCAAAGAAACGCAAGTGTGTTTGCCGTGCTAATGATAACACAGCCCCGCGATAGCTAAAATAGCCTACTTGCAGTCTGGCACCGCACTTTACTCCGGTTTGAGTCCTACGCGCACTGCAAAAACATAACTCCTACGCACGTCTAGAGTCTAGTGGTCGATCTATTTTGGTCGCAGACAGAGTCCTTGTCCTTGTCGGAAGAATCTTCCGCGATAAATATGGACCACTTCTTTCCAATCCTACATATATCAATGTTGAAATCACATTTGTTGATACAGAGCTTCTCTAAGATAGAGCAGCGTCAGGCTGTTGTCAACGCCCGCAATAAATACGCACGCTTGATTTTGGTGTGGCAGTGATGTGTGGTGTGACCTGTATCGTATATGTCTAGAAACTGACCAGGTACGCGGTGCGCACCTAATGTCATGTTTCCATCTTATAGATGCGAACATTTATCGTTACTAGTTTCGTTTTATCAACTGCATACTGAGTGGCCTTCGTAAAACACAATGCACGCGTTGTACGTAAAGTAAAGCATGGACAAAGAAACAAAGGTTTGCCCAGACCGCCCTATGCTAACGTCGATTGAACAACGTACCGTGTTACGGCAAACCTGCTGGATATATAACCATAAAGTACTGCCTCCGCGTTGAATAAGCCGTTCCCTTAGACGTGCAAGCGGACAACGTGTTCTGATATGCCCAGCGGAGAGCCATAAATTTTGAACGATAACGGTTGCCCTGCCACTTGCCGCTTCAAGGAGCACTTTGCCCTTCCGTAACTCTCTTCATGTAGCTGTATACGGGACGTCGTGAGCACTGAATTGAGAAATTATCGTAAGTTAGGTGTTCGTATTCGCAGAAAGTGAAGTCTATACACCACGCGCTAAAACAACAAATGCGGCCTGCACCGCTGCATAGACGTTTGCCATTTTTACAGTGGGCTGCCGGAGCGATAGCATCCCGCAGACGCAGCATACGCGCAGTCGTTATATTAAGAAACCCACTGTGGGGTCCTCGACTCGTTAACGAGGAATTTTTCGCAACCCGAAAGAGCAGTTACGATGCGCGTGACTGCAATAAGAATGAAGCGTTACTTCACGGCGCACTTCGCGACTCGTGAAACTTTCAAAAAGTTAATCGCTCGCTATATCGGCAGGGGCTCCGACCTAGAGTTCGTTCAGGGAGCCCCGCCCACAGAACCCAGTCGTAGCTCTAGTGAAGTGACCGGCGGGGCGGGAAGCTCTCACCTGCTAGAACAGAAGCTGTCGCAATACAACAATCACCGACAAAAAAACACAAGTCCTACCGTCTGCCAGACTAAGTGGAGCACGAACTATGTTGAGCGTCACGACGGTGCAGCAGTCCTTTTGCCAAGCTTTCAACCCGCGCGGTTCATGAAACTACTGCGGAATGCGCTTGTCCTTTTAGTGCTACTTCCAGCCACTAGCAATTGAAAGCAAACGTTCTCTTTGACAAACGAATTTGGTCGCGACTCCTTTTGTTTTTTGTTTTTCATTTGCAATTTTTATCTTTTTATTGTATTGTTACTTAGTTTTTATTTTTTTTTTTAACTGCTGAAAAGAATGGCTTCGAGTGTCTTGGGAAATTTTAAGTTTACTAAGCTGGTTTGTGCCATGATTGTTTAATGCGTATTATCGCATCGGTACCTCTACGTGCTCCTTTGCGTTTAGAAGAAACGATTTATGGACAGAGTGCGAAAAAGTGATTTATATTAATCTTGAGATTCGTAGATACTGACATATGAGTGAAGATCTTGCTGAAAAAAATCTTCCTGTGTCCTTTCAGTTATACTGGAAGATTTTGGGCCTGACGCCTCGTTCAGCCTCCCGAAGAGTAACCTAAACATGCAAAAAAAAACTTCGATATGAGCCTGGCGCGGAATTATTGAGTTTATAGATAGCAAACATTCATGGTTTTTAGAACACTAACATACCAAGCACGCGCGTTTCAATGTCATTGTAATGTTCAAGTTCCCTCTGGTGTATAAGCGAGAGTGTATCTGAAAGCGTGTAAGGGTGGCGTATACTGACTGCTCGTTGTTTAATGAGTTACACTTTCTTAGAAAACGGTAACCACGCAAGATCACGAAGTAATGAATTTGATGGAAACGAGTGAAACGAAGTGTCTTCATTCGGATTTGTGTACTTTATGGTCAACAACATTTTACTACCAAACATGGTTTGGTGAAATATAATAAAGTGCCTTACGTAAATATCAATGACAATCGACGATAGGATTTGCCAGCTCTTGAAGCGTAGTTTTAAAATGGTAACGACGAGAGTTCAACGAAAAAAAATAAAGGCAGGCGACCAAAATCCGGTTCGATTTTACGCTTAGTTCAGCATAAACACCAAAGGAGAAGACATTGATGCTCGTTCGAAATCGGGAAACTGCCGAGGTGCTGAAACAGATAAAGGCGTTAAATTGAGCTGGTTCGGAGAATAAATATCACTTTCGAAACTTTGTGCCACCTATAGAAATTGTGAAGAAAGCTCGGTTCACGAGTGCTTGAGAATGGTCAAGAAAAGGGCACGTTTATTTCAGAAAAGTGCCCTGAGCGACGCCAATGGGCTGACGTGTGCAAACGGTGCCCGAATGGTTTCAAAATGGTCCATTCTTTCCGGTCTTGCGTCACAGCTGTATACTTGAGACTGGCCATAAGCACCTATCTAGAGCATCAGAAAGGCTTCACAGCATGCTTTCGAAAAAAAAGCAGTTGCGTCAGTAAGGCTTCTTACAGGGTTATATTGCACTTTGAGACAAGTGAGCAGAAACGTAAGAAAAGAAGATCAAGCCGTACACTTTCATTCTTCTTTTTCGCTAAAATGGCAAGGATTGCTACCAGAAGACTGTGGTAACCTTAATGGTTTGGACACAGCATTCTTCTCTGCGTCTTGTTATTATTACATATAACCATAGACAGAAGTACAACTTTTATGCACCGCTAACATTAACTTTTTTTCTTAAGGTATGTCCTCAAGTTTTCATTCAGTGAGCGTTAGCCAGACGGTTTTTCTTATTGTTTGTTTAAAATGAGCATGGGAGAGAGCAGTTTCAAGCCCTAACTTGGGCCTCGAGTTTTCTTCTGACTTCAAGTATTAATCAGTGAAGTTTAATATATGAAGAGGTTTATGTTACGAGGTAGCGAAGTTGTTCTAGTTAGAACAATGCCCAGACTAATACTCTCATGTTTGCCCGCAAACACGAAATCATAAATTAAATTAATTACGCAAAGAATATGCCCAAATGATTCGTGCTATAAGCTACCTATTTACGCTATAAAAAGCGGAGCATGTGCGAAGCAACAAATTTACGTGCCGCTGTCTAGACACCATTCTAAGCGCAACCGTTGATGGTAAAAGAAATCTATTCTGAATAAAGAAGGTACCGAAGGTCTCAACGCTTTTGCAGGGGGGCAGCGTATTAACTTTTCTTTAAAGCGTAAATCACCCTTTTTATTTTCCAGCGGCCCTGTTTTATAGAGAACCATTGATTCATATGATACTTTGCCGAGCACACTGCTTCTTCGTTCCAAGGAATCCGTCAGTTTGCTGAGTTCTCAATGCGTACTCGCAGCTGTTGGCATGAGTTCGTTTTAACGCGCCAGCGTTAAGGGTCGCGTCGCAGAAAAGGTGGCGTTATCGCCGGCATAGGCGTCGTTGGCCGTGAGCGAAAAATCAAAGAAAAATCTCCAGAGAAGCAACATAGGGGGCAGGTGGGCCACCTAGGTCACGTGACCTTGTGACGCCATCACAACCTGCCTAGCGTGTCAGGTGGCAGTTAAAATAACGATCGGTGTCGAGAGGTTGTTTGGGTTGCTGGGTCTCATAAGCAACACCAGTGGCAGCACCTGCCATCGCAGGACAGCGGCGCATCGCTTAACCGCTGCAATACACTGCGCCAGGCGGGGTATGAGGACTCCCAGGGATCTGTGAATGTAAAGTAGAGAATGACCAATTATTCCATTAACCTATCAACGCTATCGCATCGTAGCCTTAAGGCGGAGCTTAAGTGTTCTCTCCAGTTTTTACTTTTCCCGTTATTTACTTATACTGCTCCAGCTTCATCGATCACCCGCTAGCACTGGGATACGGCCGGTCTGACCTTAAATTGAGCGCCGCATCCTTGTGTGGTGGTGCTTCTCTTTTGTTTTTTTGTGTGTGTGTTATTTTTTCTCGATACATGCAACTTGCTTGGCTGTCGTTTACTCCTGTTAGGCGCAGTGCAGCATTTCCCAGTGGAGTGCACCCATTCTACGCCCATGATTCTAAATTTTAGGCACACAAAAGCTCTCGGTGCACATATGACAGCCTGTACCTATCACTTAAGTTTTATATCGGTGCTTATGCGGCGGTAACGCTTTTCACCAAGATGTGCGTACTAGTCCAGCACCGCAGGCTATTTTGTTTCTCAAGACTGCGAATCAGTGAGTCAGTGGAAACAAGGATCAAGATAATCTTATGAGCTCTCTTACGCGGGTTGACGGAACCTTTTCATCTTGCACACCCATTGGCGCTTCAACTTCCAGTCATTGTGCGCACTCCTGGTTACGCACTGTGAGGTGGCCCGTAGGGACACAGCCTAGCTAGTACACGTGGTAACCGCTCGTAAATACTGCACACCGCGTCTGACCACTGGAGAGTTTGTGCTCTGGGTGCTGCGGCGCAGCCCTTCCAAACACTGCCATAAACCTGCATGTCGTGCCCTTCACAGAGTTTGTGGCAACTCGCAAGGTCACCTCCACGTGGCCCGTCGAAGTTTGCAGACCTCAGCGCTCGACTGTGGACAAAAGCGGAGGCGAGGAGGCAAAGCGGCGCGTTAACATAACGTGGCGGGTGCACACTGTTCGACGTTGAATGGTGCACAGTTCGGAGGGGGGTGGGACAAACAAGGACGAGCTTAGCGCGCGCCTCTGGGGCCCCCCCCCCGCAACATTTTTGATGCACCGGGAAGGGGGGGTTGGCAGTGCGCGCTGTCCCACCTCGAAGCCATGGCGGCGGCAGACCATTACCCGCAAGCTGGTTCCGCGTGGGAGGCTCACCATGACGCGCTTTTCGCTGACCTCGGCGTTTTGCTGCCGCAGCCAAAACTCTGTCCCCTGCCCCCGAAGCGGCCGAAAAAAGGGCGGCGGGGTGCCCTTCGCAGAAACTCTGCTTACGCGTCGGGTTTGGCCACCCTGGATGTTTGTTTTTCTCGTGACCAAACTGTTTCGGGGGCTTGCGTCAAAGTGGAAACCGTAAACGTCGTTTGGAGAAAGCTGGTTTTACAACCTGGAGCGTGTACAGATGTTCGCGCCGTTTCCCACGCCGCTCCTCCGAGTCGCTCTCGAGAATACAAGACGAGCCTCCCTGCTTCCTGGATCGGACAAAACTGGAAGGGGCGGTGGACGCGTGAGGAAGAGCGCTTTTACGCGTTTGCTTCGTTTCTTCTCGATGACGCTCGGCGTTTCTGCTGATGCACTCGCTCGCTTTGTTTTATGTGTCCGCACATTAGAAGGAAAGAAATGAGGGTAACCGGGGCTCACGTCTTTTTGCAAAACCGCGAGCGACGGTGGAGCCCGGAAACTCCCCTCGCGCAGGCCTCGAGCACTAAACGTTCAAAGTACAGCGCCGCAAAGCGCGAAAGTTTTTTACGAGAAGGTTGTCGTGGCATCCATGACAGCGTCATTTAGTTTCCAGTCCTTGCTTTTGTTTTCGATCGTTTACGGCGAACACGTTCTTCTCTGTTTGTCATAAAAAAAATCGTCTTGTTTGGAAGCTTTCTTCCGGTTGTCTCACGACCACCAGCCAGCTTAAAAAAAAAAAAAACAAAAAAAAAACCGCACTATGTATACTGCTAACTCTACTGGCCATACATCTAAGCCATAAAGGGATACAATAATTCTGCGTCCTGACGCACGTCTCTCCGTGATCGGCGATCAGAATTCTTGACCGATAGCTTTTGAAAAAAGTCGCTTTTATTCTGAAAAGATAGATTCCAATATTCGCGTCATGGGAAGCCCTAAATAGAAGAGGGGAAATCATTCTCAGCTTAACCACTGTTCCAGCCCCGCACGGGGATGATATTCAGATAATAGAGAGACTCGACACTCGGCTGGCTATCTTCCGCTCCGCTCGCGTGCGACGAAACTCCTACTCATACTCCCCGCATAGCCTCGGGTGTTTCGATGACAGCCACTGTACCGGCCGAAAACTTAAGAGTCGATACGTGATCAAGAACTCCCGCGGGGAACCTGTACGCTACACTGCGCAGTAGCTGTCTTTTTTTTTTCCTATTCTTCTACCTCCGTTCTTTCCGCGTGCGACCCGAACAGTCTCCATCACAGGGCCTTGTTCCCAAAAATTCGACCCTTCTTCTTCATCGTCGTGCGCCTGACGATGGCGAGTCTCGCGGATCAGGCCGGGCTCCCCACCAGCCCAGAGGAGAGCCGTCTCGCCGCGACTTCCCATTATTCTCGAATCGCATTTTATTTTGGCGTCTTTTTAATTCCCCCCGGATTCCCCCCTCCCGCCCTCTTCGTAGCGTCGCGTAGTGCCCCTGCTAACGGAGGAGAAACCAAGCCTCAAGTGGCTCCCCGGCCAAATTTTAAACACGCTGCACGTGGAGGCAGCGCTCCCCGCCTGCGCGTCTGTGTGTGTGTGCGCGTGCGTGCGAGCACCCGCGGCGAAGGGCAAAGGATGATATAAATCGCCGCGCACAAGGGGCGAAAGTATAGCAGTCTGCGTAGGACGTCGTTCTCTTTCTTTTCGTCCTAATCTTTCCTTTCGGTCCTCTCTGCTGACTCGCCAGTTCCCGCGGCCAAGTTGCGCGGACAGGCTGTGTCGAGGGAGAGGGGGGCGCGGCAGCAGGAGGCCGATGCATTTTTCAGTGCTCTTTGGCCGTGGCAGGACTCCAAGAAATGGCCGCGCACCCGAACCTGCGCGAGCGCGCGCGCGCGCGTTCGGCCGCCGTTCCCGTAAAGACATGGAACCTTAATGCGGGCCCGCTTTTATTATGGGCCGAACCGTTCAGCATGCGGACGTACCAAGGCGCGCTTCAAATTAGATGTACGCCGAAGGTATAGCAGATTATGAGCACCGTTCCCGACGGCTGCTCGCGTGCGCTCCCTCGCTGGCTGGCCTGCACAGCGCTGACGTCGGCGCGCACCACCTGTCATGGAAGATTAGTATGCGCCGAACCTCGACGCTTTCTTTCCGTAATTCAATTTTGCCCCCCCCCCCCCCCCCCTGCTTTTCCTCCTTCGCCACTCTTCTTATTTTCCGCCGTCTCTACGTGTACTCGGCTCATCTGCGAGGCGCCTCAAGAATGCACCGCGTCTGCCCGAGCACGTTGTTTACTTAATGAAATCCCAGTCGGTGATTGTTTCAAAAATCACTGCTCTTCGTACGTATTTTCGCTCGCACTCCGCGATCCGAGCTTGCACACGTGAGCACGCCTTTCGGGAGGTTTTTCCAAGCGCGGATTTACGCACCGCGGTGTGCATCAAGGAACGGTTTTCTTCGCTCCTCTGAGACCGAACTGAAATTCAGTTGGCAGGAATTGATCTGGACGTCGTGCTTCTCGCGTCATGCTGAGCGCTCAGGGTTCCAAATGCGTTCGTGTTTTATTTTCTATTCTTATTTTTTAAACGCGAATCGAGAATGTTAAATGCGCGAGACGTGGAACGTTGCTCATGCACATACGCATTATCACATTTTGTTCTCTGCTATAGCGGACTTTATTATTATTATTATACAATGACGTAAGTGCAGCTGGGCCAGAGAGGCGCCATTCGTGGCTGATGTGTTTGTGATCTTCACAAGGTGTGGTGATGGCCCATATTTTCCCTAGAATGTATTTCTGTGCAGGCGTTCGAATCTAACTCAGTTCCCTCCAGCTCACTGGATATGTGGATTTCTAATTATCCCATAACCATCGATATGAAAGTCAGCACACAGAGTATTTAGCGCCATAATACAATTCGATTTATTATTTAGGGAAACAAAAATTTCAACGCACACAAACATGAATCTGGAAACCGCACGATGACATCAGGTCCCAAGGAAACAGGTTCCTTTCGCCTTTATTCACGTTCTTGCGCTCTCTGTCGTCATCCAAGGAATGTTCTTAGCTTACGCCGTGAAACCATTAACTGTATTTCTTGGATTTAACATGCAAACTTATAAGAAAAGAACCAACATAGACAGATGATATTTTTCTTTCTCGTGTGCTTTTCAGCCACACACGCGAATGTACGAGAATAGTGCTAGAGAGGACGCTGAGGACGCGTGAGCAGCCTTGGTTCATACATATTTATGCGCTTTGACTGCAGCCATGAGGGCTCTGATCAATATATCCGGCACAGGGTAACTACTATAAGATAAAACTGGGCCATGTCGGCCGAACGACAGATTTTGTGACACGCACCGAGAGAAAGAAAGCCTATTGGAGGTGCGTGTTGTCCCGCATGAATCACCTACGCTTCCCCGTTACAGGCTGTTGACGGTCTTTATTTAGGGCGGCGCAATATAGATGACACCACGTGCCGTATGC